>NW_012103721.1:2149321-2222109 GCF_000951045.1 Mandrillus leucophaeus
ACTAACAACAGATCTCTCTGCAGAAACCCTACAAACCAGAAGAGAGTGGGGTCCAATATTCAACCTTCTTAAAGAAAAGAATTTTCAACCCAGAATTTCATATCCAGTCAAACTAAACTTCATAAGTGAAGGAGAAACAAAATCCTCTACAGGCAAGCACATGCTGAAAGATTTTGTCGTTACCAGGCCTGCCTTATAAGAGCTCCTAAAGGAAGCACTAAACATGGAAAGGAACAACCAGTACCAGTCACTGCAAAAGCATACCAAATTGTAAAGACCATTGATGCTATGAAGAAACTGCATCAACTAATGGGCAAAATAAGCAACTAGCATCATAGTGACAGGATCAGATTCACACATAACACATTAACCGTAAATGTAAATGGGCTAAATGCCCCAATTAAAAGACACAAACTGGCAAATTGGATAAAGAGTCAAGACCCATTGATGTGCTGTATTCAGGAAACCCATCTCATGTGCAAAGACACACATGGGCTCAAAATAAAGGGATGGAGGAATATTTACCAAGCAAATGGAAAGAAAAAAAAAAAAAAAAGGCAGGGATTGCAATCCTAGTCTCTGATAAAACAGACTTAAACCAACAAAGATCAAAAAAGACAAAGGAGGGCATTACATAATGGTAAAGGGATCAATGCAACAAGAAGAGCTAACTATCCTAATATGTATGCACCCAATATAGGAGCACCCAGATTCATAAAGCAAGTTCTTAGAGACCTACAAAGAGACTTAGACTCCCACACAATAATAGTGGGAGACTTTAATACCCCACTGTCAATATTAGACAGATCAATGAGACAGAAAATTAACAAGGATATTCAGACTTGAATTCAGTTCTGAACTAAGTGGACCTAATAGACATCTACAGAACTCTCCACCCTATATGCTCCACTCTACAATTCTGTTGTAAATCAATAGAATATACATTCTACTAAGGACCACATTGCACTTATTCTAAAATGGACCACATAGTTGGAAGTAAAACACTCCTCAGCAAATGCAAAAGAATGGAAATCATAACAAACAGTCTGTCAGACCACAGTGCAATCAAGTTAGAACTCAGGATTAAGGAACTCATTCCAACTGCACAACTATATGGAAACTGAATAACCTGCTCCTGAATGACTACTGGGTAAGTAACAAAATTAAGGCAGAAATAAATAAGTTCTTTCAAACTAGTAAGAACAAAGACACAAAGTACCAGAATCTCGGGAACACAGTTAAAACATTGTTCAGAGGGAAATTTATAGCACTAACATCCCACAGGAGAAAGCAGGAAAGATCTAAAATTGACACCCTAACATCACAATTAAAAGAACTAGAGAAGCAAAAGCAAACAAATTCAAAAGCTAGCAGAAGTCAAAAAATAACTAAGATTAGAGCTGAACTGAAGGAGACAGACATGAAAACTCCTTCAAAAAAATCAGTGAATCCAGGAGCTGGTGTTTTGAAAAGATCAACAAAAGAGATAGACTGCTAGCAAGACTAATAAAGAAAAAAAGAGAGAAGAATCAAATAGATGCAATAAAAAATGATAAAGTGGATATCACCACTGATCCTATAGATAAACAAACTACCATCAGAGAATACTATAAACACCTCTATGCAAATAAACTAAAACATCTAGAAAAAATGGATAAATTCCTGGACACGTACACCCTCCCAAGACTGAACCAGGGAGAAACTGAATCCCTGAATAGACCAATAATGAGTTCCAAAATTGAGGCTATAATAAACAGCCTACCAAAAAAGATAATACCAGGACCAGATGGATTCACAGCTGAATTCTACTAGAGATACAAAGAAGAGATGGTACCATTGGTACTAAAACTATTACAAAAATTTGAGGAGGAGCAACTCCTCACTAACTCATTTTATGAGGCCAGCATCATTCTGATACCAAAACCTGGCAGAGACATAACCAAAAAAGAAAATTTCCGGCCAATATCCCTGGTGAACATTGATGCAAAAATCCTCCATAAAATACTGGCAAACCAAATCCAGCAGCACATCAAAAAGCTTATCCATCGTGATCAGGTCGGCTTCATCCCTGGGATGCAAGGCTGGTTCAACATATGCAAATTGATAAACATAACCCATCACATAAACAGAATGGCAAAAACCAACGACTAAAACCACATGATTATCTCAATAAATGCAGAAAAGGCTTTTGACAAAATTCAACAGACTTTCATACTAAAAACTCTTAATAAACTAGATATTAATGGAATGCATCTCGAAATAATAAGAGCTACCTATCACAAACCCACAGCCAATATCATACTGAATGGGCAAAAGCTGGAAGCATTCCCTTTGAAAACCAGCACAAGACAAGGATGCCCTGTCTCACCACTCCTGTTCAACATAGTATTGGAAGTTCTGGACAGGGCAATCAGGCAAGAGAAAGAAATAAAGGGTATTCAAATAGGAAGAAAGGAAGTCAAATTGTCTCTATTTGGAGATGACATGGTTGTATATTTAGAAAACCCCATCGTCTCAGCCCCAAATCTCCTTAAGCTGATAAGCAATTTAAGGAAAGTCTCAGGATGTAAAATCAATGTGCAAAAATCACAAGTATTCCTATACACCAATAATAGACAAAGAGCCAATTCGTGAGTGAACTCCCATTCACAATTACTACAAAGAGAATAAAATACCTAGGAATCCAACTTACAAGGGATGTGAAGGACCCCTTCAAGGAGAACTACAAACCACTGCTCAAGGAAATAAGAGAGAACACAAACAAATGGAAAAACATTCCATGCTCATGATTAGGAAGAATCAATATTTTGAAAATGGTCATACTGCCCAAAGTAATTTATAGATTCAGTGATATCCCCATCTAGCTATCATTGACTTTCTTCACAGAATTAGAAAAAAACTACCTTAAATTTCATATGGAACCAAAAAAGAGCCCATATAACCAAGACAATACTAAGCAAACAGAACACAGCTGGAGGTATTACACTACCTGTCTTCAAACTATACTACAAGGTCACAGTAACCAAAACAACATGGTACTGGTACCAAAACAGATATATAGACCAGTGGAACAGGACAGAAGCCTCAGAAATAATGACACATGTATACAATCATCTGATTTTTGAGAAACCTGACACAAATAAGCAACGGGGAAATCAGTCCCTATTTAATTGGTGTTGGGAAAACTGGCTAGCCATATGCAGAAAACTGAAACTGGACCTCTTCCTTATACCTTATACAAAAATTAACTCAAGATGGCCTAAAGACTTAAACCTAAAACTTAAAACCATAAAAACCCTACGAGAAAACCTAGGCATCCAGGACATAGGCATGGGCAAAGACTTCATGACTAAAATACCAAAAGCAATGGCAACAGAAGCCAAATTGACGAATGGGATCTTATTAAACTAAAGAGCTTCTGCACAGCAAAAGAAACTATCATCAGAGTGAACAGGCAACCTACAGAATGGGAGAAAATTTTTGCAATCTATCCATCTGACAATGGGCTAAAATCCAGAATCTACAAGGAACTTAAACAAATTTACAAGAAAAAAACAAACAACCCTATCAAAAAGTTGGCAAAGGATATGAACAGACACTTCTCAAAAGAAGACATTTATGCAGCCAACAAACATATGAAAAAAAGTTCATCATCACTGGTCATTAGAGAAATGCAAATCAAAACCACAATGAGATACCATCTCACGCCAGTTAGAATGTGGTGATCATTAAAAAGTCAGGAAACAACAGATGCTGGAGAGGATGTGGAGAAATACTCATGCTTTTACACTGTTGGTGGGAGTGTAAATTAGTTCAACCATTGTGGAAGACAGCGTGGCGATTCCTCAAGGATGTAGAACCAGAAATAACATTTGACCCAGCAATCCCATTACTGGGTATATACCCAAAGGATTATAAGTCATTCTACTATAAAGACACATGCACACCTTTGTTTATTGCAGCATTGTTTACAATAGCAAAGACTTGGAACCAATCCAAATGCCCATCAATGACAGACTGGATAAAGAAAATGTGGCACATATACACCATGGAATACTATGCAGTCATAAAAAAGGATCAGTTCATGACCTTTGCAGGGACATGGATGAAGCTGGAAATCATCATTCTTAGGAAACTAACAGAAGAACAGAAAACCAAACACTGCATATTCTCACTCATAAATGGGAGTTGAACAATGAGAACACATAGACACAGGGAGGGGAACATCACACAATGGGGCCTGTCAAGGGGTAGCGGGCTAGGGGAGGAATAGTATTAGGAGAAACACCTAATGTAGATTACGAGTTGATCAGTGCAGCAAACCACCATGGCACGTGTACCTATGTAACAAACCTGTACGTTCTGCACATGTATCCCAGAACTTAAAGTAAGTATGTATATATAACCCCCCTTTTTGGTTAGGTTCTCATTTAGGTTACAGTGTGACCAAAACTTAGGGCCTTAGTACTACTCTTAGTTACCATCACTTTGGGCGTCCAGTGTCAGCAGGTCATTCATAGGTTACAGTGCCCTCCTGGTCACACAGTTCTTTCATCTCTTTTCATTCCAGTTAAAGAGAGACCATTTGACATTCTAGGGATGGCTGCGTGCAAACACTTAAAACTTTTGAGAGAATACAGCACGCCAGGGGGACTACCATTATGGCTGTCAGGAGGATAATATTTGGAGTATGCTCCTTACCCAGGGTACCCATAAACAAAACCACTTAAAATTAAATAGCTCAAAGAATGAGCTAAAGAATATACTTGCTTAACTAAGCAGTCTCTTCATTAATCCCCTACAACTAAATCTCTATAATGCCCAACATGATGTATTTCTCCATAGGCCACAAGTGCCAGCAGCTGCAGAGATGGTTTCTTGTTTAGCCAGTAAGTAATCTAGAGCAATTCTATTTTTTAGCATAATTTTCACAAGAT
Source organism: Mandrillus leucophaeus (assembly GCF_000951045.1). Taxonomy (NCBI): domain Eukaryota; kingdom Metazoa; phylum Chordata; class Mammalia; order Primates; family Cercopithecidae; genus Mandrillus; species Mandrillus leucophaeus. The sequence goes on from NW_012103721.1 coordinate 2,154,259, forward strand.
AATTTAAAGTCTGTTATGTAACCATAACCTTTACAGTAGAATCTGCTATAGAGACTATCATGAGGAATATATTTCTGATCATTGCCTCTTTTACTCCAAACCATGGAAAAGGACCTAACAATGATGTCCTTCTAGAAGAGTAAAGGCTTCCTGGCAATGTTCTCAGTAACACATGACATAGGTTAAGAGGAGTGAACACATGTTCTATTTCTAACTGATTATGAGGCAAAGTATGTACCATTAAAATTTATAACCTACATTGGGTCTTCATCTTTCATCTATCAAAGTATAAGGTTATCCATGTTTAAGGCTGGCTGCAAAGTCCTTCACAAATAAAAGTATGCCCCACGAGTGCACGCAAAAGACCCCCTTTCACCTCTATTTTTGATAGAGGCATCAGCAAGAGAAAAAATTTCCAAAGGTGAGAGTCTCATAGTAGAGAAGTCTTGATCTGTGATCTTAGGAGAAGCTGTTCACATCAAGGATGCCATCTTCTTCTGGGGAGAGACTTCCCTGGTTAACTTTACCTTAAGGTTTCCAATGGGTGTACAGTTCCAAGAGTGTGGAGGGACCCTTCTCAGTTAGGAGATTATGAACCCAAGGTTCAGGTCCTGAAGTTTTGCTGCAGTGTGTGTGGCAAGAGCAGTCTTTCTCTGATGTTCTCAGAAGATCTAGTCTTCAGGTTCTAGATTGTTAAGGGGTTGATTGTCCTCAGTCGGTGACCCATAAAAGCTTCCTTTACCAGTAAAAACACACGGTGACATAATAATCTACTGTTATAACATCAGCCCTCTTGTGTGGGAAAGCTTTTATATAACCAGAAAACCTGTGTTGAAAATGACAATCGAATGAAATCCCTCTATAAATGTTTAAATGGCCCTTCAGGTAGCCAAATGTACCTGAAGCTTTGATTGTCTTCCCAAGAATACAGGTTTGATAAACCAAATATTGGTCATAAACTATTTTAGCAATTTAGAAGTCACCATACCAATATATATTTAATTTGGATTATTTTATCTTTTCCATGATGAGTCATGGAATGCAGAACTTTTAATAAGAAAAACTTTAAGGACTCAGGAAGAACAAGGTGGCAGTCCTAGTTCTCCATGAGTCCATGCTTAACATTGGACTTATGTCCTTTTGAATACCAGTTATTTCGCCAATTTAGGTGCAAAAGACTGATAACTAATGAGTTATTATAGGTAATTTGACTTAGACCATGGAGTTCATTCAAAATGTATATCTAAACAATTTCAGTATTGATTGATTCAGCATGAAAATCTGTCAAAGTATTTTCTTGGTATTCAATTAATTTTTGTTCTACTTGGATTAGCAGTTTTATAAACCAGTCAGTCTTTTCATTAAAGTTCCAGGAAATCTTACCCAGTCCAAATGATATGATTCTAGTCATCAGAAATCTGTATTCCAAAGTGGTTTTCAGGGTCCTTTCCATCCTTTCATGAGCCTCCTAAAATACATCATATTTCAGGATTTTGTGTGCTTGTGTACTTTTCAGAAACTGCATCAGAATTAAGCAATTAACTGTGGAAATGACTTCAAATAGTCATAGTTAAATATATAATTGAAGAGGAAATTTGATTATTTCTGTGATCTACAATAACTTAATATAATAACCATAATTATGATTGATAGCATATACTCAGACATATTAGAATTTTAGAAATCCCATATAATTTTGTAACATGTTTTAATATCATGCACTATAATATAACCTGAAGAAGGTTAAACATTATCTTTTTATTTTGACAATGTTTCCCATGTAGCTTACCATGTCAAATAATTCTGGTTACCTCTTTTTTGGATGCTTCAGGGGCCCTCTGCAGCATCCCAAAGTTAGAGGTCAGAAAATACAATTTTGAAGCTAAAATTTGATTTTGGGAAGCCTACCAAATATGTTAAAGGTTTAAAACACTTGAAATTATGAAATAGAATTCCAGGCCACCATAAGTCATTCATTTAGCCAAAATGATGACTCAAACATTTTTAAAAGGCAAAAACTTTTACTCATTGATAGATGGAACACTTAGCTTTCCAAACAATCTGTCTCTCATCTTTCTCTTATTTTTCCTGTAGTTTATTCAAAAGGCAAGCAAAGATCTTACATTATCCTTTAATAGTAGATGAAAGTCTAGTTCAAGAGAGAGCCAAATTTCACCCTTGCATTAATGTGCTATTAATGTCAACCCCTATTTGTAATAAAACCTTATAAACAAATCTATCCAATCTTAATCAGTTTGACCATAAGGTGAGATTCTCATAAACCTTTTATAACATTTTACAAAATTTTTTACAGAGCAGATAAGTGCCCTAAGAAAATCTTGTTTATGCTTTTAATATTCAATTTACAGAAAAAAATGAATAATACTCCTTTAACTTTAGCCAATATATTCACACACAGAATTTCTTTTACAAGACTAATTTCTCATGAACTTTCTATACTTTGTTTAAATCTTCAGCTTTATCCTATCTAACTTAAAACAATCATTTAACCCTTGAATCTAGGCAAACAAATGAACCAAAAAAAACCACATTCCCATGCCTTCTAATAATCTTTTACCAAATGCACATTTCACTTCCCTCACATACATTACATGTAAAACTGTTTATTCAGTAGTCTCAATTATATGTTACAATGTTAACTCTTGACAATTTTAATTTTTGGTGAAAAACCAGGTAAGTGAGTGATTTTAATTATGTACTAGGTGTGGAGCTTAGGACACCAGATAGAAGTGCAGATAAAGTCTGACTTTCCAGCATAGCCATGGGGCTTGGCTAACTTCACATGTCCCCAGGCCTTACCTAGAATCTAATGGCTCCAAAGTCGGTAAGTTGAACAATTTTCAAAAGTCACAGAAGCAGTTTATCTCCTTAAAGCATTTGGCAAACCTAATATCTGACCTGCCTAATTTAGACCAAATCTCTTTATTTTACCAATAATCATGAAAACTCTTTATTTTTCAAAGGTGAACTAAAAGGCATCACAGTTTTATGTTTCTGACAAAATATTTGATTTAAGCACTCATTATTTTTAAGCCAATTAATCAGAACTCTTTCCTATATAAACATTACATGCATAACACACATATAACTACACAGACAGAAGAAGATCTAGTAATTGTAAGATTTTTCATTTGCCAGTTTTTAAGTTTCTTTTTCAGGTTACTAGATTTAGGGTGGAGTCCTTAGAAGAACAGAGCTAAGAAAACATGTAGTTTGTAGGGCCTAATAAGCAGTCACAGCTGGAAGGCAAAACAGATCCCAAAAAATTCTGGATGTCATTTTCATACTGAATCCTGGATCCCCAAAAATGAAATGCTGAACAAGACGGTGCAATGATTTTACCATGCACTGTTGATCAAGCCCGTTGTGTGATTAGCCCATCCCCCATGGGAGTCTTATCTCAGTGTGGGTCAGGATATTTCTGTACTTTCTTGGTGGCCAAGAGCATGCTTCTCTGATCTAAATATGCAAAGAGCAGAGTGTTCCCCCATAACTGTCACTTGCCATCCCTCAAGGTTTATTTCCTACCTACTTATTACATACCACATTTCTCTCATAATGTGAAGTAATTTCTGATGTCCCCACAACTCCCCACCCCCTGCCCAAGTCAAAAACATCAAATACCACAATGAAAAACAAAACAGAGTCTTAGATGTTGAGAGAAATCTATCTACTTTCAATTTCTGAGGTTCCATGAGGAAAACAGAGATTTTCTCTAAAATGTGGCACCGCCTTTGTTTTTCCCAAGGACATACAAGAGGAAATCCTCATCCAGTTTTTGTTTCAGGGACATGCAGCAAAGTTTGTAACTAACCAGTTTGCCAAGCTGGCTTGAACAGCAAGCTTATGGGGGTCCTAGGCCCACATTCTATCCTATGTTACCCCTTTTTATGATGGAACAATGCAGAAAGACAAATTTTTAGCACAAAGAATGCCAGATTTGCTACAGCTTAAGACTAGCCTCAAAAATCCTTTTTTCCCATTAATCAAAACTTTGCGGAGGAGACAGTGATTTTTACCATTGCTACAACCAGTTTGCACAGAGAGAGAGACCAGAATTCTGACTGGTAAGGAATCCTTACCCTTTTGCTGGCATGCCAGGTTTCTGGGGTCCCTTTCCCTGAGTGGCCCTAGCAACCCTGCTAGCTGATCCACAGCCATGGGTCCCAAGCCACAACGCAAAGGAAAATCATCTTTTTTGGTTTCATGGAACCATAGGCAATCGCTCAATTTAGTAAGTTGCCACCCAACCAACTGCATAGGAGACCCAAATTAACATTTTCCATTCTGTCCAGGGCAAAATACGTGTGACAAAACATTAACCACTCTGTTTAGTGCCCAATATCTACTGGTTAGGCTTAAACTTCTTCCTAGTTGGGCTATGTCATCTTTAATCCAATGAAAGTGGATTAAATGAATTTCAACTTGTGTTCTCTGGGCAAGATGGTCACCCTGAGTAACAGAAAAGATAGAAAAGGGAAATGAGATAAAGAGAGAGAAAGCATTGCCCGCGGTGGGGTGGGTACAGCAAAGAGCTCAAGGAGGCCAGAGAAAGACCTACCCACTGTAGCAACACTGATTTAAAGATCAGGTGACCTCTTGTCAGTCATAAAAGGAATCTTTTCCAGCAGTCCCATCAGCTCTCAAGATTCCCCCTTTGGGGAGAAAAAGGTTCCCCATGTCCCATTCCTGTACATATCTAATCCTGTTACCCATAGCCATCAGCAAAAAGTGCAAGGCAGATTAATCCAAAGAGAATAGCAGTTAACATCCCATAGTGCCAAATCCCTTTTTAACCAAGAGGGACTTTACTGAGGGGAAGGCCCAATTCCACCATTTACCCAGGTAAAATGTACCCCACTACTTACCCAAAGTCAGCCAATTGGTGTGAAGTCTGTTTCCTTTGGATTGGGATAGCAACTAAGCCAGAAGGTTAGCAGATTTTTCTTTAATCAATTAGTCGCTTAAGGTTTTTATTTGCCTTTCATAAAGTTTTTAAATAAAAATACTGAAAAAATTTTAAGAAGCTTCTGCAAATCAGTAGACATCCTGCCTTTTCTTTTTCTGTTTTTTGTTTGTGGGTTTTTTTTTTTTTTTTTTTTCCTTAAGAGTCTCGCTCTGTTGCCAAGACTGGAGTACAGCAGCACAATCTCAGGGAGCCCTTATTTTCAAATACACTTCAGTGTAGTGCTGTTCATTTGGAATGTTCCACTGTAAGTTGTCTTTAGTAAGATTTTGCCATTTCTGTAAGACTTCACTGCTTCCCAGGCCGAATACTTATGCATGTTTAAGCCAGAAGGAACTCAGTTCTTCAGAAATTAAGGATCCCATTTTTTACCTCAAATATTGACTTTACTCTCAGGTTGCCTTGATCACCACACACAGTGATATTTTTCCTACTTGAGCACGCAGTAAAAATGAAACAAGGGGTTAGAACACAAAAATCTCTGCTACTTTCCATTGCCATTTACTACCAGTTTCTTTCTGATTCACTCAGATGTAAGAGGCCTCTAACTGGATCCAAGGCAGCTAATTACTGGAGCCAATCGAATCCTAGACCCAGTTCGGTTTCTGTCATGACTTCTGAACTCCATTTGGATCAGAAATTTGTTCAAGGAAACTGGGATCAAAACACAAATCTGGCCCATAGTGGCTCATGCTTGTAATCCCAGCACTTTGGAAGACTGAGGCGGGCAGATCACTTGAGGTCAGGAGTTTGAGACTAGCCTGGCCAAAATGGTGAAACCCCGTCTCTATTAAAAATACAAAGAAAAAAAAGCCGGTCATGTTGGTGGGTGCCTGTAATCCCAGCTACTGAAGAGGCTAAGGCAGGAGAACTGCTTGAACCCAGGAGGCAGAGGTTGCAGAGAGCCAAGATCACACCGCTGCCCTCCAGCCTGAACAACAGAGTGACATTCCATTTCAAAAAACAAACAACAACCACAACAAAAATTAGAACACAAATCTGTGGAACTTTGGAATCTGAGAGAATCCAAATACCAGGAGAATACCAGGATCCCCAGCTTCTCTGGGAGAGAAAGGGACACGATGGGCCTGGCGGGTAGCTTGTTTGGTTGCTCAGTGCTCTTGGGGGTCATTAGAAGCTCTACTTCGATCCTACTTCTGATGCTGTCTGATGAAGTAAGAACTTCAGCCAAATTAAATTTCAAGGAGTTTAACTGAGCAATGAATGCTTTGCGAATTGTGCAGCCTCCTGAGCCAGAGTATGTTCTGAGATTCCAGTGCAGCCACATGGTAGATTTATGGACAGAAAAAGGAAAGTGAGGTACAGAAAATGGAAATGAGGTACAGAAACAGCCAGATTGATTACAACTAGGTGTTTGCCTTATTTGAACATGATCCAAACACTTGTCTACATTGATTGGCCAAACCTCAGTTAGTGGCAGAAGTGTAGGCTGTGGTCTGTTTACACCTCCACTTGTTACAGTTCACAATATACAGAGAAACCTTTAGGCCAAGCTTAAATATGTAAGGAGGCAGCTTTAGGCTAAACTTGATTTAACAGTACTTAATAATATAGCCTAAAAATATGTAAAACAAAATTTGAGAGTCCTATAGGGAGGAATACTGAAATCCACAGTCATCATGGGCTATTTTGACAAAGTGCTCTCAGTATCTAGTAGAAAAACAAACAAACAAATCAGTATACACAAGGAATACTTAAGCAACATTGTTGACAAACTTTTCTAAGTAGATACATATTAGAACGCTGCATAGAACAATTATACATTACATATTGTTTACAAACAAACACAAAAATTTCACAATAAATTGACTCTGTACTGTCAAAAAACTGAAATCATATAGAGTATGTTCTCTAAAGTTAAAATGGAAATGAATAACAGGCCGGGTGTGGTGGCTCATTTCTGTAATCCCAGAACTTTGGGAGGCTGAAGCAGGTGGATCACTTGAGGTCAGGAGTTTGAGACTAGCCTGGCCAACATGGCCAATCCCATGTCTATTAAAAGTACAAAAATTAGCTGGGCATGGTTGTGCCCACCTGTAGTCACAGCTACGTGGAAGGCTGAGGCATGAGAATTGCTGAACCTGGGAGGCAGACATTATAGCGAGCTGAGATCATACCCCTGCCCTCCAGCCTGGGCAACAGAGTGAAACTCATCTAAGAAAAAAAAAAAAAAACACAAAGCAATGAATAACAAAATGGTAACTAAAATATTGCCATATGTTTAAAAAGTTTTAAATCTCTTCTATTTTGTAGATTCAGTTTTAAAATACTGACAGATGCAGGATGCAGAATCAACATACAATAATCGGTAGTATTTCTGTATACCAACAGTGAGCAATGTGAAATAGAAATTTAAAAAAGCAATTCCATTTATAATATCCGCAAATAAAATTAAAAAGCTTGGAATTTATTTAACCAAAGAAGCAAAAAACTCTATAATGAAAACTATAAACTGATGAAAAAGATTGAAGAGGACAATAAAAAATGGAAAAATTTTCCAAGTTCATGGGTTGGAAGAATCAATATTGTTAAAGTGTCCATACTACCCAAAGAAATCTACAGATCCAATGCAATCTCTATCAAAATATCAATGACATTTTCCAAAGAAATAGAAAAAAAAATCCTAAAATTTATATGGAACCACCAAAGACCCAGAATGTCCAAAGCTGTCTTAAACATAAAGGACAAAACTAGAGGGATCACATTACCTGACTTCAAATTATACTACAGGGAAACAGCAACCAAAACAACATATTACTGGCATAAAAACAGACACATAGATCGATGGAACAGAATAGAGAGCCCAGAAACAAATCCATAAACTTAGAATGAACTCATTTTAGACAGAAGGTCCAAGAACATAACCTGGGGAAAAGACAGTCTGTTCAATAAATGGTGCTGGGAAAACTGAATATCCATATGCAAAATAATGTATCACCATATACAAAACTCAAATAATGAATCACCATATGCAAAACACAAATCAAAATGGATTAAAGGCTTAAATCTAAGATCTCAAACTATGAAATTACTACAGGAAGACATTGGGGAAAATTTCCAGAACATTGGTCTGGGCAAAAAGTTCTTGAGCAATACCCCGTAAGCACTGGCAATCAAAGCAAAAATGGACAAATGGAATCACATCAAGTTAAAAACCTGCACTGTGTAGGAAGCAATCAATGAAGTGAAGAGACAACCCACCGAATGAGAGAAAGCTTTTGCCAAGTACCGATCTGACAAATGATTAATAACCTGAATATATAAGGAGCTCAAACTCCTAATGTAGGAAAAAAAATGTAATCTAATCAAAAATGGGCAAAAGATTTGAATAGACATTTCCCAAAAGAAGACATATAAATGGGAAACAGGTATGTGAAAATGTGCTCAACAGGACTGATCATCAGAGAAATGCAAATCAAAACTACAATGAGATATCATCTTATCCTAGTTAAAATGATTTATCTCTGAAAGACAGACCATAACAAATGCTGGTGAGGCTGTAGATAAAAGGGAAGCCTTTTACAGTGTTGATGGAATGTAAATTAGTACAACTACTTTGGGGAACAGTTTGGAGGTTCCCCAGGTAACTGAAAATATAGCTACCATACAATACAGCAATCCCACTGCTGGGGTATATACTGGAAAAAAGGAAATTGATATATCAAAGAGATATCTGCACTCCCATGTTTGTTGCAGCACTGTTCACAATGGCTAAGATTTGGAAGCAACTTAAGCATCCATCAGTCCAGATGAACAGATAAAGAAAATGTGGTCCATATGCACAATGGAGTACTATTCAGTCATAAAAATGATATGCTGTGATTTCCAACAACATTAATAGAACTGGAGATCATTATGTTAAGTGAAATAAGCCAGGCACAGAAAGACCAACTTTTCCTGTTTTTACTTATTGGTGGGAACTGAAAATAAAAACAATTGAGCTCATGAACCTAGAGAGTAGAGGATGCCTAACAAAGGCTGGAAAGAGTATTGGGGCCTGGAAAGAGGGTAGGGTAAGGATAGTTAGTGGGTACAAATAATAGAAAGAATGAATAAGACCTATTATTTGATCACACAACAGGGTGACTATAGTCAATAATAACTTAATTGTACATTTTGAAATAGCTAAAAGAGTGTAATTGGACTGTTTGTAAGATGAAGGATAAGTGCTTACAGGGATAGATACCCCATTCTCCATGATGTGATAATTTCACATTGCAGGCCTGTTTTAAAACATCTCATGTACCCCATAAATATATACACCTACTACGTACTCATGAAAAAATTTTAAAATAAAAAAATTGAAAATACTGACAGAAATAAAAATGTACTTTTAATTTAATAAAAATATTATATATTAATGCTTGCGGGTGTTAGCTAAGGCAGCACTTAGAATGATATCCATAACCTTAAATATATGTGTTAGAAGAGATGAGCAATGCCTCCATCTGAAAAAATTATAAAAAGAATTTTAAAATAAAACCAAAGATTTTGGTAATGGGGTGCGGGGGAGTGGGGCAGCTTGCATTGGGCTACTCCTGATGCAGATAACATTTATGAACTCTACACAAAATTTAAGACAAAAATTGATAACACTGAAGTGTGACCCAAATCAAGCCAAAAATGGAGAGGCTTTGACCCTTGAATGGAGGTAACTATTCTGAGTGAGATTCTAAAATATACAACTTTTGGACTTATAGCACAAGGCAAATAATATTATAGGCAAATAATAAGAAAACATACTGGACAAATAATGGCTGGAATATCCCAAAATTTCATAAAGAAACATAAACTTACATACGTAATGTACCAAGCTCATTTCAGGCAGGATGAATACAAAGAAGATCATGTGTAGGCACATCACAGTCAAATTGTTGAAAAGATGTCCACTGAGGAGGTCTACAGAAAAGAAGAAAAAGGGCTGGGTGTGGTGGCTCACACCTATAAACCCAGTACTTTGAGAGGCCTAGGCTGGTAGATCACTTGAGGCCTGGAGTTTGAGACCAGCATGGTGAAACCCTGTTTCTACAGAAATTTTTTTTTTTTTTTTTTTTGAGACGGAGTCTCGCGCTGTTGCCCGGGCTAGAGTGCAGTGGCCAGATCTCAGCTCACTGCAAGCTCCGCCTCCCGGGTTTACGCCATTCTCCTGCCTCTGCCTCCCGAGTAACTGGGATTACAGGCGCCCGCCAACTCACCCGGCTAGTTTTTTGTATTTTTTTAGTAGAGACGGGGTTTCACCGTGTTCGCCAGGATGGTCTCGATCTCCTGATCTCATGATCCACCCGCCTCGGCCTCCCAAAGTGCTGGGATTACAGGCTTGAGCCACCGCGCCCAGCCTCTACAGAAAATTTTTAAAAAATTCACCAGGCATGGTGGCTCACACCTGTAATCCCTCTGTGATGGTTAATGTTAAATGTCAACTTGATTGGATTGAAGGATGCAAAGCATTGTTTCTGGGTGTGTCTGTGAGGATGTTGCCAAAGGAGATTTACATTTGAATCAGTGGACTGGGAAAGGCTGACCCACCCTCAATCTGGGAGGACATCATCTAATCAGCTGCCAACATGCCAGAATAAAAGCAGGCAGAAGAAGGTGTGAAGACTAGACTGGCTTAGTCTTCCAGCCTACATCTTTCTCCCATGCTAGATGCTTACTGCCCTCAAACATTGGACTCCAATTTCTTCAGCTCTGGGACTCTCAGACCTTTGACCACAGACCAAAAGCTGCATTGTCAGCTCTCGTACTTTTGAGGTTTTAGGACTCAAACTGGCTTCCTTGCTCTTCAGATTGCAGACGGCCTGTTGTGGGACCTCACCTCGTGATTGTGTGAGTCAATATTCCTTAACAAACTCCCCTTTATATATACATCTATCTTATTAGTTCTGTCCCCCTAGAGAACCCTAATACACCCCCTTACTTGGGAGGCTGAGGCACAAGAATTGCTTGAACCCAGGAGGCCGAGATCACAGCACTGTACTTCAGCCTGGGTGACAGAGTGAGACTGTCAGGAAAGGAAGGAAGGAAGGAAGGGAAGAGAAAAAGGGAGGGAGGGAGGGAAGGAGGAAGGAAAGAAAGGAGGAAGGGAGGGAAGGAAGGAGGGAGGGAAGGAAGGAAGGGAGGGAAGGAAGGGAAGGAAGGAAGGAAGAAAGAAAGGATGGAAGCGAAGGGAGGGAGGAAGGAAGGAAGGAAGGAAGGAGTTTTAGTGGACTCAACATTATATTTCTTGATGGAAACATTACTTTCTTGGAAACTCAGAGCTCCAAACCAGCACAGTCTAAAGTTCTTCCAGGACAAAAAAACCACTGCAATGTCTAGTCCTTAACTCCAAAATCCTTAAATCCTTGTCATGGGAGAAGTAGGACAAAAAGTCACTAATTCAGAAAATATACTTTATTATGGAGGATATAGCCCCAGCCCCTCAATGAGTTTTCCCCAAGCTTGACACAATAATTGAGATTTTAATATGGTATAGAGTGACAAGGAACATGATAAGAAAAATTAATTCTATGAGCATGGGCTGATTGCCATATTTTAATTGCTGAAATATGAGTTTCATGGTTAGAAGAAATAAGATATTCTGTAAGACTATAGATAATGGTTTTGGCAGAAATAATGTGGTCAAGGAAGGCAAGTCATTTCTGGAGTAAATATTTATTCCAATGAGAACAAAGACTGCCCTTTTTGTGATGGAAATGGTCCAGTGTAATCAGTCTGCCATTGGTGGCTGACTGGTACCCCTGGTGAATGGTACCATATCAAGAGCTCTTTGTTGGTCTTGTCTGTTGGCAGATTAGGCACTCAGCAGCCACTCAGCCAAATCACCCTTTGTAAGTAGAAATCATTTGACTAGTCCATATATGGTTTCTAACCTTGCCTACATGGCCAGTTTATTTGTAAGCCCATTTATCGAGACCCAGGTGGCTGACTGATATCCACATGATAGATATCTTGTCCGCCTGATTGTTAAGCTAAACCTTTGTTCAGGTTACTACTTGGTGAGCATTTACATGAGACAAATATCTTCATACTTTGTGCTTATTTGAAACATTTCTTTCAGATGGTATTTCTTCAAATCTCCTTTCATCATTTAGTCACCTTCTTACCATTAGCCACTGCTCATGAGCCAATCAGTATAAATGAAAAGATGACTCTGATCATCTCTCTTTTCAGATAAAACAAACTAATGGGAGGAGAGGACTTCCCTTTAACACTGTCTTGCAGGGCCACCCATGAAATAGACTATATACCATAATGTCAAATTTCAGCAGATGCCAGCATAGAATCTACCAACATCTATAAGCCTTTTCCAATATTTTTCTTTTTCCTATCATAGAGAGCTCCCCTTTTACGCTGAGGCTCTAGAGGTGACTTAGTGGTGGCCCAAGAACAACGTCCCTGGGCCCATGCCCAGCAGTGACTGGCACAGGTCCCCCACATGCTAAGGCCTGCCTCCCCACCTGGCACTCCCTGCTTGTCCCATGCTGGCTCCAAGGCCATCGCCTTCATCCAAATGGCCCTCCTAGAGCCACTGCCCTCACGGGCTGTGTGGAGGTGGGTGCTTGAGGTGCAGGGGTGGTGCTTCCTGGTGCAGGGCAGCCATCCTGCCACCTATGGCCCCATCTTGGGCAGACACTCATATGTCCTTCTGGAGGCCAGTGGTTGCCTACAGGGATGGGGAAGGGAGGGTGGGTTTCATCTTGCCTTGAAGGCCCCTGGTCAGCCAGTGTGACAGTGGCCCACATGCCTAGGACACCTGGGGAAGGGGGAGGTGGGCTGTGTCCAGAGCCCAACTTCTCATTCTCCTTTAGCAGGTGGGAGACCTACGGGGCTCCCTCCTCCCATCAGGTACCACTTGGCAGCATGGGCTCCCTTTTGGCTGTGGTTCTGACCTTCCCGGGTCACACTGTCACTGACCACTCAGGGCTCTCCCTCAGCCTGCTTTGCTGCATCTCCAAGGAGGCAGTGACTGGAGGTGACTGGAGGATGTCACCTTGCAGCAAAACAGGCCACCCTGGGTCCTGCAGCTCTGCCCTCTGTGGGGCACATAGTCCCAGGAAGCAGGGGCTTCCCTGGTCATAGGTGAGGAAACCAAGGCCTGGCGAGGGCAGGCTGGGACCAGGCCTCGGCGTGGTGGTAACTGAAGACATGCGGCCGGCCGCCTCGCAGGGCCAGGCCCAAGTAGGCGCGCCTTGCACTTGCCCTGTGCCAGGCTCCACACCAGTGGCATCATGGTGTCCTCAGGACATCCTCTCATCCCGGCCATGCAGCCCCCAGCACAGACTCAGTTGTTTTCTGTGGGCAAATGCAGTCCAAGGGGAAGACCCCTGCCCAGGCCACTGGGCCACAGAAGGGCTGGAGGCACAGCCATCTGGCCCCAGCAAGATCTCCCCGCCTTGCAGGTCACAGAGAGTCAGGAGCCTGTTGGGGTTTCACGAGGTCAGAGGGCAGGCTGTCCTTGTGAGTGTGATGAGGGGGAGCCTGAGACCCAAAGGGTGGCAGCTGTGCTGCAAGGTGGGGCAAGGGCACCTGCCCTTGGGAATCTTTAAGCACTGAGGTCAGAAATACTGTTGGTCAGCACTAGAGAGACAGACAGAAGAGCAGGAAGATAGCCCTTCCTTGTCTTGAGAGGAAGCTGCGAAGGGGCCAGATAGGGTCACCACCAGGCTCACCGCTCAGGGCAGGAAGATGTAGTAAACAAAGAAAGAGAGGAATAAGAAAAGAAAAGAAAAAGAGAAAGGAAAAGTATGAGAGGAGACAAGTAGCAGCAGTAGCATGGGGAGATGTGAAGTCCTGATAACATAATTTTCTTTCTCCAAGTTCTCAAGTGCATTTAGAAACAACCAACACCACTATGCTATTTAATTCTATTAAAATATACCACAGTAACAATAATTCGGGTTTCCAAAGTTACAATGTATAAGTGAATGACAGAGCTTTAGGAGGCTAGACAGCTGTTTAATAAGTTTTCACTGGCCCAGCAACAGACACTTTTGTACTCTTATTTCTCCAGCTTTTCTTACAATTCTATTAGGGAATAAATCATTGATTCTATAATATTTATTGTGATTTTGCTTTGTGATTAAACTCTAACACAGAGAAAAGCTACAAATTAGAAACATCAGAAATAAATAAGGGACATCACTGATGAGTTTACAAACATTAAAAGATAGTAAGAAAATGTTGTAAACAACATTCTACAACATAGTTGAAAACTTAAATTAAATGGACAAATTCCTTGAGAAGTGCAACTACTGAAACTGGTACAATAAGAAATAAACAATCTGAACATCCCTGTATCTGCTACATAAATTGAACTCAAAACCATACCCAGCAGTAACCTCCAGGATCAGATACTTTTACTGGTGAATTCTGTCACACAATAACAACCTAACACAAATATTGAGAAACAAATAACAACAGTGTTACTCAAACTCTCAGAAACTAGAGTAGATTGCAAAACTTACACATTAATTTTATAGTGTATACAGTGTATTTATAAAAGAAGAAAGAAGAATAAAGAACTTTTTTTCCCCCTGAATTATTTGAGAATAAGATACAGAACTGATGTCCCACAGACTTCAGGCTACTGACCAAGAATGCTGGCAATTAAAGGAGTCCCCATGCTGACAGGGTAATTGACACTGAAATGACCCTGAAGTAGGCTGCTTTTACATAATGGGAATGAGAAAGAATATGTTTTGCGTGACCACATAATCTGCTAGGGTTCCCCTTTATGCCCCATGCTCCATTTTGATGGTAAATGGACAAGTGCAGTAGCATAGCCCGAGAGGGATGTCATAGCAGGGACTTAAACACACCCCAATTAATAAGATGGATGAGGTGAACAGAATTTTTTTAATGACTCAAAAAAACCAGCATTTGAAAGTTAACTGAGAATTACTATAGGCAGGAAATATGCATCAATGAAATCTTACTAAATTTACAAATGGGAAAACTACCTTCTTAACAGAATCAGAATAAATCACATTCAAAATTGTCACCAAGAAGTACATTCATGTCCTTGGGCTTAGTATTGGCCATAGATCATTATTCTGAATGTCCATGGATTTGAACCATACTCTAGGACATTTATGTAAGATCAGATTAAACATCCTAATGAGATATTTTTTAAGCAATAGTTTAATGAGCTTGTATTTAAACCTTTAATTCCAGATGTATTGGCATAGCTCATCAATTCCTTAATGCCATTCATTTAATATATTTGCCAGTTTTTTCTTCATATAGCATGCTATCCCATGTGCCACTGTGAGCTTTATGCCAGTTTAACTGAACAATTTATGACATGTCTTAATTGTCTAAACGCAGAATTGTTGGAGAGTTTTCATCACATGTAGTAACAGGTTTTGGATTCTAGATTGTGTTTTTTGCATGGCAGTCATATTCTTTGGCACTACCAATGCTAAGTGCATTTAAGAAGACCAAAGGTGTCATATCTTATAAGAAGGTTAGACTACTAGTGATATATGACATCACCATATCGGCAAGACGATAGAATGCTTCTTCAAGGAATTTTCTTACAAAAGAAATTTTAAGTAGCATTCTAATGCCATATGCTGTCCAACAGTGACATCATTGGAACCTTCACCGTTCAATTTCTATCCCATCAGAAGTTTGTTATGAGACATGATTAAAGATCATGTCCTGATAAGTGTTAAATAAAAATAAGATAGCATCCAAACACTATTACCAAATGTGAGGAAAACTCTCCTCACAATTCTCTGTCTAGACAATTAAGACATGTCATAAATTGTTTAGTAGGTTCTTACAGTTGTTTATGTGAGGTGGTTAAGTCCCAGCACCAGTCACTCCTTCATGGTCAAAAATAAAACGATTGGAGTAGAATCTTAGAACATTGCATATAGGGATGCATTGTAATATTTCTGGAAATTATTTCCTTTTAAGAATGTAGAAGACAATGGGCTTTCTTTAAAATATTTTAATTCTTTACAATATAGAATTAAATGTATGACTCTTTAGTGGTATATTATCTTACAAGCTACTTTATTATTATACAAAATAAAATTCTTGTTTTGTGATAGAAATTATACACATAACAGAATGCCACAATTTAAATTAAAATTTTCAAATTAGTTTATTTAATAAATTTTGTCAAAATACTCTTTATGCTTGTAGCATTAAACTAGTTGCTGAGAAGCATGATAAAAATATATCCTTTATCTTCAGCACATTGATGTTTCAACAGGCATGTATCAACTAAAATTTACCAAATTCTAGAGGAACCTTGCTACCTAAATAAGCAAATTTGCTGTATTTCCAAACTGTCCCACTTCTGTCAATAGCAAAAAGGCACAAATCTCAGTGATTCCTTTATTTCTTCCTGCTCTTTTCTAGTCTTTATTTAGTTATTTGTCTCTTTTCTCCTCCAAACTCTGTATCCTTCTCTTTCTACCCTATCCATAAGTTTTAAAACATCACATGTATGTTAAGACTCTCATTCTTGGACTTCTTGTCTTCAATTCCATCTTACCCAGTCTACCAGATGAATTATCATAAATGGTTTATTTCATCTTATTCCATTGTTTGAGCACCTCTGACTTGCGTATGGCATTAGATCCAGAATCTCAGTGTCTGCTCATCACCTCATCTCTATCTCATCCCAAACTCTCCCAAGGCTCCTTTCTGTTCATTCTACTTGCTCAACTATAGGTCTTTTGCTCATTCTGGTTTCCAGATATCAAATTCCATCTCCACCTCTCTACAACTATCTAATTCCTACTCATCTTCTAGAGCACAACTGTAACCTCATTATTAATTTTTTCTAATCTCACCAGTCCATGTCTATTTTGTTCTTCTCTGAATCTATGTCAGTTAGATTATCTCTCTATGTCTAGATAACCATTTATATTGGGTACTTAATACATATTAAATGAGTACTACCCAGTCCCTAAACACAAGTAGTTCATGGTCTATACATCTTTGAGTAAAGCACCAATTTAAAAATAATTTCCTGATAAGGATTAGATTTCAATTTATGTCCATTTTAGAAAGATAATCTGAATGAATATTAATACTCAGAGTAGGATCAGTATAATTCACAACCTCAACTTAATTATATAACATTGAAATATTTTTTTTTAGCTTCTCAATTCAACAAACTTATCTTAAATCTCACTTTTCTTATTTGCAATCTGTGTACAATTCTTTTTTATCATTTTTCCCACACTACAATGGCAGCCATATAACCAAATACGGTGAGGCATTTGGAGGAATAAAAAAAAAAAAATTTCCAGACCAAATTGTAATCCATGTAATGAACAATCAGTGGTTGACTACGTAGTACCCATAGTCTACCACAGAATTTATGATCACTTGTATTACAATCATCAACTTTTTTCCTCAACATTTGAGCATTAAGCTCAACAAAGATGCTCAAATCTCTAAGACTTCATGAGTATATTTAACATTTAGAACTGTCTTTGTCTCTTAGTGGGTTAAATATTTAATAACATAGTAGTGAAAATATTCAGCTAATAGTAATTGTGCACTCACTATTTCCAGACATCCTTTTAAGTGCATATTTTTATTAACTCATGCAGTTATCACAATAGTCCTACAGTTTAAGTGTTTTTATTATTATCCTCATTTTAAAGATGAGAATGCTGGAGGCAGAGAGACCTTAAATTTTTGCCTGAGGACACACAGCTAGTAATGGAAAAGTTAGGATTCAAAAATCAAGCAGTTTAATGAATTGATTCAGTAACTTCAATGACTCTAGAATAATTCAAAATAAATATTCTATTTGTTTAGTAAAAAAATAATTGGTCTCGAATTATATTACATCGTTGCTCATTGTAGTCTTTACTTCCTAATATCCATTTTGCTTTTGTCTTACTAGGGATACGTTGGAGGCAGTCACTTATATTATTCTATGGCAAATCAGATTACTTAAAGATGTTATATTTTTGTTGAAGGGTGAAGCTGTATTTAATGTTTAAAATTAGGTTGATTGAGGTAGAAGGAAAGAAATAACTGTAGAACTTTCATGTTATCATGGACAAATAAGTTAGAATGTCTGGGACTACAGAGATGTGGGTTACATTTTATAGACCATAGTGAAAATTACTGATCGAAGTACTTCATTCCCATGTTCCTCTTCTGGATTAGTTATGAGTCCTTGATAGTTCTTTGAAAGGCCCTGAGTAACAGAAAGGTCAATTAATAGTATTAATATATTCTAGTCAGACTTATTTATCTAGTATTCAGAAAAAAATTCCAAATGATGTCTCTGCCATAAGCAGATAAAAATGCATCTTGTACTGCATTCTGTTAAGCAATCATACCTTTACTTTTTGTTCCATTCTACATTCCTGTAAGGAAATGAGTGCAAAGTGAGCTATTTAACATGAGACATTTAGCAGGCTCATTTTTCTAGTTTGAACTCATTTGTCTAAGTTATATTAGAATCCAGTAAAAGATTTGAAATTGATAACATTTTGATATAACCCCCAAATAAAATATACAAAATGAAAGTTGATAATTATCGAGCTATGTGCTCATGCTACTCTTTATATTTGTAATGATAAAGGCAGAAGCTAAATATTATTTTGCTGTCTTTTATGGTCCTGCTCACCTTATTACCATAAAATATAGTGTTAGGTGATACCAGTTTTCAGGATTTAAATAGCACTTCAAAATGTACTTAACCTAGTTTAAATGACAAATAATGAAATAAGCAACTACCAGCAAATATTTTTATGAAACAATTAAGAATCTATGTTCTTGAAAAGACATTGATTCAGATTTTCATGCTCCATGACAAATGAAGCACATTTATTAATCCTCCCTCTTGAATCCCACTGCAGTGAGCATGAAAATGCTCTGAAGGGAATAAATCCATAAAATAATCAAAAACGAAACACAGAGCATCAATAGTCTAAAGAAGTTGAAGGCATAAAGCAAATTGGGCAGATGTTCCTTGTATGAGCAGAGATGAAAACCAATCTGTGTCGTGGAGGGATCACAAAGAATTGACAAATGTGATGAGTAGGATTGTGCTTTGTGACAGTGAAAGTAGTTATTTAAAAGACCATATACTGAACTATGACATCCTGAATCCAGTCCACCACTCCCATCCTTGTGTGTATAAAGAGAAGACAGATGTGGCAATAACATAGAAGTGGAGATACATCTACACTCTAAGGAGGGCTGGAATCCCAAATGCGAGCAATAGTGATCCCAAATAAACTTCTTTAATTTTAGCAAGAAAATAGATGAAGGTTGCTAAGAAATAGCTGCTCTAAACTGTCCATGTTATTACGCTATTGTCTCCTTGCTTCAAATTTACCAATCTATACCCTGTTTTGCTGTAATAGAACTAGGACTCTGCAATCCACATTTCTCCTTTGTTGTCATATTCCTTACAGACTCAGCCAGTAGGGGGCACAAAAGGGAGATTCCATGGCTCTTCTTGGCAGAGTCATCAGAGCAGCACTTCTTTACCTGGACAGCAGCAGCACTTTATTCCAGTAGTAGCTGTTGACTCTAGTTTGTAGTTTTTCCAACACAGAATTAGCTTTATTGTGTCCCCTCAGCCTTCAACACCGGCTGTGCTGAATCTTCTCCTTGCAGATTTTGGGTCTTGGCTTTGTGTGGCCTTTCCTCTGAGCTGCTAAAGCACCAGAACAAGCTGAGGAATGTTAGGACTCAAAGGTCTGAGTCCTAACTCCATAGGTCCTTCCACTCTCCTAAGGCATCTGTGCCAGCTGAACGGTGCTTCTTCCTCAGAGGTGTATGCCTTAGTGCCAGAGGACCCACCCCCCAAACTTCTAAGTTGTAACAATTCCAACTTTTCCCCCTTTATCCCTGCCACAATACTTGTCATAACTGCTTGGTGAAGTTATTACGTTTTTACCTTCTTAGTTCTCTAACACCTAGTTAATAATTCTTGATGTTAAATACTCATCGATAAAATAAATGAGGCTGTTATCATCTCCTGATTTGACCCTGACTAGTATTGAAATAAACTCTACCTACAAAACTAAATTCGAAGCCCGTGCTCCCAATCAGGGTGGAAGCTAGTTGGCAAAGCAGACATACATAATTGTGGAGGAAACAAGACTAAGAAGCCTAGTCATTCATTCATCAATGAAATAAAAAGAAAACAAGAACTATGAGTCATCTGGGAAAAATGCAGCACAAAATATAAAATCCAAGATAAACAGATAGATTAAGTAACACTTGGGAAAGTGGAGATATATTGAAACAGAAGAGAATGCTTAAAATAATTATATATGTTTTGTACCATATAAAAGATGTGCAAAGATATTGCAGCCATATTAAAAAAAACCACTAGAAAAAAGAAGAAACTTAGAAGAAAATAAAGCATTTTTGAAGATGGAAAGTACACATAAGTGTAATATTTTAAAAGTAATCAACACTTAGAATACACTCATTTAAATTTTAAAACTTTATAGACTTTCAGAACACTAAAGACAAAATAAGATAATCTTAAACTCGGTTGGAGCCTAAAAAAATCACCTGAAAAATAATGAGAATTGGACTTTTCCTCAACACGAATGCTACAAGAAAATAGAGAACTGTCTTCAAAGATGGACAGAAAAAAATCAACTTTGAATTTTCTACTTAACCAAAAAGTCAACCGATTGTCAAGGGAAAATAAAGCTTCTTCAGACATGTAAGAAAGTGAGAAAGTTTTCTGCAATGCACCTTTCTTTAAAAAACACTTAAGGATTATTGAGATAAAATGAAAAGAGGCATTTAAAAGAAGAAATGAAATCCAAGGAAAGATAAACCTAAATTGTAAATAAAAGTGAAAGAAAGTCTAGAAAACTGTAGAGAAGTCTAAGGGAGCTATCCTGGAGTTATAAGAAGGCCACAGAGTTCCAGAAGATTAAGAAGATGGATCATGTTACACACACTTTGTGAACAGGAAAATGAAGGATCTCAGCATTCAAATGAAGTCAGAGATTTTTCTTAACAAGAAAATGAAAATCAAATAAATACAAAGTATACTAAAAGCTTATGTAAGAAAGCCATGCTCCCAATATGAAGCAAATTTAAATGTGGTCTGGTTTTGAGTAGTTGATTACCAAAGTGAAGGTAGAATCAGCAGACCATAAGGCCTGCAGCTTTTTCCTTGAAGTGCACGGGGTTAATACTATGACTTGTTGTTGTTTTGTTAAATATAATCACATATTTGCTTCTTAAATTATTGGCTTATAAGTTTTAGAATCTGTCTAGACAGACACAGTAAATGTAAATGTAGCTACAAGACATAAGGTAAATTTTATACATCTTGAAAATGTAAAAGTAATTCTAGGTTTGGCAACAGTTATAAGGTGCAAGGCAAAGAGGAAAAGGTGGGAGACGATTACATGATTGTCCTTCTCTTATACACTGTAAATTTAAGAGCTACTCTAAAGCTGAAGATAAATATGGGTCTTAGTGTAGGTATGGGAATTATACAAGACATCAATAAGAAATTTATTATTATGTTCTTGGGGCAGAGACAGCTGTTCACTAAAATTCATGCATCTTCCACAAAGTTATCTTTGGGAAGCAGCTGTCCAGCCTGATTACATTTCATTGCTCCCATTTTCTGCCCCTAAGTGTGGCTATGCCACTAGCACCTGCCAGTGGAATGTGGAGAGTGACGTGTATGTTATTATACTTCCATGCCAAGGATTTTAAGAGGTGGATGTGGCTTGCTTTTTACACTCTTTTTTTCCTTCTACTAGCTAGATGCAGAAGATAGTAAAGATCTCCAGGATGACAGAGCCACAAAAGCAATAAATAACTTTTAATTTACTATGCCAGTGAATAAAATAACTTTCTCAGCTACCTGAGAGGCTGAGGTGGGAAGATTTCTTGAGCCCAGGAGGTTGAGACTGCAGTGAGCTGTGATTACAGCACTGCATTCCAGTCTGGGAACCAGAGTGAGGCCCTAACTCTTAAAAAAAATGGAAGCTAAAACATTTCACGATTTCTAATGGAAAGTCAATAGGTATTAAAATATCTACTTTATAGTGCTCCAAAATGTATTATGTTCTAAGTACATGGGGAATAAAATAAAACCAATCATGTTAGAAAAAATATGTATTTCAAAAGTCTAAGCAGCACAGTAATGCTCCATATAATGAATCATGTTTTATAGCTTTATACAAGTATATAAAAATCATATACATATTATATATAATCATAAAAATCATTTAAATGCACATACCTCTATGTCCTTTTGTCATCTTACTCTATTTCGAGAACCACTTTGTGTATTCGTGGAGAAGGCATTTAATTGCTTTTTTATAAAAAAGAAGTTGAATCTTAAAGGGAAGGTTTATTACTTGTCTAAAGTCACGTTTAAATTAATAATAGTAAACACAAAATTGGAACCATGATTTTCAGACTCCTAATTGTAATTTCTCATAAAGTTTGTGCTTTATTGTTAGTACTAGTTTTAGTTTTAATATGGTTATTGTGTAAAAGGTAAATGTTGTTATGGCTTTATAACTGAAGCCGTGATAGTGAATGAGACTGCACAAAATGAGCGTATAAAATGAGACAAAAAGAAGGCCCAAGACATGGTCTTCAGGAAGGCAAACATGTAAGGAGAGGCAGAACAACCTGCAAATTATGAAGAAGTGGCTGATGAAGTAGAAAACATACCAGAAGAGTGAGTGAAGTCTCACAGAAGCCAAAGGATGGGACCATTTTATTAAAACGATTAAGTGATCCAAAGGGTTCAATTATGTTAAAACAACAATGTCCATTTGATTTAGGAACAAGTAGTTCATTGGTGATCTTGGCAAAAGAAACTTCAGTGAGGTGGCAGAAGCAGAGGTGGACTTCAGTGAATTGAAGAGTGATTTGAAGAGGAGGTGGTTTGAAGAGTTATTGTTGATAAGAATTTTGTCTTTGAAGAAAGGGAGATGATGAGGGAAGTAGCTAGAGGAGAATGTAGGGTATGGAAAGATTTATTTTTGTGTTATATTGTAAAATAGTAAAAACTTAAACATGTTTAAGTGTTGATAGGAAGAAACTAGCAAACAGGAAGAAGTTGGAGACCGGAAAGAAAGGTTACGCTCAGCGACTGAGGTATCTGGGTGAGGGCACTGAGAATATAGTTAGGAGTACATCTTTTATAGTGGAGTGTCTCACTTCTACCAACAAGAGGGAAGGAAGAAAGGATAGTATGGATCCAGATGAATGTGTAAGTTTGGTGGGAACAAGAGTTTGCATCAGATGACTTTTATTAATTTTGAGAAATAACAGACAAGATATAAAGGGACTAACAATTTGAATCAAATGGAGACCACAGAGAATGAAAACAATAACTTACTGGGGAAATCTAGAAGTCCCAGGCAGCATCAATTTATAGAGTCGTTAAGCTGCATAGTTTTGTGATTTTCGCCAACAGCAATAAGCAAATGTGTAGTTGGTATAGGATCAAAATCTTTAAAATAAGTAAAAGCACACATGAAAAATGGATGGCCTATTGACATGTGCAAACACATATGAAATTCAAGATAATTGGAAGGCTTTCAAAAGTATCTCCATAGCTCCTAACACTAAACTCTAGGGCTATGACCTAAGAAATAAGTTTAGTCATGTCAGGCATGCCCTAAGCTATTGGAATTCCATTTACATAACCATTCTGAGCAACTGAATTAGAAACTAAAATCTATAGCTACCAGACTGGTTCTACAATCACGACACCTATGAAAAGGAAACTAGTATAGTTTGAACTATACCAGTTCAACTGAAAGGAAACCTATGAAAAGGAAACTTCATGAGGGAGTAATTTTGTAAGTGTGCTATGAACATTCTGGCAGAGCACTGTGCTTTGGAAGTAGGAAAGTTGCTAAGGCTATGGGCCATATTAATTGGTTCCACTCCTTAATGCTTTAGATTTTTCAGATTTACATATGCCCACACTTTTTAAAATTTAAAATTTGATATAAAAGAAACAAAAAAGTTGTGTTCAAAATTTGACACAACATTTAACACCATGTTAGTATTTTCAATTTTTTTTTTTTTTTTAGATGGAGTCTTGCTCTGTTGCCCAGGCTGGAGTGCAGTGGCACAATCTTGGCTTACTGCAACCTCTGCCTCCTGGGTTCCAATGATTCTCCTGCCTCAGCCTCTGGAGTAGCTGGGATTACTGGTGCCTGCCATCATGCCTGGCTAATTTTTGTATTTTTAGTAGAGATGGGGTATCACCGTGTTGGTCAAGCTGGTCTCGAACTCCTGATCCGCCCACCTCGGCCCCCAAAGTGCTGGGATTACAGGCATGAGCCACCACACCCAGCCAGTATTTTCAACACTTAACACAGTTGCTAACTCCTTCCTTGCACCTCATTGTTCACTTGGCTTCCAAGATAACCACTTATAGATTCCCCCTACCTGGGGGGGTGGAATCTTTTCTTAGTTTGATTCTGCTTATCATCCTGTCCTCTGCATCTGGATACTTTTTCTGCATTTACTACCTAGGGGAACTCTTCCAATTTCATAGCTATACAAATATCATCTATTTGCTGTTTACTCCCAATTTATACCTTTAGCCTAGACTTCTCTTTTGAGTTCAAACTCATATATCCAATTATCTACTTGACACCTCTACATATATGTCTGATAGGCACCCCAAACTTGTCCAAAAAGTAGCTTTTGACTTCTCTCTCCCACCACCACCACTCTCAAATAAATTCTTACTACAGATTTCCCCATCTCAGTTAATGGAAACTCTATCCTCCCATGTTTTTACACCAAAGATGCTTGGGACATCTAGCCATCCGCACTTTATCTCCCACCCTTATCTAATCAATCAGCACATCCTGTTAACTGTGCCCATCAAAACAGATTTCTAATTCATCTACTTCTTACCACCTTCACTGATACTACCCACAGATAAGGCAAGGTTCTTTCCAATTTTTGCTGTTACAAACAAAGCTATAAGAAAACATTCTTGAACAAGACTCTATCCACATACATTGGTGTTTCTCTGAGGTAAGTAACTAGTAGGGTAAATACTTTATTTAAATAGATGTGTACGATTGCCCTTTAGAAAGTTTATACAATTTGCACACCCTCCAGGGGTATGTGGGAAAACACTAATGTTAAAATATCTTCCTGTGTCTCCTAAGATGGGTGAAAGCAGAAAAGGGAATGGGGAAAATGTTAGACTAGAAAAATTGGTAGGAGTAGAATAGAAATCTGATGCTATTTGCAGATAGAAGACTGTCATTCTTCAATACATAATAAGGTGCTGGATGTGGAAGATAAAAACTATCATGGATAGAAATGGAGAAAGGATTGGTTTCCAAGATGTTTCAACCAGAGGCATTTCCAAGACCTACTTAAATTTGGATATGTTTTGTGTTTTCACCTATATCTGGTATTGTAGGTTAAAAGTATACCCCAGTAATGGAACATCACACACTGGGGCCTGCCGGGGATGAGGGTCTGGGGGAGGGATAGAATTAAGAGAACTACCTAATGTAATTGATGAGTTGATGGATGCAGCAAACCAACATGGCACACGTATACCTATGTGTCAAACCTGCACATTGTGCACATATATCCTAGAACTTAAAGTATAATTAAAAAATACATTTCAATTGTAAAAATATTAATCAATAAAATATTTCATGCATGAAAAAGAAGTACCCCAGTAATAATTTGCTCCATCACTTATGTTTTATTAGACAGGCAAGCTGCATGGTCGAGTTGAGTGCAAAAGTTTTGCCTGCATATAGATTTAAAAATATTAACAAGACATTTCTAGGCCATCATCAGTAAGAAAAAGAGAGTGTTAGAAGTAATTTAGTGGAGAATAAATGGCTTACCCAGTAGAATAAATGAGATAATCATAACTATTATCCTCCTGACCATAGGTATACAATTCATTTATTTTAATCATGACCTTACAGAATTAATGTTGCCAATCTGTCCTACCCCTAAGGCATATATTCAATGTTTATTGCATTTAATCTTGAAGGTATTTATAGATAGAAATATAGTATATTCTGAAATGTTCTGGTTTGGAAGTAAGAATGTACCCATGTGGTGAACATATTCATGTTAGAGAGGGGAAATGTAAAGGGTGAATGTAGCATACCTGATATGTTTCTTAAGAAAATGTTAATCAGAGAGTGTGCCTTATCAAGAGTGGGGAAAAAGAAGTACCAAAGGCTCCACTCAGACTGAAAAATGAAGAGACAATGCTCATGCACTGTCTTGAGACCTAGCTCTGGCTTGGTCTTTGGCTCTTCTTTTGGTGAGCCAGTATAAGGGAAACTGCTGGCCTTTCATGCCAGAGAGAAGAGCCAGAATAGGCCATCATGTGACTGACACAATATTTCTCTCCTCCTCCAAGTTTAAATAGTAGAAATTCCCCGAACAAAATCCAAATGAGTAGAGGGAAGGAAATGAGATATTTGGGCAGTGGGGAGGGGGTAGCAGAAATATAACTGTTTGAGTTCTTACAAGTTTAATACATTTAAAAATATATAGTATATGTTATGCTGTGGGTGAAGATTCCCACTTGGATCAAATATGAAGGCTGTGAAGGATAGACTATAAGTTACCTATTGGGAAGTAACTAGATCATCCCACCCTGTGCTAAGCTAGGCCTTAGCTATGATAAAACACCTTAGAAAGGTCAAACTACTGCAGGTTTGAGACTGACTAAATGCAAGCACCAAAGGCAAATCATATGCCCCTATATACAGCTATCTTCAGGTATATGAGCTCCAAACCAGTCCTGGCCATACCATGAAGTATAATGTCCTTGATAAATCAAGACACAACTTACCTAAATCTATCTAATCAAATGTCAAGTGACCCTGAAACAATCTTGTGGCCATGAAGTTAAGGAGTCCTCCTTGTTTCATAAGCCTGTCTTAGAGCAATATAGAACTCTAGCCATGATTCACTGGATTCGCTCAGGGAAATTACAGGCAAGTAGGATAGTTCCAGAGGTCTGCCAAAAGAGAAAAAGTCAACACATAGGACCACAAGATATTAAATGTTTCTGTTAGCAAAATGGATGTCATTTCAAGCACTGCTCCATACAGTGCCACAGCAAATGAAGAACTACTATTTCCCCATTCACATCGTTGTCAGTATTCTCTTTATATACTACCTTCCCTTCCTGTAGTGCAACCCACATTTTAGTTCCCCCATAGAGACTAGTTTTCCCTGCTAGTCCCAGCAGGATTTACCACCAGGGCTTGAGAGAACCCTGGAAGAAATGTGAATCAGTCTGTTAGCACTGACTTGAGAAACTATGTGATTAAAATAGTATAAATAGTAGTTTAATCCTCTGTATAATTCCTCTGGGTTTATTCAGGGACATGATATTCTAGGCCTCTGACAAAGACAATAAATCTCTCTCACCATTGTGCTTCCACAGCAACTATATACCATAATTGTGTCATTTTCTACAATCTGCTTTATTCTCCATTACCTTTTTGGTCTAATTATTTTGCTCTGTAGATTATTCTACAGAGTAGATGCCTGATCCAACTTTGTGATGATATTGTCTTTCCCAGAGATAATAAAGGAACCACAATAGCTATGCATTCAGATATCCTGGGTTTTTGTCCTGATTCTTTATTTAACTAGCTAGTCATCATTGGGCAAATCTCTTCACTGCTTCATTACACATATTTTCTCATCTGTAAGAGGAAGTGGTTGAACTAGATGATCTAAGTTATTTTTACCATCTCCACCTTCTGAGATTTAAATTCTTCAAAATAAGTGTTTTGCAATCAACTGGTTCTTTACTATATGTTAGCTGACAGCAATTTTTCTACACCTGTATATGCTACCATCCTTCTACTCTCAATTTAATTTTAAAAAGTTAGTTAACAATAGAAAGAGGGGTATTATTTTTTACAATTATACTTTAAGTTCTGGGGTACATGTGCATAACGTGCAGGTTTGTTACATAGGTATACATGTGTCATACTGGTGTGGTGCACCCATCAACTTGTCATCTACATTAGGTATTTCTCCTAATGCTATCCCTTCCCTATCCCCTACAGGCCCCGGTGTGTGATGTTCCCCTCCCTGTGTCCATGTGTTCTCATTGTTCAACTCCCACTTAGGAGTAAGAACATGTGGTTTTGGTTTTCCGTTCTTGTGTTAGTTTGCTGAGAATGATGGTTTCCATCTTCATCCATGTCCCTGCAAAGGACATGAACTCATCCTTTTTATGGCTGCACAGTATTCCATGGTGTATATGTGCCACATTTTCTTTATCCAGTCTATCATTGATGGGCATTTGGATTGGTTCCAAGTCTTTGCTATTGTGAACAGTGCAACAATAAACATACATGTGTGTGTTGTCATTATAGTAGAATGATTTATAACCCTTTGGGTATATACCCAGCAATGGTTTGCTGGATTAAATGGTATTTCCGGATCTAGATCCTTGAGGAATCACCACACTGTCTTCCACAATGGTTGAACTAATTTACACTCCCACCAACAGTGTAAAAGCGTTCATATTTCTCCACATCCTCTCTAGCATCTGTTGTTTCCTGACTTTTTAATGATCACCATTCTAACTGGCGTGAGGTGGTATCTCATTGTGGTTTTGATTTGCGTTTCTCTAATGACCAGTGATGATGAATCCTTTCTCATGTTTTTTGGCCACATAAATGTCTTCTTTTGGGAAGTGTCTGTTCATATCCTTCACCTACTTTTTGATGGGATTGTTTGTTTTATTCTTGTAAATTTGTTTAAGTTCTTTGTAGATTCTGGATATCAGCCCTTTGTCAGATGGATAGATTGCAACAGTTTTCTCCAATTCTGTTGATTGCTTGTTCACTCTGATGATAGTTTCTTTTGCTGTGCAGAAGCTCTTTAGTTTAATGGGAAAAAATTTTTGCAAAGGTATAGATCAGTAAACATTTACTCTTTTTTTTTCTAAAGCTGAGACTATAAAGAAGATGTAAGGAAAATCTCAGCAAAGATCTCATACTCCAGATGAGGAAACTGTACTGTAAGCCAAGAGAGGGAAAGTGGGATCATAGTGCCAGTGGGTTCCAGTCCCTAGAGAGAACGCAGCATACCCTATTTTTGTCCACTACTTCTTCACTAGCCCATATTTTGTGGCAAATATTTGTAGGAAGAAGAGTTTCTAAAGGATTTTTGCAGCAAGTAGTAACGTATCAGGAGTTGTTCTTTCATTGGTTGTATTAAATTGATTGTTCCTCTAAGTAAAACCTGTTTGTTTCCCTCAGATTGCTTCTCACTAGTTCCCTGGCTTGTTTTGGTTAGATATGTGGCCAGTTTAGCAGCTGCCTGGATGCCAACAATATGAGTGCCAGGAGATGATTGGTAGCAATCTGTTTGAAGAGACTCTAATTCTGTCTCTTCTAGAGTTGAACTTGTGTGATAAGAGAATTAGCAGAGTGGAAAAAAGATGGAGGAAGATGGCAGAGGGGCTGCTGTGTTCTCCCTTTGCAAGGAGTGACTTGTGGCTCTGATGCCTTTGTTCCAAGTGGATTTGGAAGGCACATTTGTTCATATGAGCTTGGAAATTATAGGAAAAATGTCTTTCGAGTTAAAAAATAATATTAATAATTACCACTTACTTAGCCTTCCATGAGGTGTCAGGTAACCCTCAAAGCATTTTACATATATTCTTTCTTTTAATCATCACATCAGTCTTACTGTTCTGGGGCATCTATACACAATGGCGTGGGGGGGGGGTAATTAAAAGAAACCTAGCAGTATCTATTTTGGGGGAAATAATTAAGTAATATATACTAGACACATTCCATGGGAGAAAAAATAAACTAGACACACATAGAGCACCATAGAGATAATTTAAAGACAAAGTGTGAGAATTTAAAGACAAAAAAGAGAGACAAAGAGATAATGAGACATAAGAAAATGAACAGATTTTCCATTCCATGGACTAAGAAAATTTTAAAAAGAAAGAAGGCACAAATAAACAATTATAGACATCAAAATGGGGCTGGGCGCGGTGGCTCACACCTGTAATCTCAGCACTTTGGGAGACCGAGGTGGGTGCATCACCTGAGGTCAGCCGAGACCAGCATGGCCAACATATGAAACCCCGTTTCTACTAAAAATACAAAAAACTAGCCAGGTGTGGTGGCAAGTGCCTGTAATCCCAGCTACTTGGGAGGCTGAGGCAGGAAAATTGCTTGAACCGAGGAGGTGGAAGTTGCAGTGAACCAAGATCACACCACTGCACTCCAGCCTAGGCAACGAGAGCAAAACTCTATCTCAAAATAAAATAAAATAAAATAAAAAGTGAATAAATAAATAAATAAGGAACATAAGTACAGATATTAAAACAGAGAATAATATGAAAGTATTTTACATTTGCTTTTCCTCTATTCCAGCCCCACAACCCATTTTTTCTTATTCTTGCTGCCTGGAAATACAGCCACCCAAAAAGCCTCAGCACAGAGGCTTCACTGTGGCCTTTGTTTTACAGAGAAAGGGGCTAAACCAAAGAGTAAGATGAAATTTTGGAGGGAAATACAAGTTGATTCAACTGTTTATATTGTTTGAGTGGTTTAAATCGAAACATAAATAATGAAATATTTAGAGTTATCAAGGTTGGCTGATGAGTACATAGGTGTTAGTTGTATTTTTATTACTGTAGTACTTGAAAAAATGCCTAGGTATAATTTTTTTTTAAATGAGCTTCCTCTACTAGGGATGTTTCTTTTCTTGATTGATTATGTATGAGCTGATGCCTTCCCTATGCTTATGTTGTCTGATGTTTTATTTCCTCATACAGAGATGATGAAATTAAATTTATTTCTCTTAGATTTGAAATATTTATTTCTCTTAATAAATCTTCTTTTTTCTGGGCCAGTTTTCTTTCTGATGACTCAGTATTTGTCTATGATTAGTGTTGTATCCTGGAGAGATATCACGCAGTACTGCTTTGCTGTGTCATCAAGTTCCCTTTTCAGGACGAAAGGACTTCTTCCAAGCTTCTAGGAATGTTGTTGAATGACAACACTCAGCCTTCAGCCCAATTGGACAATTGATTCTGCTAAAGAGAGCTGCCTTGTCCAATTTCAAATTCCCTTCTGAAACTAGCCCATATTCAATGACATGAATATGGAGGTTTGGTTTCCTTATCGTAATTCAAACAACCCTCTTGGGCCATTTTG
Source organism: Mandrillus leucophaeus (assembly GCF_000951045.1). Lineage (NCBI taxonomy): Eukaryota > Metazoa > Chordata > Mammalia > Primates > Cercopithecidae > Mandrillus > Mandrillus leucophaeus. The sequence goes on from NW_012103721.1 coordinate 2,185,432, forward strand.
GCTTCATAGTTCCCTGTGAGGTTGGCTGAAGCATTGTTGTGAATATGCCACACTTAACTTCTCCCTGCCCTCCAATCCTGCTTCATTCTTCACCCCACACAGGTAATGACCCCAAGAACATTCCTTAATAAATGTCTTTCTTGCTAATCTACGTCATGTAGTCAGATTCCCATGGAAGCGAAGCTATGAAAAGAGGCAATGTAGCATGTTGGGAAGGAATAGATAATGAACTCAGGTATTTGCGTGTCTTAGTACTAGTGCTGCAACAATTCTGTAACTTGGGCTGCCTGAATCTTAATATCCTTATGTGTAAAATAAGGATAATTCTTTCTTCATAGAGTTTTTTTTTTTTTTTGAGAATGTATGCAAGTTCTTAACTATAGCAATGATGATGAAGAATGATTTTGATAATTGTTATTAATATCAGGTAACATCACAGAATTCAGGAACAGCAATAATTCTCCCTGTCTTTCTTTTTCTTCTGCTCTCCCTTCTTTCCTGTCTCCTTCTTCTTCTCCATTCCTCTCTTCTTCCTTCCTTCTGTCTTTTTTTAGTTGCAGTCATATGTAGAACCCTAATATGACCCAGAGCTCAAGGATCTTTCAGAACATAGTATTGAAGCCACAAACCTAGAGGCACTGTGAAGGACTGGATCTGCTAGAACAAGCCAGACAGTAGGAGTACTAAGGTTCTCATGCATTTCTCCACAGCTACCACGTGAGAAAATTAAACACATATCTCAACTGCTGATAGAGACTTGTTGAGACTTCTATAAGCATTTCAGTGTATTCCTTACCTCACCATTATTAAACTTCCTTTTTGAGAGGAAAATAGGAATCACCTCATATCTTTGACATGACTCATCAGTTTCACTTTTCTTAGCCAACTTAATTGCTTCATTGGAATTCACTGTAAACAGATGATGGTTAGCTTTTTTTTTCACTTTAAAATCTTGAAAATATTCAAAAATTACAGTTTTTTTCTTATCATTATAAGATTTAAGGTTTATTTATTGAGTGCCTGTCTTGCACCAACTTCTTTACCTGTGTTACTTAGCATCAAAGCAGCCCTTTTAGACTCATTAACCCATTTCAGAAATAAAGCAAGTATGACACAGTGAGGTCAAGTAACTTTCCCAGGGCCACAAAGTTAGAGAAGAAAGAGGATTTGAACTCATGTTTTCTAACAACAAGTTATACAACACCTTAACTATGCCTCTCCTTCATAAATTAAATACTTACTACTGTCTGCATACTTTTTAAAATAAAATTTTAATAATGCTGGATTATGGGGCTGAATTATGATTGGAGAACTAAATTCAGTTCTGATTGCTTCTTTGTTGCTATGTTTTTACCTTAAAGGACTGTAACATTTACTTAAAATTGAAAATATATGGGAGGATACTATATTACTCACAATCACTGTTTCTACATGTAGTACCATGATGATTTACGTGCATAATATTTGGGAGATTTTTTGTGTACAGGTGTGTGAGGGCTGCTAAGTAGTCCTGACCTATTGCTCAAATTCCAGGTATGATGATGAAGTGTTAGGAATAGCAAGAACACAAACTATCTCATCTCTTATTTGATATGACCCTTAAGTGGGAAAGTTCTTATGAAAAATCATTGTTTCTAGACCTGCTAGAATACCTGCTATTGAGCATAATCCTCCCACCATAAACAATCCTAAAACTGGGCAAAATATAGGTGACAACTCTTTTCAGACAGTACAGAGCTATGATCCTTGAGAGAAGAGCAACGTACAAGGTGAGCTCCATATTTTCTCTAGCTTTCTGCCTAAACATACTTTTCAAACTAGAGTTCAGGAAGGTAGAAGCCAATTGCAGAGGGATTGTCCCAGTGAGTTGAAATGGCAGAGGTTGGAGTTAAGTTCAGCTGAAATAGCAAGGTGCCTGAAAACAGGAATCTCGGAAGAGGGGAGTCCTAGAGGTCTGATGGGTTTTCTTCCCCAAAGGCCCTTTGCTGAGAGCTGAATTGTGCATGCACATAAGACTACATAAGGTCTAGCAGGAAGTGGCTAATAATAGGCAGAGAGCTGAAAAGAAATGCCAGTGGTCATACAATGCTTGGGAAAATAGACCTCACTGAATACCTTAAACATTCAGTTGAGACTTGTCCTAGATTGCTAAGGATGCCATACAAAACTATAGGGTTGCTACAGACTGGATGGCATAAATGACAGAAATTTATTTTCTGATAGTTCTGGAAACCATTAAGTCCAAGACCGAGCTGCTGACAGGGTTGATTTCTGGCGAGGTCTCTCCTTCTGGTTTGCAGATGGCTGCCTTTTCACTGTGTCCTCACATGGCCTTCCGTCTGTGCATGGACACTCTTGGTGTCTCTTACTATTCTTGTAAAGATACCAGCCCTGTTGTATTAGAGTCTCACTCTTATAATCTTATTTAACCTTAATTACCTCCTTAAAACCCTATCACCAAATACAGTCATATTGGGGGTTAGAGTTTCAACATATGTATTTTGGGAGAACACAGTTCAGCCCATACCATTCTGCCCTCTGGTGCCCCCAAATTCATTTCTTTCCCACAGGCAAAATAATGTACCCCATCCCAACACCTGCCAAAGCTTTAACCTATTCCAGCATCAACTCCAAATTCAAAGTCTCTACTATATGTCATTTAAGGTATCAAGGTATGTTTCATCCTGAGAAAACATTCATTTCCAGCTGTGAGCTCATGAAACTAGATAAGTTATACGCTTCCAAAATACAGTGACAGGAAGTTTCTTGTTGCTGGTCCAGCATGTAAGGAGCTTGGAAGTCATCACTCTGCCATAACAAAATAAAAAGCTATACAAACTGAAGAATCAACAACTCTTCTTTGATCTTTCACAGAGGTGAGGTCACAAGACAAAATACTTCCCCCAAAATTGGAGGGGTAGACAGGCAAATACAGAGAATCACAACTTACTGGAGGAGAAATCGATAAGCAGAGAACTCCATGAAAAAAAAACGCCTGAGTAAAAAAGCCTGAATAGTAGTTGATGAATTGCTGGAAGCTCAGTGTGGACAAATCTGTGAATTAAAAATTTCAGGGGCCATTTATTGATAAGTGAGGGCCCCTTCACTTTTATGAATTTTACCTCCAGAAACTCAACCAGGTTCTTAAAATGAATATTGGAGAAAAATTCCTTTGTGTTTGCAGCAGAAAAAGAGGAAACTAACCATTTTGAAATATGCCAGAAAACTCTTAATAGTAGTTTCAAGATAAACTATTTTATCAGTGCACTATAGAACAAATTGACCTAATAGGTATTAACAGAACATTTCATCCAGCAACTGCAGAATACACATTCTTCTCCTGAGCACATAGATCATTCTCAATGATAGATTATATATTATGTCACAAACTAGTCTTAAAACATTCACAAAAATTGAAATAATGTTAAGCATCTTCTCTGACTACAATGGAATAAAACTAGAAATCAATAAGAGGAATTTTGGAAACCAAAAACACATCACAATTAAACAATAAGTTCCCAAATGACTAGTAGGTCAATGAAGAAATTAAGAAAATTAAAACATTTCTTGAAGCAAATGTTTTAATTAAGTGAAACACAATATACCGAAACCTATGGGATATAGTAAAAGCACTACTAAGAAAGAAATGAATAACCGTAAATGCCTACATCAAACAAGAAGAAAAACTTCAAATAAATAACCTAACAATGCATCTGAAAGAATGAGAAAAGCGAGAGCAAACCAAAACCAAAATTAGTAGAAGAAAAGAAATACTGAAGATCGGAGAAGAAATAAAGGAAATTGAGACAAAGTGAACAGTACAAAAGATTAACAAAATGAGTGGTTGGTTTCTTGAAAAGATAAATAAAATAGACAAACCTTTAGCCAGATTGACTAAGTGAAAAAGAAATAAGACTCAAATAAATCAGAGATGAAAAAAGAGATACTACAACTGGTAGCACAGAAATTCAAAGGATCATAAGTGGCTACTATGAGCAACAATATGCCAATAAATTGGAAAATCTAAAGGAAATGGATACATTACTAGACACATACAACCTACCAAAATTGAACTGTGAAAAAATCCAAAACCTTAACAGACCAAGAAAAACTAATGAGATTGAAGCTGTAATAAATAGACTCCTGGCAAATAACAGCCTGGGACCTGATGGCTTCACTGCTGAATCCTATGAAACATTTTAAGAACTAGTATCAATCCTACTCAAACTATTCTGAGAAATGGAGAAGGAGGGAATACTTCCATACTCATTCTATCCAGTATTAGCCTCATAACAAAACCAGACAATGATACATAAAGAAAAAAACACTACAGGCCAATATCTCTATGATATTGATGCAAAAGTAATCAACAAAATACTAGCAAACCAAATTCAACAATACATTACAAAAATACATTACAAAAATCATGACCAAGTGGGATTTATCCCAGGGATGCAAGGATAGCTCAACATGCACAAATCAATCAACGTGATACTTCATGTCAACAGAATGATGAACAAAAACCATATGATCATTTCAACTGATGCTGAAAAGCATTTGATAAAATTCAACATCCTTTCATGGTAAAAGCTCTCAAAAGTCTGAGTATAGAAGGAACATATCTCAACATAATAGAAGTCATATATAATAGAAACACAGTCAGTATCATATTGAATGGGGAAAAACTGAAAGACAACTTTTTTTCTAAGATCTGGACCATGACAAGAATGCCCACTTTCACCACTGTTATTCAACATAGTACTTGAAATCCTAGCTAGAGCAATCAGGCAAGAGAAAGAAATAAAGAGCAATAGAAAGCATCCTGATTGGAAAGAAATAAGCCGATTATCTTTGTTTGCAAATGACATGATTTTATATTTGGAAAAACCTAACGAATCCACCAAAAAAAACTATTAGAACTGACAAACAAGTTCAGTAAAGTTGCAGGATACATAATCGACATACAAAAATTATTAGCATTTCTATATGCCAACCGTGAACAATCTGAAAAAAAGTCAAAAAAGTAATCCCATTTTCAATAGCAACAAATAAAATTAAATTCTTAGGAATTAACCAAAGAAGTGAAAGAGCTCTATAATAAAAACTATAAATTGAAGAGGACACACAAAAAATGCAAAAACATTCCCTTTTCATGGATTGGAAGAATCGATATTGTTAAAATGTTCATACTACTCAAAGCAATGTAAAGATCCAATGCAATCCCTATCAAGATACCAGAAGTAGAAAAAAAATACAAAAGTTTATATGGAACCACAAAAGACCCAGAATACCCAAAGCCATCCTGAACAAGAAGAACAAAACTGGAGGAATCACATTACCTGACTTCAAATTATATTACAGAGCTATTATAACCAAAATGCATGGCACTTGCATTTAAAAAAAAAAAAAAAAAAAAAAAAGACACATAGTTCAATGGAAAAGAATAGACAACCCAGAAACAAATCTATATGCCTGTACACCTGCAGTAAACTCATTTTTGACAAAGATACCAAGAACATACATTAAGCAAAAGACAGTCTCTTCAATAAATGGTGCTGGGGATACTGGATATTCATATTCAGAAGAATGAAACTCGATCCCCATCTCTCACCATATACACACAAAAAAAATCAAAACAAAATGGATTACAGACTTAAACCTAAGACCTCAAACTGTGAAACTATTACAAGAAAATTCTGGGGAAATTCTCCAGTGTATTTGTCTGGGCAATAATTCCTTAAACTATACCCCACAAGCAGAGGCAATGAAAGCAAAAATGGACAAATGGGGTCACATCAAATTAAAAAGCTTCCTCACGGCAAAGTAAACAATCACAAAGTAAAGAGGCAACCCACAGAATGGGAGAAAATATTTGCCAACTATTCATCTGACGGGATTAATAACCAGAATATGTAAGGAGCTAAAAACAATTTAGGAAAAAATCTAATAATCCAATTTAAAATGGGCAAAAGATCTGAATAGACATTCCTCAAAAGAAGACATACAACAGGTATGTGAAAAGTTGCTTGACATCATTGATCATCAGAGAAATGCAAATCAAAACTACAATGAGATATCATCTAACCCCAGTTAAAATGGCTTTTATCCAAAAACAAGGAATAACAAATGTTGGTAAAGATGTGGAGAAAAGGGAACTCTTGTACGCTATTGGTGGGAATGCAAATTAGTACAACCATTTGAAGAACAGTTTGGAGGTTTCTCAAATAACTAAAAATAAAGTTACCATGTGATCCAACAATCCCGCTGCTAGGTATATACCCAAAAGAAAGGAAATCAGTATATTGAAGGGATATCTGCATTCCCATGTTTGTTGCAGCACTATTATAATAGCCAACATTTGGAAGCAACCTTAGCATCCATCAACAGATGAATAGATTAAGAAAATGTGGTATTATACACGATGAAGTGCTATTGTTCAGCCATAGAAAGAATGAAATTCTGTCCTTTACAAGAATATGGATGGAACTGGAGATCATTATGTTAAGTGAAATAAGCCAAGCACAAAAAGATGAATGTATCCTGTTTTCACTTGCTTGTGGGAGCTAAAAATTAAAATAATTGAACTCATGGAGATAGAGAGTAGAAGGTTGGTTACCAGAGGCTGGGAAGGGTAGTAAGTGGTGGACGGGAATTGGGGATGGTTAGTGGGTACAAAAAGTAGTTAGAAAGAATAAATAAGACCTGGTATTTGGTAGCACAACAGAGTGACTATAGTCAGTAGTAATTTAATTGTACATTTAAAAATAACTAGAAGAGTATAATTTGATTCTTTACAACAGAAAGAATCAGTACTTGATGGGATGGGTACCCCATTTACCATGATATGATAATTACACATTGTATGTCTGTATCAAAGTATTTCATGTTCCCCATAAGTATATATACCTATTATGTACCTACAATAATTAAAAATTTAGAAAAGAATGAGTAAATTAATTCTGCTATAATTATGTAATAGAATGTTCTTCAGCAATAAAGAAAGTGAGCTATGTATACACGCAACATAGAAGAATGCCAAAAATTCTATGTTGAGGGAAACAAGCAGACAGAAAAAAAAGTACAAACCAAGTGATTCAATTTATGTGAAGCTTATGAAGAAGTAAAACCAACGTACGGTCATAGAGTAGAACAATGGTTGCCTCTGGAAGTTCATTTTGACTAGAAGAGATTGTGAAAGAATTGTCTGAGGTGAAGAAAATGTTCTGTAGCTTGACTGGGGTGTTGGTTACATGAGTGTACGTATTTATTTAAGATTCATCCTATTTTATGTACATATTATCTCAATTCAAACAAAATCATGGGGGCTTATGCTCACTTCAAAGTTTTGAGAGTACGAATATATAGGAAAACCTCTTAATGTTACTCTAACATCATCAGTTCCAGAGGAATTTAAACCAGCTGTCTTTTACTAAGTATCACTGGGAACAACAGCTGTTTTAAAATAAAACAGCTGATGTTTTTCCAGTCACCTGACCACTCATTTCAATGCTTTTCCTCAGCTTAGTCACATCATGAGTGATTCCCAAGGATTCGTATTCATATATTTTCCTCCTATTTCCACTAGAGTTATATATATGGCTTGACTGACTGAGGCAAGGCAACTCTTACATGATCATTGTGATTTCAACTTTTCAACTTGCTTTATTATTTAATGTATGGTATTTGGTATTTGGTAGCACAAATACCAGAATATACTCAGAACATCTTTTCAAGTCATGACATTTAGATCATGTTTTTATTCGCTGCAGAATATGCCACAGTTTGGATATTCCAAAATTTGTTTAACTCTTTCATAATTGACAGTCGTTCGTCATCATATTTGTTTCGATAGTGCAAGTAGTTTTACAATAAACATCATATTTGGCTTTATGAATTTATACTTTTGTTTTATAACCTACATTCCATATTTTTTGGAATATTTTACTTCTTTCTGGATTCTCAACAATATTTAAACTCCATGAAGGCTAATATATGTCTGTGGGTAAACTGTTGAATCCCTAGAGCCTAGTACAATGCTTGGTGTATGGTAGGTTCTCTTTAAGTGTTTGCTGGATGAAATAATAAATAATTATATATTTTCTTGTTATAAAGCTTAAGTAGTGGTTGATAAGCTGATAGTCCAGTCCATTTAATTTTAATCCTGTTATATGAAAATTCTTTGGGGAAAAGCATGCCAGGTACATAAACAGTTACTGAGAGAAAACATCAAATCAAAATCATAGTTATTTACACACAAAAAAAGTGAAAAGAAATAACCAATACAGCTTTAGTGAAGAAATCTTAGTAAAAGCTATTACACTGAAACAAAAGCTAAATTTAGACTTTGTTGACAGGTGATTTAAATGAATTCCAATCACATGAAATCCGGCAGGTATTTATTTCAGCTCAATTCAGCCTTAAAAGAAATGTTGAGGCCGGGCGCAGTGGCTCAAGCCTGTAATCCCAGCACTTTGGGAGGCCAAGACGGGTGGATCACGAGGTCAGGAGATCGAGACCACCCTGGCTAACACAGTGAAACCCCGTCTCTACTAAAAAATACAAAAAACTAGCCGGGCGAGGTGACGGGCGCCTGTAGTCCCAGCTACTCGGGAGGCTGAGGCAGGAGAATGGCCCAAACCCGGGAGGCGGAGCTTGCAGTGAGCTGAGATCCGGCCACTGCACTCCAGCCTGGGCGACAGAGCAAGACTCCATCTCAAAAAAAAAAAAAAAAAAAAAAGAAATGTTGAATTATTGAACAATATGGCAGCTTTTTCAAAAAAGGATATGTTTGTTCGTTATGGGAAGCTCAACCATGAATGACAAGAAGGAATATAACTCCTGAAATGTGACTAAAGGTCATAACTAGGAGGTGACTTTGATTCCAGGAACCCTCAGTAGATGCCTTATGTTCTTGTGAGTGTTCTTGACTTTCCCTGAAAACTTGACAATCATGAGGGGTGAGTTTGTGCCCATTAGCCATGAGTGCATGCCTGCTCCTGCTCTATCAATAACACTAGCCAATGTTTCTCAGGCACTCAGTCAATACTTGTTGAATTAAACAATCAATAGGCTGGATATGGAAGAGAAGGAAAAGCCACAAATACTGCCAGTAAAGTTCCTGAGAAGAGATAAGACAACAGGACTCTATGTTCCTGTCTACTTTGGGAATTTTAAACAACAGGAAAAACCAACTGATGGGTAAAGGTTTCAGATTCAGGATTCAAATCTACTGAATGTCAGCCAAAACTATGCACTTTCAAATTTTAAATGATTAAACCTTAGGACTTAAGATTGGAGATTTGAATCATATGTTTTATACCAATATTTTGGTGTATATTCAATACCTTTCTAAACAATAAAGGGCAACAAGGGCTAATTCAGTGAGCTAAGAGTAAGAGAGAGAGAGATATTCATTTGTTTTTCTGCTTCCTCATCTTCATTAGGAAAAACAGTTACTCTCTGCTTTTTAGCACATGATCATCTGCCTAGGTCATAAACCTGGACTCAAGCCCTTCAGACAGCTTTTCCTGATAACCTTGGTCCACTGGAAGGTTGCTAATCTTAGAATTATTTTGTTCAATGTTTTTCTTCTGAATTTTGGAACCCACTTTTTATTTAAAACCTACGTCCCCTCTTTATTTAAAACCTTCTTCTCCTGGCTCTCTTTATACCAACACCTATGTATTAGTTTGCTAGGGATGCCATAGCATAGTGCACCACAGTTTTAGAGGATAAATGTCTGAGATCAAGGTGATGGCAGAGTTGAATCTTCTGAAGTCTCTCTCCTTGGTTTGTAGATGGCCATCTTCTACCTGTGTCTTCCCGGGCTCTTCCATCTCTGTGTGTCTGCAACCAAATGTCCTCTTCTTGTAAGAATATACGTCATATTGGATTAGGGATCACCCTAATGACTCCATATTAATTTAATTACCTCTTTAAAGACCCTATCTCCAAATGAAGTCAAATTTTGAGGCTGATAGTTACAAAAGCAAAATATTAGTTTAGGAAAACACAATTCATCCCATAATAACCAATACTTCATACCCTGACCAGAGCTGATACAATGCTGGTCTTTACTAGAGTCTTGGTGAGGGCTGATTCACTGTGGACCATGTCTTAGTGTAAATACAGAAAAACTAGCCAAGTCCAGCCTCAGACTTATATTTACATTGTTCCTTTTATTGTAGTGGGGATGATGAGGAGCAAGAAGGAGAGGTGATGACAAAGTTGGGGCCATATTTTTACTTTTTATGATACAATTAACTCTTTGATATTATGGTGCTTTGGGTGGCTTTTCAAGAGATGCCTGATGTTTGGTGTTAATTGGACAAAAATTCAGACCTAATTTTTCCTTTAATAACATTTATCCAATAGTCAAATCTCTTACTGGTTCCATCTTTTTATATTTTGCCACCTTATCCTTCTCTTAATGAACAGAAAGGCATAGATATGACTTGAGTAATTTTGTTTATCAAAGCAATTCTAAAGTCAGATTTTGAGATAGACTTCATACAGTATTTCTGCTTACTATCAAGGAAGAAAGGAAGTTTAAGGTATTTATAAACTTTGTTTAATTTTGTCTCCTCTTCTTGAAACCATCAAAGGAGCAATGCAAAACATTACTGTGTAAATGGAATTCCTTCTTGTCTGAAGCTGTTTCCTTTCATTAGACATGAAATTTTGCCATTGTATCCCTGAAGATAATGTTCATTCTTAGTAAAAATGCAAATGGGATTTTTATTTGTTACTAAGTAGATTATTCTGAAAGCAAGTTTCTAGTTCATTTAAGGGCTATGGCCTTAATGCCACAGAAACATTTTGAAGGGAGAAGGTTAACAGTGAATATCAATGTGAGGTAAGGTTTTGTAGAGAATGTTTGACTTAAATATACCTTATAAGATTTGTGCAAAGATTTGGACAACTGGGGGTAAGAGGAAAATACCAAAAAAGTCTGGTTGTAAGAAAGAATGGGATGTAGTCCAGGTGTGGTGACTCATGCCTGTAATCCCAGAGCTTTGAGAGGCCAAGGCAGAAGTCCAGAGGTTCAAGACCATCCTGGACAAGACAGTGAGACCTCAGCTCTACAAAAAAATTTTAAAATTAGCCAGGTGTGGTGGCATGTGCCTGTGGTCCTACCTTCTCAGGAGGCTGAGGCAGGAGGATCACTTGAGCCCAGGAGGTTGAAGCTACAGTGAGCCATGTTCGCATCCCTGCACTCCAGCCTGGGTGACAGAGGGAGACCCTGAAAAAAAAAAAAAAGAAAAAAAGAAAGAAAGAGAGAGAGAGAGAAAGAAAGAAAGAAAGAAAGAAAGAGAGAGAAAAGGAAAGAATGGGATATGTATGCATTGTTTCTCTTTGTTTAATTTTGCATAATTCAGTTAATCTTTGAACTTTGCAGTTTCTCACTTTACATTTGAGGTACTCTTCCCTTTTCAGAGCATGGTCTCTGAAGTCAACTTTCTGGTTTCAATCATATCTCAAGCACTGTAATGATAACAACACATGCCTCATGCAGATACTGTGAAGATTAAATGAGCTAATGTATGTCAAATCTTTAGAATACTGCCTGGAAAAATAATAAAATTACAGTTGTCTCTTGGTGTCTACTAACCCCTGAGGATACCAAAATCTATCAATGCTCAAGTCCTTTATATAAAATGGCATAGTATTTGCATATTACCTATACAAATCCCTCCATATATTTTAATTATTTCTAGATTACTAATAGTACCTAAAAATATAAATGCTATATAAATAGTTGTTGTACTGTATTGCTTTTTAAAATATTATTTTTATTGTTGTGGTTTTGTTTTTTTATTTTTTTTTCAAAACTTTTTTTTTCCTTTGCCCTAAGTCCAAGGATTTTTCAAATACTTTTGATTTGCAGTTGGGTGAATCCACAGATGTGGGACCTGTGGATACAGAGGGCCAACTGTGTTGTTATTATTGCTATTAGGCAACTCAAATAATTCATTTTCTCATTCTTGGTCTTTTATTTGAACTGAGTCTAGTTATCCACTTTCCATAATCCAAATACAATGTGACAAAAATTATATGATTAGTTTGCCTTCCTTTGGTGTACATTTTTTCCCTGTTTCTCTGTGGCAAGGTCACCTTATTTTTGTTTGCCTCAAGTCTAGTAGCTCTTAGATCAGCCTTGTTTCAGGTGTCGTATATGCATGCATTGCAACTTGTTGAGAGATATTTATTCTTAGGGTTGGTTTGGCAAGAATTAATTCTATTTCAGCTTTCCTGGAGATGACTTTTGAGAATTGCTGTGTGTATGGGTTTGTGTGTGTGTATATGTATGTGTGTGTGTGTGTGTGTGTGTGTGTGTGTGTGTGTGCGCTCATTTCATATCTAAATAGGACTAGCTCAACATCTGTCTGTTACTAATAGTTTCCTACCTGAGATTATACAAAAGATCTTTGAAAGAAAATCATTGCCCCTTCTGGGTCTTTGTTTCCAGTCATATGTTCACTGAATTTTAATAATAATTTGACATGATTAATTGGTCTTACATGCAGATACAGCCTCAAATCTCAATTTACAGCAACAAATACAATTTGTAATGCTTTTAGAAACTGAATTTGTATATCACCATTAGCACTGTAACATATTTACCAAGTGCAATGAGTCACATGTAAATTTTATTTAGGAAAGAGAAATATAAAATGTATATATCAAATTTTAACTTAAGGAGTGTTTGGAATGAAAGTGTCCGTGACCTGTACACTAAAATTACCAAACATTGCTGACAGAAATTCCAGAGGGCCAAAATAAATGGAGAATTCTGTCATGATCACAGATTAGGATAGTTATTTTGTTAAGATGTCTTTTACCCTTAAGTAACCTAAAAATAAAATATGATCCCAATAAAAAATCCCAGGAGCTTTTATCCTTGGTGGAATTGATGGGATGATTTTAAATTTTATATGAAAATATGAGGAATCAAGAATACAAAAATATCTGAAAGAACAAAACAAAATAGAGGAGCTGCACTGACAGATGCCAAGTTTTACTATAAATTGTCAGCAATTAGGGCATATTGTTGAATGAATAGATATGTGGATCAAAGAAAAGAAAGGACTTAAAAGCAGATCCACATGTCACTTCAATTCAGCGGAGAAAAGAGAATCTTTTCAAAAAATGATACTGGATCAATTGGGAGGCATATAGAAAAAAATTCAACCTGACTTCTATTTCATACCATACATAAAAATTAGTGACCAATCACAGGTGTTGGGAAGCAAAGATTTTTAAAACAAGACACAAAACACAATAACCATAAGGAAACAAAGATAAATCAGATTTCATGAATATTAAATTTTGCTTATTAAAAGATACCACTAAGAGGGCATAAAAGCAAACCACAGACTGGTAGAAGATATTCACAATACACATTTCTGACAAAAGGATTTGCATCCAGAGTATATAAAGAACATTATAAAATCAACAGGTAAAAGACAATTCAAATATGGGCAAAAGTGCTAAATGGGTACTTATCAGATGAAGTCTAAATGGCAACAAAGCATATGGAAAAGTATTCAACATCATTAATCATCAAGGAAATGCTCATTGTAACTAGACTAAAATAACTCTGAAAACCAACTCATTGTATGTCATTATTATGCTATAATTTAACACCCTGAAAACATCAAGTGTCAGCAAGGATTTGGAACATCTGGAACTCAGATATTCCTGATGGAAGTAGAAATGGCAAAATTGCTTTGGAAAACTGTTTGGTATTATCCACCAAAGATAAACACACATGTACTCTATGACACAACATAGAGTTGGATACATGTTTAGGCAGCTCCCTGTAAAATTAAATGAGAAGTTCTTAGTTCAAATAACAGAGGAAAAGCACTATTACAGTTATTAAAAATATAAAACTGTTTTCTTCCTTCTGTGATCTTTCTGTCTTGACTTGTCAGGGTGTTTTGTGTTTTTACTTGCTATTTAATATTACACTCTCCTGGGCATGGGGATATTAGTAGGGTAAGTGCAAACCCTAATACCTGAGGGTTCCCTGCCACTACTCAGCACATGTGCCCAGACCAGTAAGGTCCACCCCTGCCCCCCAGCCCCATGCTTAACCAGCAAACCAACAAGCTGTGTCCTACCCAGAGCAAGGAAATTGAGCCAGACATCTATCCTAACCACAGGCCACCACCCTACCCCTACCACAAGAGAAGGGCAACCTCAAGGCTATTGAGGCATGCTAGGTTCCTGAACTGACTTTAGGCAAGGGGCTTATTCCTGCAGAGTCACCTCCAGTCCTGGACTAGCAGTGCCACCACCATTCCATGTTTAGAGAGGCCATGTGGCAAGCACTGCTGGCTGTGGCCCACCCCTCCTGGCTCCGTCGCAGCACAGGAGAAGAAAAGCAGCAGTTTCTGGGTGAGGCAGTGAGGGGGAGTTCAAACCTGGAATGCTAAAATGAAAGGTTTGAGGAACAGCTGAGAATCCATTTCAGGGGGTCAAACAAAAAGATTATGTGAGGCAGGACAGGGCAGGAGCCAAGCCTCCAGGCCTTAGCATACTGTTTATTGCTCTAACAAACTTTACTTCCACAAATTCAAAGAGAAAATTTTAAGGAATTCAAGATGGCAATTGCAAAGCATTAAGCCCAAGCAAGGAGCCCTTCTAAGCTCAGGACTCTGCTAGACTGGTGGCATGGTCATAACACTTGGCCTGTCTTAGCCATTCCACTTGTAGATGCAAACCCAGGAGAAGGAGTGTGCATGTCAACCAAGACACACCTGTTCATAACAGCATTGCAAATAATAGTCAACAGATGAACACAGTCCAAACTCACACCAAAAAATAAACTGATAAATAACTGGTTGTATACTCATACACAGTAATGAAATAGTATAAAGAAGTAAAAATGAAAAAACTAGTGATACACAGGTCACCTATGTTACCTGTGTATCACTAGTTTATTTACTCTTACTAGTTTATTAAATGACATAAAAGTGAGGAAGCAAAGCCAGATATAAGAATATAAACTGCAGGATTCAATCTATATGAAATTCAAAAATAGTTAAAATGAATCAGTGGTCTTAGAATAGGTTTTAACTCCAAATGAGGGTATTGACAGTTACGGGGACAAGAGGTTTTTCCAGGGTACTGGCAAAGCTATATTTTATTTGAGTGATAATTACATGAATGCACCAATAGGAAAAATACCATTGTTCTGTAAATAAGATTTGTACACTCTATTATATACTTGGAATAGAAGGAAAAGAAGGAAGAGGAAGGGAAGGAACAGAAGAGGAGGAAAATGGATCGTGGAATATGCTAACGGTACTTTTAGAACCAAAGTCTTCCATCCAGAGTTGAAAAATATTTTAGGGTTGGAGGGAGTTTTGACCTTGCAACTATAAACAAAACATCATGTATGTAGTTTTACAAGCATTTCTGAGGAAGAAGAAGCACAACATCAGATTTTCAAATGCAAATATAATATCCTAAAATGAAACATGCAAAAAGAAAAATAAAACAGAAAAAATATTAAAATCACTCAATAAGAATGATCAGGTAATGATATTTCTAATACTTTTTCTTATGTAAAGAATAAAATGTTATATTAATGGAAAATATGGAAGTGATATTGTAACATAGGAAATGCATTTGCTATTTTCATCCGTCTATTCAAGAAACATTAACTGAATGCAACTGCCTGCTGGCTGCTGTGTCAGGATAGAAGTGTGGTTAAAATACAGTTCCTTTTCTTAGGAATTTCCAAATTTTATAGCAGATTTAAAAAATTCAAAATGTATATGACCTCATATTGCCATGAGTATAAAAATAAGATTATGTCCAAGCTGCAGAAGAAGAGTAGGGTGATGCTCTCTGTCTGTCAGTGTAATGAGAGTTCAGGGACCTGTACACTCTGCAATTTCTCTGCTTGTAAATTTTCCCCATAGTGTTTATAGTTAATACCAAGCATTTAAATTTATCATGCCACTAAAAATAAGGCTAGAAAATTCTAACAACAAAATATAGAAAATGATACACTTTTTAAAAAAGAACTGAAGAACAATCTTCCCTAAATGCTCTTTTCACTAAAGCAAGAAGTGATTCTTCAGTGAATCTTTCCTTTTTATGAATTTTTCTATTGATCTCTACTTAACTAATGACTCCATAATTACAGAGAATCATTGCATTTGAAGGCATAGCTTATGAGTGAAGATATGTTTGAATATGGAAAAAAAATGAAATGTTGGGTGATGCAATGTCAATTTGATTGTATTGAAGGATGCAAAATATTATTCCTGGGTGTGTCCGTGAGGGTGTTGCCAAAGGAGATTAACATTTGAGTCAGTGGACTGGGAGAGGCAGACCCACCCTCAATCTGGGTGGGCACCATCTAATCTGCATGGCTAGAATAAAGCAGACAGAAGAAGTGGAAGAACGTGACTTGCTGAGTCTTCTGGTCTATATCTTTCTCCTGTGCTGGATGCTTCCTGCCCTCAAATATCAGACTCCAAGTTCTTCAGCTTTTGGACTCTTGGAGTTACACCAGTGGTTTGCAGGGGGCTCTCGGGTCGTTGGCCACAGACTGTCAGTTTCCCTACTTTTGAGATTTTGGGGCTTGGACTGATCCACCACTGGCTTCCTTGCTCCTCAACTTTCAGATGGCCTATTGTGGGACTTTACCTTGTGATCTTGTGAGTCAACTCTCCTTAATAAACTCCCTTACATATATATGTATATCCTATTAGTTCTGTCCCTCTAGATAACCCTGACTAATACAGGTGATCAGAATGAATGAGTCAAAGTGAAGTAAATATATTGATTGAAAGGAAGTATATGAGTCTTTCTTTTCCAGGTTCTAGTCTGACATGAAAAGAGCTTGGAAGTCATCATTCCTGTCCTCACCACAAAAAGAAAACTGAACAAACTGAAAATCAAGATGTCGTTTTAGGCCCACAAAGAATTGAGGTCACAGGACAAACTGCTGCCCTGAAAACTGGAGGGAAGGGGGATACAAAGAATCCTAACTTACCTTACTGGAAGCAGCAGCCCAAGCGAAAAAGCTTGCAGATGGAGCCAGCATCAGTAGGAATACCTGAACTTTATTTGATAAATTCTAGAGGGTCAGTGTAGACTAGCTTGCAAATTAAAAATTCTGGAGGAGGTATTTTTAGAAGTCCCCAAACTTTTATGAGCTTGTCCTGTAGGAGCCCCACCTGGTTCTTATTGTGAAGATTGAAGAAAAATGTATTCATGCTTCTGGCAGGGGAAGGAAAACTATAACCATTTACAAATATATCCAGAGCTGTCTGTTCTCCTTAATAAAGGTCTACCCTTAGAAAAATATTTTATCAGAACCTAACTAACTTGGGTTTTACCAGAACCTAACTGACCTGAGTGGGTCCTAGAGGACCTGGATTTGGTAACTTTTCCCTTCCTTGGGGAAGGGAAACACCCAAATAAAGTTCTCTCTGTCCTTGCTGTCTCACCTAAGTAATGGATTTTTTTAAAAAGCTGAGAAGCACTTGTGAAGGTCACAGCCCAGGGACACAGGTTTTCTAAAAGAGTGAGATGTAATCATAGGATTATAAAATGCTTCTCTACCACCATATCAGTAGGACTTTTGTGGAATAATAGGAGGTTATAGCTGAAAGAGCTGTAAGACCCTGGCTGTATTTAAGAAGGGATATTTATTTATTTTATTATTATTTAATAATAATACATTCAGGCTGGAGTGCAGTGGCATGACCACAGTTCACTACAACCTTGGTCTCCTGGGCTCAAGAGATTCTCCTGCCACAGCTGGGACTGTGGCAAGCCAGATTTCCATTAGCAGTCAGAACATCCAGTGTCCGCTAACCCTTTGCTGTAATTCCGATGAATGTATAAGTTAAACATTAGAGAACTATTGAAGCTGTGCCTGAATATGAGGGCTGGAATACAAAAACAAACCCATTAAGAACCTGCCTGGGTTTTATCAGACCCTATAGTCTGATTTAATGATAAAAGCATTTTTACACATACACCTTGTACTAGGGTCCACTTAAGATTACACTTTCCAAGGTTCTAGAGAAAGCATTCCAGACCCCAGACCCTAATTAAAGATTAGATATAGATTAAGTAAAATAATATTGCCTGTGGTTGCACTCCTATACATGTGCATAGAGCTTAAAATGTATATAAACACTGAAGAAAAACTTGTAACTTTGAGTTAGTCTGGTGAATTTCTTCCAACTTTTCCCTGTGGCGGGTTACAGAAATAAATTATCTTCTTTCCCAGTCCATCTGCATCTTGTTATTGGACCATGAGACTAAGCAGACATACCTCACTCTGTCCAGGAAAAGGGCCACAGGTTCATACCACCACACCTGGATAATTTTTGTATTTTTTTATAAAACTCGAGTTTCACCATGTTGCCCAGACTGGTCTCAATATCCTAGGCTGAAGCAATCCTCCCTCTCAGCCTCCTAAAGTGCTGGCATTACAAGCATCAGCCACTGAGCCCAGTCAGAAAGAATCTTTAGAAAAACCAAAGACTACAGAGGAGACAAAAATAAGGACACTAGAGGAAATTTTAGCCTCTGACAACACAGCTATAGCAAACAGTAAACAATGACAAACTCAGCCAGATAAATATAAAACCTCATGCTAAAGGACTATTCACGTCATTTTTTTTTACCCAGTACATTCTGTACATCTTTCAGAAAAAATTTTCAAGGCTGTGAAAGGCAAAAACAAACAAAGTATCATAGTCTGAACAGACAAAGCAAACATAAGAACTAGAGTCAGACATTCAGAGACTTTGGAATTATCAGTCCAGGAATTTAAAGTAACTGGTTAGTATGATAAAGGTTCTGATGTAAAAAGTGGACAACATGTAAGAACAGATGGATAATGTAATAAGGGAGATGAAAACTCTAAGAAAAAAAACAAAGGAAAAGCACTGTAATAGAAATGAAGAATGCTGTTGGTGGGCTGAACACGACACCAGACCTTGCTGAAGAAAGAATTAATGAACTTAAAGATATAAAAAATATAAACTTCTCAAAATGGAAGATACAATTATAAAATATGTAACATATACATAAAGAAAACACAAGAAAGAAAGAGACAGGTGGAGGGAGGGAGAGAGTGAGCAAGGTAGGAAAAGGAGAAAGAGAAGAAAAGAAGAGAAAAGAAAAGATAAGATGGGAAAGGGACAGAGGAAATATTTGAAGTCATAACGACTGAGAATTTTCCAAAATTAATAACAAACATTGAACTTCAGATATCAAAATCCAGGAAGCTCCACAAACATCAAGCAAGATAGAGAGAGAGAGAGAGAGACAGACAGAAAGTGGGGGAGGAGAGAGAGAGAGCTAGGCCTATCATATTCAAACTGCAGAAAATCAAAGACAAAGATAAAATTCTGAAAGAAGCCAGAGGAATAAACACCTCACCTACAGAGGGGCAAGGATAAGAATGATATCACACTTCTCTTTAGAAGCAATGCAAGCAAGAAAAGAGTGGACTGAAATTTATAAGTGTTGAAAAGAAAAACTAACAGTCTTGAATTCTCTATCCAGTGAAATTATTCTTCAAAAGTGAAAGAGAAATAACGACCTTCTCAGACAAAGATTGAAGGAATTTATCACTAGCAGACTTACTTTGTAAGAAATTGTAAAGAAGTTTTTTAGAGAGAATTAAATGATATAGGTCAGAAACTTAGGTCTATAAAGAAATAAGAGAATTTATCAAGGAATAAAAAAAGGCAAATATATGTAAAATAAAATATTTTATTTTTCTTATTCTAAATTGATCTAATAGAAAACTACTTGTTAGGCCGGGCGCAGTGGCTCACGCCTGTAATCCCAGCACTTTGGGAGGCCGAGGCGGGCGGATCACAAGGTCAGTAGATCGAGACAATCCTGGCTAACACGGTGAAACCCCGTCTCTACTAAAAATACAAAAAAATAGCCAGGCGTGGTGGTGGGCACCTGTAGTCCCAGCTACTCGTGAGGCTGAGGCAGGAGAATAGCATGAACCCGGGAGGCGGAGCTTGCAGTGAGCCGAGATCAGGCCACTGCACTCCAGCCTGGGCAACAGAGGGAGACTCTGTCTCAAAAAAAAAAAAAAAAAAAGAAAGAAAGGAAACTGCTTGTTCAAAGTAATAGCAACACTGTATTGGGTGATTATAGTTTATATGTAATATAACTATTTATAGTTATTTTCAATATAACATTGAAAAATGCTTTGTATTTTTTGAGCATAGAATTGAAAATTGATCAGAAATAAAAATGGAAGTAAGATTTAATTGAATCATGAAAAACTATGTAAATTCTGTTAAGAAGATTAAACTTTTCCCTAAGGAAAATGGAAGGCCATTGAAGAATATGAAACAGAAAAGAAATATGACTGTAATTCTATTCTAAGAAAGTCATGCCAGCTGAGTGTGAAGAATGAACTAAAAAAGTAAGATCAGAAGCAGGGAGGACATAAGTTTTTTTCCTTTGCAAGGATCTATACTAAAGAGAAATGGTGATGGTCTCACCAAGGGAGGTAGCAAAGATAGAAAGAAGTGGAGAGATCAGAGATAGGAGTCCCTGAATATACAGTCATGAGGCCACATAATGACATTTTGGTCAATGATAGAGCACATGTACAGTGGTAGTCCTATAAGATTATAACTCTATATTTGTACTACCTTTCTATGTTTAGATACACAAATAATTACCGTTGTGTTACGATTACCTGTAGTATTCAGTACAGTAATAGGCTGTACAGGTTTGTAACCTAAGAGGAATATACTCTACCATATGACCTAGATGTGTATCAGACTATACTATCTAGATTGGTTTAAGTATACTCTGTGATGTTCATACAATGGTGAAATCATTTAACAACACATTTCTCAGGATGTAGACCCGTTGTTAAACAACACATGATTTATTACTTATGATTTCATACAGATAATTTCTTGGTTACTAATTTAAACAAGTGGCAACTTATAGAGTACTGGGGAGGAGCAGGTTTGCACAAGATAATAAGGATCTGTTTTTTTTTTTTTTCTATGTTCAGTTTCATGTGCATGTAGGAAATTCAGAGGTATTGAGTGAGCCGTTGAGTAAGACTATTTACTAATGAATAAACCTTAGGAAAGATAAATGAGAGGGAAATAAGTTTAGATTAATCAGAAAACAGCAAGTTCTCACAACATTGTTGACAGGTTATTGAAAACTGAAACTTTAAGCAAAACAATGTGTAACAAAACCCATTTTACCACAAGCTAATTTATATAAACAAAAGTTCCTAAAGTATAATTCTAGTCACAAAAACTTTATCAAACTTCTAAATAAAGACCAAAACACTAATAGTAAAGATTGAAATAAATGTGAGTTATACGTACTTAAGAATGATTAACAAAAACAAGAAAGATAATTATTTATCCAGAATTGAGGGTGGCTATAGCCTATCCTAATAGCTCAGGGTGCAAGGTGGCCACCAATCCTGGACAGGACACCAACCTATTGCAAGGTACACACACACACACACACACACACACAAACACACACTTGCTCAGATTGGGATAATTTAGACATGCCAGTTCACATGACAAGCACATTTCTGGAAGGTACTAGTGTACCTGAAGAAAACCTACGCAGACATGGGGAGAATGTGCAAACTCCATACAGATGGTGGACCTAGCCAGAAACTGATTTTTTTCTCATCAACATATAACCAAACAACATCGAATGCAACAATGATATTCAAGGACTTGCTATATAGGGTGAAATTGAAGTCATAGGAGTAGATGAGATTACTGAATACAACCGTGTAGAGAAAGAAGAGAAGAGGGTCTAGGAACACCAACATTTTAGAGAAAGTCAAAAGAAAACTTAAAAAAAAAAAAAATGGAATGAGAGAAGTCAGAGTAATAATTGGAAACCCGAAGAGAGGTGTATATTTAGAGGCAAGAGAAGAAATTTCGCCTTGGAAAAAAGAATGTGAAGTTAATAGGATCAACTGTAGCAAAGGTCAATATTGAAAAGTGTCACTTGAATTTAATATAAAGTTGCTCTTTCTAATCATGAAAAAATCATGGAGTTGATTTTGGTGGAGTTGGGGGTTGAAGCCAGATTGTGATGGGTTTTTAAATGAATTATAGGGAGAAGAATATCTTGACACAAGAACTGCAGGAAGTGTGTTCTGAAGGGGAAGACAGATGGAGAGACATAGACTGGTAGCTGAAGGAAGACATGGAATCTGGAGAAGTTTTCTGTTTTATACTTTTATGATGGGAGACACAGAGTATATTTAAACACTAGTTCAAAAGTGCCTGTGGAGGGAAATGGTGAATTTTAGGAATGAGAGGAGATTCCTGAGTAGATGGAAGAGATGATATCCAAATAACATGTAAAGGAATTACGTCTAAGCAAGATTATTCTCCTCTTTTTTAACTTTTTAACTGGGGATGAAAATATTTTTTCAGGTTATATATCAGGAATTCTTATGTTTCTATTTTATAAGTTAAATAGGAGAAGTCATTGGCCCAGGACTTTGGTGAAGTCTGAGTATATCTCCTGAATTTATAGTTTTAGCAATATGTATGCTAATGTAACTCTTCTACAAAATCTAGTCACTTACATGTTGTAATGGACAACGTAAATTCTTGGATTGATCCAGAAGTGTGATATTGCCAGATTGGTGCAATAAAAAGATATTGCAAGGTAGTTGAGATGATTACCAAGACATTTAAATGCCATGAAAACAATACTGAAAAGGAAATGACAGAAACATGGATAAGGGAGCTTATAGATAGTCAGAAAATTAGTACATAACATCTAACTCACAGGATTATTTGAAATTAATTCATATTTTTAAAGCATGTAAAATCATGCCTGATATATAATATATATTCAATGAATGTTATTTTCTACCTGTCAGAGATCTCCAAATCTCTGTGAGTCAGATGTTATTTCCTCCTTGTATATAGATGAGCCAATTGAGGACTCAAAATATATGGTAAGTGGTAGGGATGGGATTTAGAACTCAGGAAATCTGGATACAGAGCCTATGCCATTAACTACTATGCTACATAATCACCTGATCTGCACCATGTAGAAAAATATATATAATAAAGGGAATGAGCTGAAGGGTTAGGGGTTTGCAGTTAGAAAGGAGGATGCAGTTAGAAAGGAGGATACAGTTAGAAAGGAGAATTCATGATTTCAGAAGTAGAGCAGTTCTCAGTGAGTATAAGGTTTAGGGTGCAGCCATGAAACTAAATGGTTGAAATGTAATGAAGGTCACTAGGGATAAGGAAGTGAAATTTAGAGCGTTGTGAAAGTGAAACAAGGTGTAAGTTTGTAATAGCCATGATGCAGAAATCCACGTAGAATCAATTTTGCATGAATAATAATAATAAAAAAACCTATTGAACAATGTTGAGGTCCTAGCTAATATTGAGTACATTCAGATTTGAAGAGGAAGTAATTGAATAAAACTGAAGTGTGTCTCCAGGAATCATTGGTACTCCAGGGGAGAGAAAAGAAAATACAGTACTGATTTTGTAACTGCCTGAGGGGTTCTTTCTGCCCACGCATAATGAAAAATTACAGCATTGTAGTAGAGAAAGAGTTTAGTAGACACTAGGATGGACACGTCGTGTGGGAGATGAAGTTTATACTCAAATCATCTCCTCAGAAGCTTTTAGGTTGGGGAGTTTTCAAAGGCAGTTTGGGGGATGTGGTCGGGTGGCCAGATAACAGATGCTTGCTGCTGGTTGACTGAGTGGAGATAAAATCATAGAGGGTGAAAGCTGTCCTCCTGTGGGCTGAATCGCCTGTGAGTGGGGCCACAGGAGCAGAGTCCAGGTGGAGCCATGGATATCAGACATGCCAAAAACCTGGAAAGATTTCTCAAAAGGCAAATCTACAATAGTAGTGTTATTTGCAAGAGTAGTTGGGGAAGATGCATATCTTATAACCTCCAGAATAATGGCCGATAATCCTTTATGCCTACACCTTAGCAGGACTCAGGCTTCTTTCCTCCACCCAGCTTGATGGCCTCTCATTAACTTTACAAAGGTGGTTGAGTCTAGGGGCAAGGCCTATTATCGTTTAAACTATAGCCTAAATGTCTTCCAAAGTTAATTTGGGGAATAATTAAGGGAAAGGCAAGATAGGGAGGTGGGTTAGCTCAGCCTACTATTGTAATTTTTCTCACTGATAGAAGTTTTGCAAAGGTAGTTTCAGCTTTAATTGGGGTTGGCAATGGCAATGTGGTCACTGCAGATTTGTAACGAATTAATAGGGAATTGGAGAGCACTATTGGAGGGAAAGTTGAAATTGTTGATCATGGATGTGAGCTTGGAAAAGAGGCTACAAAGCTAGCAGAGAGATATGGAACTTGGAAATTAGAGAGCAGTCAGTGGAATAGGGGTTAGCATAAAGGCCAACATCAAGCTTATCAGGAATGAGTAGATAAAAAGTATTGGAATGAATAATTGTATTTAAGAATCAAAATTCAGCATATTTTTGTAGATCTGCTTCATGGGATGACAATCCAAATTGTAGCCATGTTTGCTGATAGCTGAAAAATGAAGACAAACGTCATGGTTTGATGACATCAAGGAAATCTGTGAAAAGAGGATTTTATAAAGATCATTGACGTGGATCCTGAAGTTACAAGAGAAAGGAGTAGTGAATGACCCAAATAATAAAGTCATTAAAGAAGGTGATGATTTATTTTGGAAGGGTAATAACTGAGAGTTGAAATAATGGAATAATCTTGGAGTAAAGACACCTCAAAGTCAAAGGAGTTTAGTACAAGTGTAATGTGAAAATAGCAAGGGGCAATGAGATTAAGAAATGGAAAAAGTGACCTTCTTTTGAAAGGACTGTAAAACTGATATCATTGATGGAATATAAATATTAAAGTAAGAAAGAGAAAGGATTAATTAACAACGTGGGCATTTGCTTAAAATAGAAGTTTAAGGGAGCAAGGTGAAATATGCTATTATAAACCTGAAAGTGAGGAAATTGATAGAGCTGGGAATAAGAAGAGATTAACAGAATAGATATGAGAATTTGAAGTGATTGAGAAATAAACTGAGGGTATTAAACTGAAGTACATATGTGTTTGAGAGGTTGGCAAAGAAAAGAAGGAGCACCTGAGTTCTGTTAAGTTGAAATGAGTCTGGCATCAGAGTGACGCAGGATTTTTCTTGATCACTTTTGCCAGCGGGAGACACCCAGCTGGCAACACCCTTGCCTCTCCTCGACCTGTGGCTTTGGGACTGGCTCAACTCCCCCACCATTTCTGTCACATGGGGTGGCTGCCCTCCATCAGCAGAGAGAAGAGGGCCATGATGTTATAGCCTCCTCTGTACCCACATTCAGTGGGTTCCAAGCTCTTCTCCCGTATCTAAGAATGAAGATACGCTGCTAACCAAAGACTGAGGGGGCAGAAAATAATTTTGTTGAGTGATGAAACAGCTCTCAGCAGAGAGGGGACACACCAATGTTGAGTGGTTTCTATCTTAGTATGGTTGGGTCCAGGGCATTTATAAGCTTAGAATGGGGAGGGCATGTTGATTGGTTAGTGAGTATTCAAAAAAGGTTAAAACAAAGACACCACTCGAAGGTGGGCATGACAGTGTAAAAACCCAATTAAGGAAGGGTAGGTATTTATAAAATAGGTGAGGGGTGGGAATCAACCAGAGAAAAGCATGCCAAATGGGAAGGCAGATAATCAGTCTGGTCCATAGATTTGACTTGCAGCTTGGCTTTTGGGCTTTAAATTGTCCTTTGCTTGGAGGTGGGGTTTTACCGGGGACCCACCGCTGTCTGCCTAGGCACTTGTCTGCCTCCTGCCTCTATCACTCCCCGCTCTGAAGAGGTACATCTAACTACCATTAGGATTAGGATGATGACCAATCTTAACTCTTTCCTGTTTACAGGCTGTGCTGTTTTGGGAAGATGGCAGATTTCTCTTAGAGGCCTATCTAAGGGTCCCCAGGAAAAGGGAGCCATCATCTGAGAATCAAGTTGCATGATCATTTGGAGTCTGATGGCCTGAAGGTAAGAAAAACAAACTAGGTTATTAGAGGACATGAATTAAAACAGAACATGGGGCTAAAGACAGCTCAAAAATCCTTAGGCTGCCAACATGCCCAGGTAACTAGTGGCTATAGTTAGCCTGCTAAGATTTGGGTGTTTGGTGCTTGCCTTTGGTAGGCTCCCTTGGTCTTATTTTCTCAAACAGAAACCTACAGGTTATGGACACCCCATTTACCTAATCATCTGGCAGGATATGCAGGATAATTGCCCAAAATTACAATATTGATCCAGATTTTTACATTATCCATCCCTTTTGTTTCTACTGAGCTACAGCCAGAGATCACTGATTGGTTCACAGAAATAAGCAGAGTTAGTCTGAAATGTAGACAAATACTTAAAAACAACTAATGAGACTAGAATTTAATGGCAAGTGTATGATACATTTTGAAACATATTTTTTCTCTCTCCAGTCCTCATTTTTGTTAAAAACAAATCATGATAGGACCGAGTTGTTTGCAAAATAAACTTTAGTCTTATACTTTGCCTGATTATTTGCATAAAGTGCAGCAAGAATAATTATTTTCACAAAGGTTTTTTAAATTGGCTCTGATGGAACTCTGTTCCACAACAAACATAGTTCGTTGAGACAAGGCCTTTTAAAGCCAAGCCCAGACATGGGTTTGTACCCTCAAATATGTATGAGTTGAGTAAATTCCTCTCTAGTTGAGGTACCAAGATAAGTTGGAGCTCGTGAGCCTGTTAGAAAGTGACATTCCTCATGCACCACAGGTTAGGAACCCTGTACAGGGAGTATGTAGACAAGGTTTGAGGCCAGTTTTCCCAAGGGGCTTTTATTGGCTATGCAAGTCAAGCTTGATTCCTTAAAGGAAAGCATACCCTTCCAGTCAAAGCCTTGGTAAAACAAGCGGTTTCTCCAATTGTGTCCTGTTGCAGAAGAAAATGGATTCTTATTGCATTTATGCAAAAAAACAAAAAAAACTATATTGCCATAAGTTAAGAATACTTAAAAACAGCTTCCAAATTTTGGAGAAACCAGGCAGAGAGAAACAAATGTGCTCCAAATTTTGTTAACAGGTATATAACTTACTCAATTGTTAAAAGCTGTAAATAGCTCAAAATAAAAGTTGCTGACTTGGAAAAACAAAGCATTGGCAACATTTTAAGCAAAAAGTTAAAAAAGATTACTTCAGTTTTCTATTCATTCAGTCCATTCAGTTAACTCTTGTCCTGCTTGATATTAATGAACATTTCAGCTCTTTATGGGTCCTGAAAGTTTATTTTATTCCAAGTTTTACTCCGAAGTTATCAGAAACCTGCATTTAAGAGCACTTGCAAAGTTCTATAGCTTATTATTAACCATAATTTGAAAAAGATTAAAACAAGACAATTGTCTGTGAATGACAAAATGTTCAGCATAGTTATAGTCAAAAAACACAATTGACAAATTTGGTTATTTCTATGCTTTGCAGTAATTTAACATAATAACCAAAATTATGATTAATAGCATATACTCAGACATTAGAATTTTGTAAATCCCATACAATTTTGGAACATATATAACCATAAGAAGGTTGAACATTATTTTTATTTTGGCAATCCCATGTAACTAAACATGTCAAATAATCCTGTTTAACTCTGTTTTGGATGCTTTAGGGGCCCTCTGTAGCACCCAGAAGTTAGGGGAAACAAATGACATTTTTGAAGCTGAAATTTGATTTTAGGAAATCTATCAAATACGTTAAAGGTTTAAAAGACTTTGATGTTATTAAATGGAATTCCAGATTACCATAATTTATTTATTTGGCCAAAATTATGACTTAAAATTTTTTAAAAAGGCAAAAACCTTTACTCATTAAGAGGGAAGACTTAGCTTTCCAATTTATCTCTTGTATTTGCCTTCTCTCTCTCTCTTTTTTTGGGGGGAGGGGTAGTTTACTTGCAAGGCAAACGAGAATTTTTCATTATCCTTTAATGTTACATACAAATTTTGTTCAAGAGAGAGAAAGCCAGATTTCACCCTTATATTAGTTTACCATTAACATCAACCCCCATTTTTTAAATGAAACCTTATACACAAATATATCTAGTTTTAGTCAGTTTGACCTTGATGTGAGATTCTTATAAACCTTTCATAACCCTTTACAAGTTTTTGTTAAAGAGTAGATCAGTGCCTTAAGAAAACTTTGTGCTTTTATTCCAATGCTCAATTTATGGAAAAACCAAATAATATCCTTTTGAATTTAGTCAATATGTTCACACACAGAATTTCTTTTACAAGATTATTATTGTTTTTGAGATGGAGTCTCGCTCTGTCACCTAGGCTGGAGTGCAATGGCGCGACCTTGGCTCACTGCAACCTCCGCCTCCCAGGTTCAAGCAATTCTCCTGCCTCAGCCTCCCAAGTAGCTGGGACTACAGGCATGCGACACCACGCCTTGCTAATTTTTATATTTTTTTAGTAGCGACAAGGTTTCACCATGTTGGCCAGACTGGTCTCAAAATCCTCAACTCAGGTGATCCACCTGCCTTGGCCTCTCAAAGTGCTGGGATTAGAGGCATGAGCCACAGTGCCTGGCCAAGATTAATTTTTATAATCCTTCCAAAACTGTTTAAACCTTTAGTTTTATCTTATCTCATTTAAAATAATCCTTTAATTCTCTAAACTAGGCAAAAATTTACATTCCCATGCCTTCCTATAATCTTTTACTAAAAACATATTTTACGTTCCTTACACACCTTGCATGTAAATCTTTTTTCAGTAGTCTCAATTACATGTTATAATGGTAACTCTTAGCAATTTTTTATTCTGATGTAAAATCTGCTAAGTTATTTTAATTATGTACTAGGTGCAGATAAGGTCTGACTCTTTAGAGCACAGTTAGGGGTATGGTTAACTCCATATGTCCCAAGGCCTTACCAAACTGTAAAGCAGGCAAGTCAAACTATTTTCAAAAGCCAAAGAAGCAGTTTATGACCTTCAACCATATAGAAAAACCTCCAGCCTGGGCAACAGAGTGAGACTCTGTCTCAGAAAAGAAAAAAAAAAAAAGAAAAGAAAAGAAAAGAAAAGAAAATCCAATATCTGACCTGTATAATTTAGACCTCGTGTTTATACTTTGATGACACTTTTAATTTACCAAAAAAGTCACATGAACTAAAAGTCATTATAGCTTCTACTTTTATTTTAAAAATATTTGATCTAAGTTCCTATTTTTCTTTAAGCCAATTAATTAGAGCTCTTTTTTTTATATAAACATCACACACATAACACATAGATAACTACACAGACAGACAGAAAAATATCTAGTAGTTGTAAGATTTTTCATTTGACAATATCCTAATTGGATCATTGGCCTCAGGGCAGAGCCTTTCCAAAAACAGGGCTAGGAAATTATGCACTTTCACAGAGCCTTAATTTTGAGAGGGGTCTACCTGCTTTTAATTATTGGGGTTCCATAAGGAAAACAGAATTTTTTTTTCCCAAAACAGGGTCTGTGGTATCTTCACTGTTTTTTGCAAGCAGTCCCAGGCTATCATAAATCATCTTAGGGCCTCTGGTGTGCAGTAAGAGTGGCAAGACAAAACGGAAAAAAATAATTCAATTGAGAAGAAAAAAATCCTCTTTCCAGAAAAACAAGACCCAAGAAGACAAAAACAAAGGACTTTAAAATACATCTATAGCTTGAATATCAACTTTTCATTAAGCTGACTTTTAACCATAGTGCTCTTTTAAAAAATCTTCCTAAATTTCTTATTACCTCACTTTAGCCATGGCCAATGATCAATATTTCTCACTTTTAAACTTTACCAAAATTAACCTCACAGGTGAAACCAACAAACCTCAACTAAGGTTATAATTTAGCCACGACTATACAAGGTATTTTCCAAGAGGTGGTAAGCAGTTTTTACAAAATCAAGAATCTTTAAATGTAGCCTAGAGAAAAGAAGATTTAAGAAGAGAAGCTAGAAGTTGCTCATGGAGGGGAAGAAAATCAGCAAATGGCAAAAGTCACACAGATATTAACCAGAAAGTACTCATTCCCTAAGCCAAAATGGAACCCGGGCCACCATTGTAAAATGGCTAAGCCAAAAAAATAAGTACTGCCATATGGTTACAAGGTCAAACTCACAAGGACATAAACAAGATGGAGACCTCATCCATTTTTTTTTTGTTTTTTTTGTTTGTTTTTTCAGAGACCTGTAGCAAAGTTTGTAGCTAACCAGTTTTCTGGGCTGGTTTGAACAGCAGGTTTATGGGGGTCCTAAACCCGTGTTCTATTCTAAGGTATTCCCTCCTTATGACAGAACCATACAGAAAGACACACAAAGCACAACAGATTAAGATACAGCTTAAGACTAGCCTCATAAATACATTTTTCCATTAATCAAAACTAACTTTGAAGAGGATATAAATAGTGATTTTTTTTTTTTTTGGTCATTCTTTCAACTGGTTTTCACAGAGAGAGAGTGGGGGTGGGGGGCGGGGGGAGAGAGAGAGAGACCAGAAGTATGACTGGTAAAACTTCACCCTTTTTCCAGCAAGTCAGCCTTCTGCTTCTGGGTTCCCTTCCCCAGGCTGTGGAGCCCTATCTACCCTGAAGTCCTGTGAAGCGGGAGCAGACAAAGAGGTTATTTGCATACTGTAAAAGTTGTCCTTCCTCAAGAGATTGCAATTGTATTTCTTCCCAGTTCATTTTTTTTAAATAAGCCAAGCAGTTTAAGGCTTGGGGAAATTAAACTTTTCCCTGTTTGGGGAATGCATCTGAGGGGAGTGTCCTGTGGTATAGAGAGTAGATAAAGATGATTGGTTACCCATGTGGAAAGAGGAAAAAAGGCATCCCTTAGTTCCTTTCTCTTCCCAGCAAATACCTGGGGCATGTGAGAGAGAAAAAGAAAAGGTGAACCCTTTCTTCCATCTTTTTATCCCAAGCCCCTGTGACCTTGGTAGGTGCTACCCATGGGTGCCAGTGTTGCTTTCACCCATGTAGTAAGGAGGGTTAGAAGGTAGGAATACCCACACGTACCTATGCACTGACCTATCCTCCCTACTGTCAGTGTCCTTTGAGTTCCCTAGACCTCATCTATGCCTTGGATACTAACATGAACTCTATCTATGAAATGGGGGTGGCAGGGGGGTGGCTAATCAGCAGGAATTAGTGATGATCACCTGCACCGTGCCCCTTGACTTCCACTGTTGCCTGTCTTTGGATCCCTGAGACCTAGTTTTCCTTTCTAGGGTTTCAACCCAAAGGTTGGAATTGAGTTTGGGACAAAAAGGTGCCTCAGGAGAGTGCATAAACTCATTAAGTTCCAGGTGGCCCTCATCAAACTGCAGTCAGTGACCAGTGGTGCCCCCTGCTGAGGTCCAGCTGACACTTTCTCCCTATCATAAGCAGAATGCTAAGGTGAAGCTGTGGAACCAGGTCCTCTTAAAACAAGGAAAAGAAAGGGAGTCCTGAGAATTGGGGACCTCACGTAGAAAAGCTCCCTGTATTTGCAGGACTATGTGAACTCCTGACATGGTGGAGAAAGGGGGAAAAAAAACAGCTTAAGTGGTGCAGGGAGGGGAAGGTGTCTGGTGTCTTTCTCTATGCAAATGGGTTTCTTCAACAGAAAAAAAAAAAAAAACTCTTAATCACTGCATCCTCTTTGCCTCTAAGAATAGACAGAAACCACATTGTTCTAAATTGCATAGCTGATGGCTGGGCCAAATGCTCATTCTACCCAGTAATACCTCTGTAATTAGCAATAACACCCTTAATATTGTATATGAAGAAGAGATAGGTGTCATGAAAGAGAGAAGGAAAATGTGAGAGGAAAGACTGGATTGGAAGCCATGTGGGCTACCTCACATCTGTAATCCAAGCTACTTGGGAGGCTGAGGCAGGAGAATCACTTGAACTTGGGAGGTGGAGACTACAGTGAGCCAAGATTGTGCCACTGCACTCCAGCCTGAGCAACAGAATGAGACCTTGCCAACAACAAAAGAAAGAGAAAGAAAAGAAAGAAGAAAGAGAGAAAAAGAGAGAGAAAGAGAGAGGGAGAAAGAAAAAGAGAAAGAAAGAGAAATAAAGGAAAGAAAGAAAGAAGAAAGAAAAGACTACATTGGAACAAGATCAACATTCCCAATCCCTGAGAGTGAATGGGGGGCAGGTGGCAGCCTCCTCTGCAGCCATGCCATTCGTTCTTAATTGGCTAACAGAGACTCAATGTTCCATCTGTTCTCAGAAAATGTCTGAAGAGAAGGCTCAGAAACAAAAGTAAAAGAAGTTTGAGGTTTACATTTACTCACCCTTCCTCAGATCCCAGACGAGTCCCCAGAAAATGCCACAGAATTTTTCTCAATTACTTGCCAGCTGGAGACACCCAGCTGGCAATGCCCTTGCCCTGCCTTGGCCTGCAGCTTCAGGACTGGCTTGGCTTTACAGCCACTCCTGTCACATGGAGCAGCTGCTGTCTGCCAGTGGAGGGAAGATGGCCATGATGTTACAGCCTTCTCTGTACCCATGTTCAGTGGGTCCTGAGCTCTTGTCCTGCATCCAAGAAGAATGAGGATAGGCTGACAACCAGAGTGAGGAGGGCAGACAATAATTTTATTGAGTGGCGAAACAGCTTTCAGCAGAAAGGGAATGTGAGGGTGGCCCCCCATGAGTCAGGTGATTTCTCTGTGACTGTGGCTGGGTCCAGGGCTTTTATAGGCTCAGAATAGCGAGTACATGGTGATTGATTTGTGAGTATGCAAAAAAAGGTTAAAACAAAGCATCAAAGATCCATACAATAGTGTAAAAAACCAAATACGGAAAGGAAGGTATATGTGAAATAGGTGAAGGGCGGGAATCAATCAAAGGAAAGCACACCAAATGGGAAGACAGATTCTCAATCTGGTCCATGGATCTCACTTGTAGCTTGGCATTCAGGCTTTAAACTGTCTTTGGCTTGGAGGTGGAGTTTCACCAGGGACCCACCCAAATCTGACTAGACATTTGTCTGCCTCCTACCTTTATCAAGAGCATTATTCATGACTTTTGAGAAATGTTTCCAGTTAAATTTGTGTGAGAACATTACCAGAATATCCTGACAATCATATGAAAATTGCTCTATATTGATGATAATATGCTTAAATAATTACAAAACATTCATGATACTTTATAATGCAAAGCCAAGTGAAAGTTATGTTTACAAAAAAAAAAAAAAACAGAATCTATCACAGATTTCTAAAAAACCAATGAATGCAGGGTAAGAAAAATCACACAAATAAATTGAATCATTTCAATATAATAACTGCTGATTTTAATAGACTTGAATCTGAATCTTGAACAAATATTTAAGTGTCTGCTATTTATTTTGTGTAAATACACAAAGTCTGAACTAGGTACTTTAAAATGTCAAGTCAATGAACTGAAAATTTTACCAAGTTTTATCATTAGAGAGTACAATGGTCCAATGGCCATAGTGACACTTATGGAAAACATTGAAACCCAACCTAAAAATTAAAGTCTGTTTGATAAAATATTGAATATTATAATACTATCTACCTTAAAGATCTCGTGATGTCTTTAGCATATTTATTCCAGTTAAACATGGGATAGTTTGGGTAATTGTGAGCTAACTAGTAAACAAATGTAAGCATATCAGATTTTGGAATTAACATTAAGTTTCATTTTGGTCCAGACAATTGGATCTCACCCAGACTATTAATGTTTTCACATGTTAACTCAGGAATTAAAAATAATTTCTGTATGAAAAAGACACTAATGTATACCTCACCATCAAATTGTACTGTGATAGACTTAGCTTCCACTCCAAAGAGTAGAGACTATGTAGTGTGAAATATCTTACAACTTAGATGTTTAAAATTTCCATGCTTTCCCATTGCTTTTATGGGCATTGGCTTATTTTCTGCAGACCATTGGTGACTGTAGGTATCTAATTTATTAAAATCTAATTTTGAAAAAGTTTTCTAGATTAAGATTTACAACTAAACTGACTCTCTAGTTAAAACTATCCTGACAGAATTTTCTTTTTAGCCTTTGGTTTAATAGTGTTTTGAAAGTATTCAACTTTAAGGAAAAAAAGCAAAACTTCATATAAATAAACATAATAATGTATAAATTATTAAAAATTACTTGTGGGTTTTTGCTGTTTGCACTATTTTTTAAGTACTAGAGAGATTTTACTGAGCAACATAAAAATTATGATTCAATTAATAAAACAATATTGCATAAGAAAAAATAATATTTCAAACAATGTTTTGTTTCATTATGTCTGGCTAGGAACCTATGTTCAAATAAATTATATTGACAGGAAAACAATTTTTTTATTTTCTAATTTTCTGGAGCATTTTAAAGGATAAGGCATTAAATTTTATAGATATCACATTAATGTATTTTCAATATTTGAATTCAACAATGAGTCCTAGTACTTTTGAGCTGCTGGTGACATACATTTCATGGTGGAAGTTTTTATAAACTCTATTTCACTTATGTGATTATCTGGAAGACTATATAACTCAATATATCTAATATATATGTATATTTCACAGATCTTTTTTTAACTAATATGTTTTTGATAATTCTATATTTGTTTTCCTTTCTAACAGCTTTAACTCTTCTATGACTATAATTACAGAGTGTCTTTAACATTATTTTGATTAAGGTTGAGATTTGGAGCAGTTCCTTAAATTCTTTCCCACGTTACCCATCTGTTCAACCAAAAAGCACATTTTTCCATAATTATAAAGAATATCCCCCAAATAATCTCATTTATTCTCCTGGCACTGTCTTCAACTACTGCTGGATTTGGGGGAAGCCATGAAATTGGTGACACTAAATCCATGGCTGACATTTCCTTTTAATCTTATAACAGCCTTTGATACTTTCCATTATCATTTTTGTCTTGAAGCATTCTTTCACATGTATAATATTGGACACCTGGTTTTCTTTCAAATTCCCTGGTAGATCTCTTTCACTACCTTAAATGTCAGTTCTTCAGAGTATGTGTATACTCTCTAAATGTACTTGTCTACTTCCATTGCTTTAGAAGTGAACCCTTTTTGGATAATCTGTGATACTCCAATGACTCGCCTTCTCTGATAGTAGCCCCCAAATTTGAAGTGATTCACATTTTTTTCAGTCTTATCTGTATAACATGAATTTTTTTCTACAGCTATAAGGATCCCTCATCTCAAGATGAGCTAGTAGGAAAAAAAAAAAAAGAATCAAGATGAGCTAATAACAGTCTCTTTTAGGGAATAAAAAATTTGAACCAAAGGGTTTTAAACTTAATGTTTTGTTTGGCTGACCTACATCATAAAGTCAGGTAACACTAGCCACCATTTTCTACTATGCAAATAGGAGAGTAAACAAAACTATTCTGTGTATGGAAAGAATAATTAGTAAGATAAGCAAGCAGAAGAAAAAACAGAGAATATTGCTTGGCTCCCATTAGTACTATTACCTGGTCCCAGAACTTTCTAAGACAGAGAGCTGTTATCAGGAAAAAATTGTGAGAAGATGGCCGAATAGGAACAGCTCCAGTCTCCAACTCCCAGCGCGAGCGACACAGAAGACAGGTGATTTCTGCATTTTCAACTGAGGTACTGGGTTCATCTCACTAGGGATTGCTGGTCAATCGGTGCTGGTCAGCTGCTGCAGCCCGACCAGGGAGAGCTGAAGCAGGGTGAGGCATCGGCTCACGTGGGAAGCACAAGGGGGAAGGGAATCCCTTTTCCTAGCCAGGGAAACTGAGACACACAACACCTGGAAAATCGGGTAACTCCCACCCCAATACTGTGCTTTACCAAGGGTCTTAGAAAACGGGCACACCAGGAGACTATATCCCACTTCTGACCAGGAGGGTCCCATGCCCACAGAGCCTCCCTCATTGCTAGCACAGCAGTCTGCGATCTAACTGCAAGGCAGCAGCGAGGCTGGGGGAGGGGCGCCTGCCATTGCTGAGGCTTAAGTAGGTAAACAAAGCCGCTGGGAAGCTGGAACTGGGTGGAGCTCACAGCAGCTCAAGGAAGCCTGCCTGTCTCTGTAGACTCCACCTCTGGGGACAGGACACAGCTAAACAACAACAACAACAACAACAACAAAAGCAGCAGAAACCTCTGCAGACGCAAACGACTCTGTCTGACAGCTTTAAAGAGAGCAGTGGATCTCCCAACACGGAAGTTGAGATCTGAGAACGAACAGACTGCCTGTTTAAGAGGGTCCCTGACCCCTGAGTAGCCTAACTGGGAGACATTCCCCACTAGGGGCAGACCGACAGCCCACACCTCACACGGTGGAGTACACTCCTGAGAGGAAGCTTCCAAAGCAAGAATCAGACAGGTACACTCGCTGTTCAGCAATATTCTATCTTCTACAACCTCTGCTGCTGATACCCAGGCAAACAAGGTCTGGAGTGGACCTCAAGCAATCTCCAACAGACCTACAGCTGAGGGTCCTGACTGTTAGAAGGAAAACTAACAAGCAGGAAGGACATCCACACCAAAACCTGATCAGTATGTCACCATCATCAAAGACCAGAGGCAGATAAAACGACAAAGATGAGGAAAAAGCAGAGCAGAAAAGCTGGAAATTCAAAAAATAAGAGCACATCTCCCCCTGCAAAGGAACGCAGCTCATC
>NW_012103721.1:2231238-2231892 GCF_000951045.1 Mandrillus leucophaeus
GGTGCAGCACACCAACATGGCACAAGTATACATATGTAATAAACCTGCACGTTATGCACATGTACCCTAGAACTTAAAGTATAATAATAATAATAGAAAGAAGGAAAAAAAATGCAACTAGACAAAACCCCATGTTCCACTCCTACAACGCAGACAACAGAAACACATTTCCTCTGCTTCTCTTCCTTCCACCTCCCTCAAGCCATACTTAGTTATATGATGATATTCAATATCTACTTGGAAGTAATCATTACTACATTATAAACAACAACAACTAATGTTTATTGGCATCTAGGAACTGCCTTGGTTATCATACTACTTCTAAGGTGAGGAGGGAAACGAGCTAATAGAACTG
This sequence comes from Mandrillus leucophaeus, assembly GCF_000951045.1. Lineage (NCBI taxonomy): Eukaryota > Metazoa > Chordata > Mammalia > Primates > Cercopithecidae > Mandrillus > Mandrillus leucophaeus. The sequence goes on from NW_012103721.1 coordinate 2,231,594, forward strand.
GATGTTGACACAGGCTTACTTCTATGGCAACATTTTCCTTTTTCCAAAATGAATGTTGGAATTGCCTGACCACCTGAGAGTTATTTGTTTCACAGTTCAAAAGTTTGTTTACTGAGCTTTTGTTCTGGTAATCACCTGAAAGTGAGTTTTGCTTTGGAATGAATGGCAAGTTTAACTTGAAATTTTTTTATTATTGGAGCTGTGCTGCAAGAGGTCAAAAATGACCACATCACTGATCCATGGAGAAGCACAGAGATACTCTCTTTAGAAACTTATCCTTTATTTATTTTATTTTTTTT
>NW_012103721.1:2232167-2246742 GCF_000951045.1 Mandrillus leucophaeus
TAATTTTTTGTATTTTTAGTAGAGACGGGGTTTCACCGTGTTAGCCAGGATGGTCTCGATCTCCTGACCTCGTGATCCGCCCGTCTCGGTCTCCCAAAGTGCTGGGATTACAGGCGTGAGCCACTGACCTTATCTATAGTTTAAAGTAACCTTGTAGGAACACAAACACACAAACACACACACACACACACACCTGTTACACTATGTTTGTCTACATATTTTGCTTCCCTCCACAAAAGTAAAGAGGGGAGGGTAATTTAAAACAATCAATAATTCTTATGTAAATCAGGTCAGTCAATTTTTCCACATGTTTTTACTTTGACAAATAATGTAACAATCTTTTCCAAGAGTAAACAATTTCCAACGACTGCTGGCTCCTTCCGTTAAGACAGTGTAGGGAGGTGGGTGTTGGTTACAGAATAACTCAGGTCTTCAGAAGCGTGACTACATAATAAGACATGTTGTCAAACCTAGCTGATGAAATTTCCATAACTATTTTTGGAGTGAGATCTTCTATTGATATGTCATATCTTTAAGATATTTCGTATGTAGATAAGTCATATTTATTTGATGTGATAATGACTTCAAAATTATTGGCCATTGATGTGCACTGTTCCCATGAAATAGTTAAAATATTATTTCTGCTAAAATAAAAACAATGATGCATTCAGAATTTGTATCTTAAAAAAAAAAAGAAAAAAATTGTGAAACAAAACCTACCACTAAATACTAGCTGATATAATGCCAACTATAGAATGATTTGTAAAATATAGAGCTTTGTGTCTTGCGACAAAGGCAACATCTAAGTCATAGAGACAGGAGAGAAAATTTACTGACCCGTTATCTGAACAAAGCGGAAGGGAAGGACAAGCAGTAATGCTCAGGAAACCAATCAGACATATGAATATGGCTGAGAAAGGACTATAGTTCCAAGAAGAAGCCATGATACTGGGACATTTACTTCTCTTTCACAGTAGTCCCTGAAAGTGGTTTTCCAGTAGCAATAAGCTGCTTATTTCCAGCCTATTCTGGTCAGAAGAGGTGCCACATGGGAAGAATATACTATCCCTGCAGGCCACAGCTCCCACCTTACGCCAATTGCCTGTAAATGACATGATATTTCATCTTTAAGGTCAAACTTTTGAGTAGATGAATTATAAAACCTTACACAACCCTGGATTTTATATATTTAAAGACTGGTTTTCCAGAGAAGTGGGACATTATAGGGCAATGTTTAATGGATAACATTGGAAATGCCATGATGTCCTCATTCCTATTTAGTGGAGGACTCATTTTCTTTCCACACAGTTCCCAGTCAAGAAATAGGCTCTTGCTGCTAAAAGGAGGCTTAAATTCTTCTTTTATTGTCCCAGCATGGAATACAAATGGTCCTGAGGAGCTTACTGGGAACCAGAGACTACTTAGACTACAGAGTGGACCTACCACAAGTGCCCTTGCAAAATCAAGTAAACAACCAGAATTTTCAGAAGAAAGTTGAGTTAAAGAAGGATTGCCTGTGTATTAATTGATAAAGATTATATTTAAAGTAATATTTGACAATCAGCAGAAACTGAGAAAAATCTGTAACTAGTTTTAAAAAAATGACACAAAAAAGCAAAAAATTGAAGCCATGGGTAAAGTATGATAGATAACCCAAAGGCTATTTGCAGAATTCAATAGGCGACTAATCCAGGAAGAGCTGGTTTGAACCTCTTGCATTTTTATGCTTTTATCAGGGTCAAAAAAGTGGGCCAATTATATTGACAAATATATATTTTCCCTTTTCATAATATCTAAGATAATTTCTCTTAAGTACCTGTAGCGAATATCCTATTTCTGACCACTCTGGTCATGATTTGGGTGTCTATATGGGATAAAACCACATGTGCAGGATATTTACAAAATTCCACTGGATAAAGGTACATGCTTCAATATAACATCAGAACATCCCAGAACTAGACAAAACACACATTTATTCACTTGCAGGCAAAAATTCAGAATTCCTTAAATAGTCATACAAGTTTCTAGTTTATTCTCAGAGAAAAAAGCAACACGTAAGCCCTGCTTGAAAAAACATGTTGACTCAAATGTGTTCACATGTGTATATAATTAGTCAAACTCCATTATGTGTAACCAGCTTATATTACTATCATCCTTTCCTGTTGAGAACGAGATGAAGATTTTCTTAAAATCTTCTTTTAAGGAAGAGGATTATGGCAACTGAAAAAATGGTAGTAGAAGTGTCATGTCATGAAAAGCTGGAGATATTAAGAAAAACATATGTAAATTGTGGTTAGTTTATTTCTATCTTATAATAACAAGATAAGACAGAGGAGTCACAGAGGAGTCAGAAGAGCACTAGGGGCTTAAAGTGGAAAGAACAATGCTGCCAAGACGGAGCAAATAGGAGAGGCTGGTTGCAGTGCAAAAGGACTGGCTATAGCTGGGAAGTTTACCATGCTAAACATGGCAGACTGAACACAATTGTTTACCTGTACTCCCTCTGAAAACCACTAAAAGTAATAAAAGGTATAACCTTATAAGCACAGAGAGAACAAGACACAGCAGAAAAAAATAGTATCAAAAATTTGGGAAGATGAAAAATGGTTAGGAAGTTGGAATTGACTTAGTAAAGCCAAACTTATATTTAGTGGAGGACATAAAGTCAAACGTAAGTCCCTAGAAGAGGATGGAAGAAGCCAACAAGAAGTAAACCCATCCCCACTGCTAGATTCCCTGAATTAAGGAGATGGATTTTAACATACACACGTGCACACGCACACGCACAAACACAATGATAAGGATGTGAGGTAATGGATGTGTTAATTAGCTTGATTAAATTACTCTGCAAGGTAAGCATATATTGAAACATCCCATTGTACCTCATAAACACATATAATTATTACTCGTCTATAAAATTTTTAAAAATTTTAAAATAATAAGAGAGAGATAGCACTGAATGATTCTCATATAATTTTAGATGACAAGTTCATGGGTAATTTTTCCAGAATCTCTTTAACGACCAATAATTACTTTCCTTTAGAAAAAAAAAAAAATTTCCAAAACAAGATTTCAAATGTGGGGCAGTTCTAGATGATAGCAAAATCCAGGGAGGAATATTTAGAGTGAACTGTGGAATACAGACAAAGTCCCTTAAACTTAAATATATCAGAGAATGTTGAGCCCAGCTAAAGCACATTTTAATCATGTGCATTGAAATTAATCAAGATGATGGTGGAGCTTCAAGCTTGTGAGAAAGTAAACCTAGGAAATGAAGGGTAGGAAAGAGTTTGAGATTTGCAGAGTGCAGTGGGCTTTGGAAAGCACAAATCTGTGAGAGACTACTTATATTATTTCTGAGGCTCTCTGCATTTTGGATAATAAAATCATCACTATTCAACAAAAGAAGCAACTGACATTCCTAAACCATGTGGAGACATAGCTTAAAAAGTTATGTCTCCTTAGTATTTTCGGCAATTCCTGAATGAGACTCCCACTCAGGCTGCAATCATGCACCTACCAAAATTTTCAGCATTCACATAAGCTAAGAGCCAGAAATACAATGTAAAATTTCCTGTGTGCACCTCAGACATGCTCCTGCACTTGTCTTTCCATGGGAAGTATTCTGATATCATCCTTTCATTCCTGTGTTTCATCACATTGGCTTCTCCACATCAGGAAAAATGAAAGTGGACAGGAAGGTGAAACAATTTTTCTTGACTTCAAATCAATTGCTAAGTAGGCCAAGTGAGTCATGTGCATCTGCACAATGAGATGTAAGACTCCCAATTAAAAAGAAATGTGTTTTCACTTGATAAGTATTTTCACTTCACCTTTCATCACCTCCCAATAATTCAGGAAGAAACACAGACCTCCTTAACCTGAGTTTTAGGGAATTTATGACTTGGCCCCACCTTAATTTGCTGAACTTTTTCATGTTCTTACTCTTCACAAACACTTTCACAACTTCCCGCTTCACCAGGGCACCTCCTTATTGGACCTGTCTTGACTTGCCCAACTTTTTGTTTATGAGCTTTTTGAATAAGACATCTTTGATATGTGTAATTAATGTTTTAATATAGTTCAGTTAACATGAATACATTGAAAAGTGCTGTTTTTAGCACCGTGGTAGGCATTGAGAGGACTATTAAAATTTTAATAATTTAGATAATGATAAACAAGGCAATAGAGAAGCAAGAGAAATAGAAAAACGTATTTAGTAGCAAAAACGAATGTAATTCTGCTCATTTTATTAGGGATTAATTAAAATGTTTGCTTTCTATGAAAGCTATTACATATATAGGATGTAGAAACAAATGATACTACATGCACATTTGCAAATCTGTATAAATTTTGTCATCTTGATCTATTTTTATTCATACATTTATATCTAGGTTGACCTCAGAATGTACAAATGTACCTTTATTTACATGTATGAGATGTATATGTGTTAGGATAATTCTAATTGAATTAGGAGAAGTGTCATTTGGGATTCCAGTTTAAAAAGTGGCTTTCTAACACAAATCTTCTGTTTTCCGTTTTGTTCTCTATAAGTTAGCAAGTTTATGATTCTGTCATCTATATTTCCTCATCAATTGAACATGTTAATATTTTGAACTTGTTTTAGTCCTATGGGGCCACTAGCAGGGTATCCATAAAATAGCTAAAAATTTCATGAGCTTAATTATACTTTGCCTTCTCTCTGTGACCCTTTTGCTTTGTTTTATATCTTTGTCTCATTTCCCTTGTTGTAAAACAGCAAGACATCTGTTAATAAAATCTTAACAAAATACTTAATAAATAACTTATACTTGAGCCCCGAGGAAGTGCTAAAATTGATTAAAACACCTTGAAGGGATGATAAGAAAAGGCAAATAAAATATATAAAGCATGAGAAAGCAAAGGGGCAATTCTATATAAGGAAGAATTAAAAGACATGAGTTAGTGATGGCATGCAGACCAGAAATGAGTTGAGGAGGATCTGGAAGTGAGTATTAACAATTCTGTTTCTACCGCTGGCTTAAGCAATGAAGTGATGTCACTTAAGGATCACTTGAAAACTGAATTGTGTGATCTTTTCCTGGGAACCCCCACTTTTTTTTTTTTTTTTTTTGGCTGACGGGGTGAGTCAGGAATATGCACGTATACTTTTCACAGCTATTCAAAGCTGTATTACTCAGCTAAGTTTTCCAACACATATAGTATATATATATGTTTTCCAGCATATATATGTATGTTTTCCAACATATATATATATATGTTTTCCAACATATATATATATGTTTTCCAACATAGATAGATACACACACACACACACACACTTTTTAAAATTTCACTTGTTAGGTCAGAATTGTTTCTGTGATTAGTAATTTCCTGCAGTCACCAGACATTACATCATTGTTCTGCCACTGTGCATAATATGTATCAGTAGCTCAAAATATTTCATAAGGGCTTGATACTGTTAAAAGAAGCCTATCTGAAACACTTAGAATATTCTCATAGGACTAAAAGATAAGAAGGAAGCATCCTGTTAATAATTCCTTGAAGTTACTCTTCAGTTATTTACAGTTTTAACAGAATCAGGAATTCAAATACTACTTCCCACGTTACATTCACCCGCTTGTTTATACTCTACTTCCTTCTGTTTTAAACATTCCATGGGCTCATCACATTCCCGCATTTATTGTAGTTTGTTTTCTTTCATTACAGGAAATGGTTCTGTGTTCTTTATGGGGGAGATGTAAATTTTCTGAATTTTTGTTTTGAAATAATTACAGGCTTACCATATAGGTGTAGCACAATATTAAAACAAGGAATTTGATATTGGTACATCACTGTTAACTAGGCTCTAGACGTTTTTCAGTTTTCACTATTTTTTAAGTCTATAATCATTGTATGCATTTGTGTACATGCAATTTTATCCCACATGTAGATTCATGTGAGCAACACAACAAAGATTTTTTAAAAACCTCATCCACCACCACTACAAAAGAACTCCCTTGTGCTATTTCCTTGCAACTGTAGCCATCTCCCATCCCCTAAGTTCCTGTCCCCTAGCAACAACTAATGTGTTTTCCATGTCTACAGATTTGGCTAAGGATGTTGAGCATCATTTTATGTGGTTACTTGCCATCTCTATTTACCCTTTGAGGAAATATCTGTTCATGTAATTTGCCCATTAAATTGGATTGTTGTTTTTTCACTGTTATATTTTGAGAGTTCTTTATATGGTCTAGGTATATAAAAATATTTTTTATATGTGGCTTGCAGATATTCTTCTTAGAGCTATAGTTTGTATTTTCATCCTTTTAACAGTCTTTAACAGTACACATTTTTTCATTTTGATGAATTCCAACTTATGGATTATTTCCTTTTATGGATCATTTACTTATTTTCATATCTAAGAACTCTTCGCCTAATTCTTGATCCCAGAGATGCTCTCCCATGTTTTCATCTAAAAGTTTTATCTTTTACACTTATGTTCATAAACTATTTGGAATTATTTTTTTTATTGTAGTTTCTTATTACCTGTGGATGTCCAATTGTTCCTGCACTCCTTTTTGAAAAGAATATGCTTCCCCCATTGAATTGTGTCGGAATCTTCATCAAAATATCAAAAGTTGGCCAGGCACAGTGGTATGCGCCTGTGGTCCCAGCAACTCAGGAGGGTGAGTTGGGAGGATTGCTTGAGCCTAGGAGGCGGTTGCTGCAGTGAGCTGAGATTGTGCCACAGCACTCCAGCTTGGGTGACAGAGTGAGACCCTGTTTCAAAAAAAAAAAAAAAAGAAGAAATTCAAAAATCTTTTTTCTATATTTACTTTTGAAGTTTTGTTATTAGGTCTATACATGTTTAGAAGTTTTATGGCTTCCTGAGAAACCCATTTGACATTATGGAATTTTTTCTATCCTTGGTAATTGTCTCATTTCAAAGTCCTGTTTGTCTGATATTGATACAGCCATAGCAGCTGACTTAATGCTTACTGTTTACATGGTATGCCTTTTCCATCTTTTTGCTTTTCATATCTATGTTTTTATGCTTGAAGTGTATGTAGTGTAGAAAGCATACAGTTGACTGTTGATATTTTTTTCTCCAGTCTGTCAATCTTCTCATTTTAATAGGTGTGTTTAATCCATTTATATTTAATATGTGTATTAATATGTTCGAGTTTACCATCTTGCTATTTATTTTATGTAGCTTTCATTTGCATTGTGTTGCCTTTTTCTTATTTACGTACCATTTTAGTTTCTCTAGTTACATTTTAGCTAAACTTTTTTTCTATATGTTTCTATTTGCTTATGGATTGCAATATCTATTATTATCTTACTGCACTCTACTTAGAATTAATATGACAAAACTAAAGAAACTTACATTACATTACATAATAATGTTATATAATTAAAATCACATGTTATGATATTAAAATTACAGTAAAGTCCCCTATTTTTCATGCTGTTTTTATTTATTTTACCTTCTCACATACAAATCCCAGAGTGTAATGCTGTATTTTATTTAATTAATAATTCATCTTTGAAAAACAGTTACCTTTTACTTAGACTAAGCTCCAGGTGAGTGCAGTTGAGAGGTAAAGCCTGTCTTCTTCCACTCAGCCCCCATTTGAGGGATGGAAGCATAACATGAGCACAACATTCTGAAAATATTTGGGCTCCGATTATTTTGCTTCAGCTCATAAAGCAGTGTTTCCACACCAGGAGAGGCAAACCAAGAGAATATCAGGCTACTTCCCTTCAAACACACACCATTCAGCTCCTAGAATGGAAGTGTCACTCAGAGAGAGGGTGCCACTGTCTTCATCCCTAGTCTTAGATACCTGCCTCAGAAATTTTCCTGGGTGGAGAATCAGGTCATAAAACAGATCATAATCTTGGACCAAAGAAATAGACTTGCAACAGAGACTGGAGACGTTCAAGCCTAAAGGGAGAACGGTGGAAGCTGTAGTGAAAGGCAACAGGGAAGCAATTAAAGATACATGCTAAACTATAGATTGATCAGTTTTTAGGAGAGAATCAGGGAATAAAACAGCTTCGTCACTTAATTCCCCTTTTAAGTTGTTGTAGTCACAATTACATATTTATACACTGTTTGCCTGTTGACAGGGATTATAATTATTATTTTATACACTTCTTTTAAATCATGTAGAATATAAAAAGTGGTATTACAAACAAAAAATATTAGTACTGACTTTTATATTTATCTACATGGTTACCCTTACCAACTTTCTTTATTTCTTTATATGGCTTTGAGATATTGTCTCATGTCTTTTTATTTCAACCTGAAAGACTTTGTTTAGCATTTCTTGTAGGGCAGGTCTACAAAAAAAGAACTTCTTCAGTTTTTATTTATCTAGGGATGTTTATATTTCTTCTTCATTTTTGAAGAATAATTTTGCCAGAGACAGAATTCTTGCTTTATGGGTTGTTCTTTTTCTTTCAGAAATTTAAATATGTCATTCCATTGCCTTTTAACCTCCACAGTTTCTGATGAGAAATATATAGGCTTTAATTTTATTGAGAATCTCTTGTACATGGTGAGTTGCCTCTCTATTGCTTCTTCAGGATTCTCTCTGTCTTTTATTTGATTAAATGTCTGGGTGTTTATCTCTTTGCATTTTTTCTACTTTGCATTTGTTGAGTTTTTTGTATGTGCAGATTATGTCTTTCATCAAATGTGGGAAGTTTTCAGCCATTATTTCTTCAACTATTCTTTCTACCCTTTTCTTCATTCTCTTTTTCTTCTAAAACTCCTATAATATATGATTTTTTGTCATTTTTTCCTTTTTGTCTATTGTTTTTCAATTTTCAACTTTTATTTCAGGGGGTACATGTGCAGGTTTGTTACATGGGTAAATTGTGTGTTACTGGGGTTTGGTACACAAATGATTTTGTCACCCAGGCAGTCAGCATAGTACCTGATAAGTAGTTTTTCAACCCTCATTCTCCTCCATCCTTTGCCCTAACTAGGTCCTGGTGTCTATTGTTCCCCTCTTTGTGTCCACGTGTATTCAGTGTTTAGCCCCTACTTGTAAGTGAGAACATGTGAAATTTGCTTTCGTTCTGCGTTAATTTACTTAGGACACTGCCCTCCAGCTGCATCCATGTTGCTGCAAAAGGCATGATTTCATTTTTTATGGTGGCATGGTATCCCATGGAGTATATGTATCATATTTTTTTTATCCAGTGCACCATCGATGGGCGTCTACATTGATTACATGTCTTTGCTATTGTGAATAGTGCTGCAATGAGCATACAAGTACATATGTCTTTATGGTAGGATGATTTATATTTCCTTGGGTATCCAGTAATGGGATTGCTGTGTCAAATGGTAATTCCATTTTAAGTTCATTGTGAAATTTCCAAACCACTTTCCACAGTGGCCAAACTAATTTGCACTCCCACCAACAATGTGTAAGCATTCCCTTTTCTCTGTAACCTCACCAACATCAGTTGTTTTATTCCTTTTTAATAATAGCCATTCTGAGTAGCACCTCATTGTGGTTTTAATTTGCATTTCTCTGATGATTAGTGATATTGAGCATTTTTTCATATGTATGTTGGCCATGTGTATATCTTTTAAGAAGTGTCTGCTCATATCTTTTGCCCATTTTTAAATGAGGTGTTTTTTTTTTTTCTTTTTGCTTGTGGATTTGTTTAAATTCTTTATAGATTCTGGATATGAGACCTTTGTCAGATGCATAGTTTGCAAATATTTTCTGGTTTTTTTAAATGCCTTCTGATATGGGGCTGAAAATTAGGCATTTTGAATATTATCATGTGGTAACTTTAGAAATCAAATAATTCCTTTTCTCCAAAGTTTTCTAGTGCTAATCGTTGAAAGCTTCAGTCATCCAATTGTTTGGTAATGTTTCCAAAACTATTTTTTGCAAAGATTGCATTCCTTGTCATTTGGGCACTCTAAAGTCTCTGCCCATTATCTTAGTGGTTAGCCAAGAGCCAAGAATAAAATAAATCATAAACCAGATTGCTTAAAACTATGCCTTAACTTTCAGCTCCTGCTTTCATAAAGCCCAGAGCTCACAGATCTGTCAGAGGTGCAGTGCTAGGGTACTCTTAATGTCTGGTTCTAAGCATGTGCTTTGCACTTCATCTTCCCCAATAAATGAAGTGGCCCTTCTAAGACCTTATTTCTTCAAAAAACTTTATCACAAGGCTTCTTGTTTCTGAACTTTTGTTCTGCCTGCTACTTGTCCTGTCTATCACTCCCTGCCTCAGGTGGGGATAGGTAGGGTATGTCATTAAATATTTCAATAGATACCACAACAACCCAGAAAGCTGCTCCAGTCTGGGATTGGGGGAGTGGCAGAACAAAATTCAGGCTCTGAACTGGTGTCTAAGGGAACCACCAGTCAGGTCCAAATATACAACTACAGTATATTAATCACAAGGTGTTTATTATCATTCTGGCAATAGCAAGCCATACCAAGAATATAAGCCGCCCTACCCACAGCTACCTCCCCCTGCCCACCATGCTGGAAAATGGTAAATGGGGGTCATATGTGTAAAAGCACCGCAACATTCTCTTACCAAATGTCAGCTGCCTTTTTTTTTTCCCATTAAGTAATCCTCTGAGTTATTGCAAATTTTGGATTGAATTTCAGAGTTCTGATAAAATAGATTCTGTCAGTTTTTGTCAAGGTGTAAAGGGTTCTATAGAACTTTCCAATTCTGAGAGTAGTGTGTTGAAGGCTTCCTCTAAAATTTGATTTTTAACGTGTCTCCTTCTAAAAGATTTTATGTATTTATATGCTATGTTTTGGAGCTGTAGGGTTATATCTACTATTAATATATCTTCTTCATAAGAGATGTCTTTTATTATTATATAACACTCATCTTTATCTTATTTAATTCTTTTAATCTTAAATTACAAGTAGTTTGTTACTAATATTTTTACTGTGGATTTTTGTTTTCTGCTTTGCATTACCTGGTACCTTTTTTTTTTTTTTTTTTTTTTTTTTTTGGTCTATCTGCTTAATTTCTAACCCATGTTTATCACTGTGCTTTAAGTGTGTTTTTTAATATAAAGTGTACAGCTTTATATAAAAAAGAGATAGCCAATTTGACTATCTCTTTTCACCTGATTGGATAAATCAGTCAGTTTCTTTCAGTATAATGAATTATGCTTATTAATTCCAGATGGATTGATGCTTTTTTAGTATTACACATTTCATATTACTCTTTTCTATTTTTCTGCTAGTTTGATCAGGTTGTTATTATTTCATGCATTCCGTCTTCCTTATGGAAGTTTTACTTTGCTCTTCTGTTAATGTCTACTTTTCCTTTCTCTACTTTCATAATCATGCAAATTTCTAAACATTGTTTGAATATAAAATACAAATACATTCACCTGCAATAGAAACTATCCCCTCTATTTCTTTTCAATCTAAAAAAAGATGAGAGACCTGTGGAATACTTTTAATTTTCCCTGCTCTCCTTCTTCTCCCCTACCCCTGCCCAAGTCCACTGGATGTTTTACTTTTCTGTCCACCCACCCTTATCCCCAATTTCTGTTTTGCTGAGGTAGTTTTTAGCTAATTTTATTCTAGATAATTTGGACTGTATTAGAATTTTCTTTATAACACTTTCAACTCCAGATTCCAAACATATATGCTGACACTTTTTTGTTATTATAGTCCTCTTTTGGACAAAAATACCTACAGTCCATAGTAGCCTTTCAGCTCAGGCTTGAAAGTAGAAAAGGGAGTTTTACCCAGGTCACATATTTCCATTATTTTATTTCTAAAACATTAAAAATATAATGTGTTGTTGCATGGTATATTCACAATCTATTGTGTATTTGGTACTTATCATCATTTAACATGCATTTCAGTAATTTATCTTATTTATTGACTCTCTCACCCTACTAGAATGTAAGGCCCATTAGAGCAGAGATTTTTTTTTGTCTAAAATGGTCACTGCTGCATTATACTCATTTCTCTGAAAATTTTCTTTCACTTTTTGGGGGGCTTGAATTATCTAGATGACCACCTTTTATTTTTTTTCCTCCATGTAGGAATTATCTGATGTATTAAGGTTATAATATCCCCAGTGCAACAGAATTTATAATGGAAACAGACTAAATAATGGAAAATAGGGCAATGGACTATAGCAGCAAGTTAGCATCAGTGCAACAGTGCAGCTCTCTGAGGTTTGATTTATTCATGTGAAAGATAAGAAGGTGAAGGGGATTGTCTCTACAATCTCATTGTCCTTCTCTTAGCCTATTTTTCTTCTAAGAATGATGACTGGATCTAGGAAGACTTCCCAGGAAAGACTGAAGCTTGCTTCCTGGCACCGCAACTCATATATGAGTAAGGAAATGACTCCACTGCGCCTTTTTGAAACCTTTAAATACTAGATGATGATAAGATAGATGTATACAAATGCTTTCCACTAGAAAATTCCTGAGAAATGTTTTCAGATTAAGCAGTCAAAAAGGTCATTTTATACACAATGAAAACTCTGCTAGATGTTATCAGGACTTTGGTATTATTTCCAAGATTTATGCTACACTAGGGAAGATGGCCATTCCTAAGTACCTCATTATTACTGCAAAGTTATTCACAGTATTAATAGCATTTAAACCATACATTTGTGTACCTTTTCTATTTTATATACTCTGCGAACTAATATACCATTATATATATATATATGTGTGTGTGTGTGTATATATATATATTTACAAATATTCACAGTTCTGTGTGGAAGAGGGGGAAGAGTAGCTACAATTAACCCCTTTTGTAATTTGATGTTTACAAAAGAACATGGAAAGTCCCAAGGTAGCTATGGAAAAACTTGGTTTTCATTGGTGTCCCTATGCTCTGTGGGTATAATTACCATTTATTTCTGGGGAAAAATAATAAAATATAACAATTGAACATATATTGATAGGGAAAATAGGAGGAAACATTTGAAATAAAAACTGTTCTGAGAATCCTGGTTCCCTGATTGTATGATTACTACCTAGGCAAAAACGGGCAAGTGGGATCTGGAGCTTCCTTCAAGTCTCTTCATTTCTTCATTCAGTAGTTGAGCCATATTGGTTACAAGTTGCAGAAACCTAATTCAAACTAGATTACATGAATAATAATAATAATAATAATAATAATGTTATTGAATCACATAGAGAAGTGCCTGGGTAGAGGTGGACAAGAAGCCTAAGTTCAAGCACTCAAATATTACTTCCAGAATTCTCTCTTTCTCTTACACACCCACAGGCACACACACACGTACATGCACGCACACACACTCTCAGGCAGGCCGTCTTCCTGTAGCTGCCACCAGCAGCTGAAGCTCACATAATTCTTTATCAAAGCCATTGGAAAAATAATTTAGCTCTTTTAATGCATAGATAGATAGATACATTTCCTGATATTCTGTTGTTTGAATTAACATAGAACCTGCGCAACATAGAACGTGGCATAATCTCTTAAACAAACGGGTTTGTGGGTTCCATCTCTCTCCACCTCAGTCATATGAACTGGAACTAGGTGAGGGAAGCATTCCCAAAATAACATTTGACTGCTTATACCAGAAGAAAGGGCAGTTATGCATTGTAAAATAAAATAAAGTAAAATCTCCACTAGACATGTGTTCAGTTAATCGCCAAGGGTATAATGTCCTCAAGCAGTTGTAACTCCACTGGGGGATCCCAAACCTCAGAACACATTAGGTAGACCATAGAAAGTTACTGAGACTATAACACTATTTATAACTTAGGATTTTTTGTCTTAATATCTTTGAACTGATCCCTTAAAAAGAGTGGGTTTATTCAACTCTGAGACTGAGAGGATCATTATCTCTGAAACCCATTCATGAGAGTTATTACGAGGATTACATTAAAGGACCAATGAAAAAGAGTGGGTTTATTCTGTAACTACCTAGAGCACTCTGTGTGGACTCTGTCATAAACTGCCCCCCAGAAATGGTGCAAAGAAAGCAGGAACCAGTTACCAAAGGAAGGATAAAGGAAGCAAGAGTGCTTCAAAATAGGAAGCGCTACTGTTATCCTAAAATTGTAGCAATGAAACTTACTGACAATGGGAGCTATTTGAGAGAAGAACTGTTACAGATGGGAGCAGCTGTTGGGAGCCTGTGCCAGGAACCAGTGCCAAGAGCAATTGACCAAAAAAAAAAAAAAAAAAAAAAAAAAACTGCTGGGAATCCTCTCTGGGAGAGGAAAGAATTGTCAGTAGTCTCAGCCCTCTTCACTATGCTATCGTAAGCATAGTGCTCTGATGTAAGAGTAAGAAAACCTCGAAGAAATGGATAATTTCCTGGACACTTACACTCTCCCAAGACTAAACCAGGAAGAAGTTGAATCCCTTAATAGACCAATAGCAGGCTCTGAAATCGAGGCAATAATTAATAGCCTACCAACTAAAAAAAATCCAGGACCAGGTGGATTCACAGCCAAATTCTACCAGAGGTACAAGGAGGAGTTGGTTCCATTCCTTCTAAAACTATTCCAATCAATAGAAAAAGAGGGAATCCTCCCTAACTCATTTTATGAGGCCAACATCATCCTGATACCAAAGCCTGG
>NW_012103721.1:2249222-2314160 GCF_000951045.1 Mandrillus leucophaeus
AAAAAAAAAAAAAGTAAGATTGTTGTTCTCACTAAATACCATATACCTATATATTGTCTATATGTATATGTAAATCTACATCAATATCACTATATACACATATATCTTAGTATTCTACGTACTCTGCTCCACAGTAAAGAATCAAATTCCTTCCTCATTCATTCAGGTAATGTTTATGTACTTCCGCTCTGCAAAAGATGAAATGAAAAGAAAATTTTTAACTTCATACTTCTGATGTGATTGCTATCTAGTGGAGGAAAGAAGTATACAAATAAATGTTTAGAATACCTTGTGGTGGGAATAATTGTGAAATATTATCTAGGGTTGCAGAATAGAAGAAGAAGCTGCCTTTGCTTGAATGTCTTGAGTAAGACTTTGCTAAAGATGTCACATTTTATCCAGTCGTTACTGAAAGGAAGACCCAGAAATTCTAACAGGAGTATAAACCTGCTATAAAATGGTAATCAGCTTTTATAGGGAAAGATACTTGAGTACATTACAACTTAAATAATTATGTAACAAGCTCTCAAAAATGTATAGGTTAGGTACCAAGTAAATGTTTGTGAAAATAAATATAGTGGACTAAAAGAATATTAGAATGTGCTTGGTATTTACTTCATAATACATAGTTTTACCTCAAAGTTTGATGTAATCTGTTCACCAGTAATGTGAGTTAAAATTAGTAAATTTAGCTGATTTTTTATCTTTTACTTTTCTAACCCATTTTCCTTCTCAGTTTCCATCGTTTTTGTAGATTAATTGCTTCCCCAGAAGATTATAGCAACCAGGAGAAATATGGCCTAATTGCCTGGTTGTTATCATTCAAGAAACTATTATTAAATAATAATGGACAGCATCTGCTGAAAGCTTATTATATCATAGGCACTATATGATATAATGTACAGGTATTAAGTTATTTAATTCTCCTTAAAACCCTATAAGGAATGTAGCATTAATAATCTCATTTTATAGTAAAGAGACTGAGGCTTAGCATCTTTAACCAAGTTTCACATAGCTAGTGTGTGGTGATGCTAGGACTGTAGCCATGCTCTCTAATTTCAAGTGATTTCAACACTGAAGTAAATAAATTAAAAATCACAGTATAAATCACTCTAAGAATATTTGTTTTAAGATTGTAATACCATTTTAATACTTTCTTAGCTCAAAAGGAATAATTTTGTTCTCCCAAATATTTTTTTTCCAATTCATAAACTGAAACCAAATGCCTCAATATCATCGTTAAATCTCATGCTTTTTTTTTTTTTTTTAATCCCCAAACGTCTAAGCACCTGAGACTAAGATAATGCAGAAATATTTTTAGGGAATCAAAAATCAAAATAGACCCAAGGTAACCAAATTCAAGGTCATCCTCCAACAGAAGAGGTGCATTTTTCTATGTGGAAGCCACACCATCTTTGTTAGTCATTTATAAACCTTTTTAACGCCCATCTCTTCAAGATGATCTCCAAACTCTTAAAGTTTTATAAACTGTATCTGGGTCCTTCCAAAACACTGAGGAAACTGTAAAGATGGAATCTCATCTCACTCCTAAGTGCTTCTTTAACATACAATAAAATTGGACACAGTTTTTAACAAGCCGCTGATACATGAAGAGTTGATGGAATACCTGCCAATTTGGTCAAACTTGCCAATTTGGCTATACATAATACAATAACATACATAATATGACAGTTTATCTGGTTTAATAAGCTATTTTATAAAATAATAATGGCATCAGTGATGTAGCTGGTAACTTTCATTACAATTCCCATTCTTATATTAGGTATTACAGCCTAAAGCTAAACTCCTGGATGTTTTTCAACCTCCTTCTTTAGTTGACTACCAACCAACTGTTGGACAGAAATGGGAAGCAGAGGCAAGGTAGTTTCATGACAAGGACCGTAGGGGTAGAAATATGAAAAGTGGCGATGCAGTTCAGGCTTTACTGACTTGCCTGCTGTATTATATTGGATAGACAGTGAGCCTCTGAAGACCCATTAGACTCCAAATTTGTGTAAGGAAAATGATTTCTTTCTCCAGATCCCTTATGAGTATGATGACAAAAGTGGGAAAACATTACAGTTAAAAGGTGTTCATTTTTTTTTCATGTCCAACTGGTCACAAATAACTACAATCTACCCTTCTCTTTCAATCAATGCAGACTCTCCAAAAAGGTGTTGTAAAATTAGTAACTAAGAGTATTAGTTACCAAATATTGTGTAACAAATTACCTCAATATTTAGCAGCTTAAAGTAACAACAAAGGTGTATTAGCTCACATAGTTTCTGAGGGTCAGGATTCTGAGTGTTGCTTAGTTGGGAGGTTCTGACTCAAGATCTCTTATGAAGTTGCAGTTAAGCTGCAGTCAAAATAGGCAAGGCTGTGTCATTTTAATGTTCAGTTTGAGGTGAAGGATCTGCTTTCAAACTCACTGGTGTGGTAGTTAGCAGGCCTTGTATCTTCAATAGCTGTTGGCCAGACACTCAGTTTCTCACCATAGAAGCCCTTCTGTACTATGCCTCGTAACATGGCCACTTACTTCCCGAGGAAAGATTGATACAGAGAGATAGAAAGAGAGAGAGAGAGACTGAAAGGCAGACAGACAGAAAACATGTACCCATGGTGGAAGCCACAGTCCTTGCTAAGCTAATTTCAGAAGTGGCACACCATGCTCCCATGAGATTGTGGTGTAGCAGGGGCCTCTATGCTCCACCTTCGGGCAGAAATCCAGGCATTTGAAGCACCTGCTTGCCTGAACCAGCATCCTGAGCCACCTTACACTTCCTAGACAGAGATCTTGGTGCAGCAAGACTTTCTCTGCTCCATGCCCAGTCAGATCACTAGGCACTCAGATAAGCTATTCACCTGGTTCAGCAGCCTGAGCTACCTCACCATTCCTGTACATAGATTATGGTATAGCAGGGCTCTCTCTGTTCCACTTCCAGAAAGATCTCCAGGCATTTGGAGCCCCCATTTACTTGGTTTAGCAGCCTGAGCCTCCCCACCCTTTGTGGACATAGGTGAACCTGCTTTGTCTGGCTCCATCCTTTGTGACTCCTGCTCCCCAGGGCTAAGCAGGGAGCTTAGACCACTGTCCATTCTACAAATTAACCCATTGCCTGAGGCAAAAGAATGCTGTTGCAAGTAAAAAAAAAAAAAAATCAAGTATATACCCAACCACATTGGCTGCATCTGGCTCTTACCTATAAGTGTAATCTATGGGCTTGTGGGCCACAGCCCAGTATAAAATCTGCTGAAAGAGGTACACAGGGTTAAAGAAGCAGAGCCCAAAGACCTTACTCAGCATTCTCTACAGTCACACCCCTTAGGAAGGAAAGGGAAAGAAAAATAATGATATACGAACATAATAGGAAAGAAAGAAAAAGAAAATATTCTACCCACACAAAAATAATTACAAAAATTAGAAGTATTAGTGTCTCCAGATACGAGGGAGCCAGTGCAATAAATTCTTGCACCATGAAAAATGCAGATGTAGTGACACCACCAAAGGATTGCACTAGCTCTCCAACAATAGTTCCTAACTGAAATGGAAATTCAGAAATGATACATAAAGAATTCAAAGCATGGATTGCAAGGAAGCTCACCGAGATCCAAGACAAGGTTGAAAGTCAACACAAAAAAGCTTCTAAAGCAATCCAGGAAATGAAGGAAGAGATAACATCTTAAAAAGAAATCAGTCATAGCTTCTGGAATTGAAAAACTAACTGAAGGAATTTAAAAATACAATGGAAAGCTTTATCAATAGATTGGCTCAAGCAGAAGAATTTCAGAAATAAAGAAAAAATAACTTTTTAAAAAAATGAGCAATAACTTCAAGAAATATGAGATTTTGTAAAGTGACCAAACCTACAAATTATTGGCATTCCTGAAATAGAAGAAGAGAAAGAAAAGAACCTGAAAAACATATTTGAGGAAATAATTCAAGAAAACATCCCTAATCTTATTAGAGACAGACATCCAGATATAAGAAATCCAAAGAACACCTGAAAGATACTACACAAAACAATCGTTATCAGGGTATATTGTCACCACACTGTACAAGGTCAATGCTAAAGAAAAAAACCTCAAAGGCAGTTAGAGAAAAAGGGTATATCACATACAAAAGGAATCCCATCAGGTTAACAAGGGAGTTCTCAGCAGAAACTTTACATGTCAGGAGAGATTGGGTGCCTATTTTCAGCATCATAAAGAAAAAAAAATTTCAACCAAGAATTTCATGTCCCCCCCAAACTAAGCTTTATAAGCAAGGGTGAAACAAAATCTTTTCTAGACAAGTAAGTGGTAAGGAATTTTCTTACCACTAGATAAGCCTTACAGGAGTTTCTTATGGGAGTTCTAAATAGGAAAAAAAAGAGTGATACCTGCTACGACAAAATCACACTTATGTACATAGCCTGCAGACCCTATAAAGAAAAAGTACAATAGACACTACAATGCTACCACAAAAAACACATAAGTACATTACTTGCAGACTGTATACAGATAAAATACAAAATAAACTTACAAAGCAACCAGCTTCCAACTTTATGGTAGGATCAAAACCTCACATATGAATGTTAACCTTGAATGTAGATGATCTATGCACCCCACTTAAAAGGTACAGAGTGGCAAGTTGGGCATAAAAGTAAGACCCATCTGTCTGTTGTCTTTAAGAGACCCATCTCACATATAATGACACCCATAGGCTCAAAGTAAAGTGTTGGAAAAAGATCTATTAAGCAAACAGAAACCAAAAAAGAGCAGGGGTCACTATTCTTATATCAGATAAAATGGACTTTAAATCAACAACAGTAAAAACAAAAAAAATTAAAAAGGGCGTTACCTAATGACAAAGTGTTCAATTCAACAAGAAGACTTAACTATCCTAAACATATATGCACCCAACATTGGTGCACTGGTACCCAGAATCATAAAAAAGTACATCTAAGCCTATGAAAAGACAGATAGTCACACAATAATAGTGGGAAACTTTAACACCTCATGGAAAGCATTAGATAGATCATTAAGGCAGAAAAGTAACAGAAATTTTGGACTTAAACTTGACCCTTAACCAATTAGACTTAATAGGCATCTACAGAATCCTCCACCCATCAACCACAGATTATATATTTTTCTCATTCACAGATTGAATATATTCCAAGATTGACCACATGCTTAGCCATAAAACAAGTCTCAATAAATTTAAAAAAAATCAAAATCATACCAAACATACTCTCAGACTGCAGTGGAATAAAAATATAAATCAACAACAAGAAGATCTCTTAAAGCTACACAATTACATGGAAATTAGACAGCTTGCTCCTGAATGACTTTTTGGCAAACCACAAAATCATGACAGAAATCAAAAATTTTTTTTAAATAACCAAAAACAGACACAACATCCCTATATTAGTCTGTTCTCATAATGCTATAAAGAAACACCTGAGACTCGGTAATATATAAAGAAAATAAGTTTAATTGGCTCATAGTTCCACAGGCTATACAGGAAGCATAGTGGCATCTGCTTCTGGGGAGGCCTCAGGGAGCTTTTACTCATGACAGAAGGCAAAGTGGGAGAAGACGTCTTACATGTCAGGAGCAGGACCAAGGAGGGAAGGGAGGTGCTACATTTAACCAGATCTCATGAGAACTCTATCACAAGAACAGCATGAGGGGGATGGTGCTAAACCACTCATGAAAAACCACGCCAATGATTCAGTTACCTACCACCAGGCCTTGTTACTGGTGGAGGGTGTCTAGCTTCGTGGTGTCTTGAACAGAGAACGGACAAAATTCACAAACAAAGCAAGAAAAGAATGAAGCAACAAAATCAGAGATTTATTGAAAATGAAAGTACACTTCACATGGTGAGAGCAGGCTTAAGCATAGGGGCTCAAGGGCCTGGTTACAGAATTTTCTGAAGTTTAAATACTCTCTAGAGGTCTGTATTGATTATTTGGTGTATGCCCTATGTAAATGAAGAGGCTGAAGTAAAGTTACAAAGCCATTTACTTGATGTATGCCCTATGTAAATGGAGAGGAAACATGTTTCCATTTGATTTAGATCTAGGAAGTCAGTGTGAATAGGCCTTATGTTCCCTGCCCCCAGACCCTATTCTCCTGCCTCAGCCTGACCTCCAACATTGGGGATTAGAATTTAACATGAGATTTGTGTTGGGACACAGGTCCAAACTGTATCAAGGGAAGTTTATAGCACTAACTGCCTACCTCAAAAAGTTAGAAAGATCTCAAATTAACAATCTAACATCATACCTATGAGAGCTAAAAAAACAAGAAGAAACTAACTCTAAAGCTTGCAGAAGAAAAGCAATAACTAAAATCAGAGTGTGATACGGTTTGGCCATGTCCCTACCCAAATCTCATTTTGAATTGTAACTCCCACAATTCCCACGTGTCATGGGAGGAATCCAGTGGGAGATAACTGAATCATGGGGCAGGTCTTTCCTGCACTGCTTGTGAGAGTGGATGAGTGTCATGAGACTTGATGGTTTTAAAAACAGGAGTTTCTCTGCACAAGCTCTCTCCTTGTCTGCCACCATCCATGTAAGATGTGACTTGCTCCTCCTTGCCTTTCACGATGATCATGAGGCCTCCCCAGCCACGTGGAACTGTGAGTGCAATTAAGCATCTTTCTTTTGTAAATTGGCCAGTCTCGAGTATGTCTTTATCAGCAGCATGAAAATGGACTAATACAGAGAGGAACTGAAGGAAGTTGAGACTCAAAAATCCATACAAACAATCAATGAAACAAAAAGTGGGATTTTTTTTAAAGGATAAACAAGATCAATAGATTGCTAGCTAGATTAACAAAGAGAGAAGATTCTAATAAGCACAATCAGAAATTACAATGGTTACAATACAACCAGTCCTACAGAAATACAAAAGGTCCTCAGAGACTATTATTAACAACTCTGTACACACAAATTAGAAAATCTGGAGGAAATGGATACATTCCTGGAAACATACCATCCCCCAATATTAAATCAGTAAGAAATGGAAACACTAAACAGACCAATATCAAGTTCCAAACTTGAATCAGTAATAAAAAATCTAGCAATCAAAAAATGTACCAGACCAAATGGATTGACAGCCAAATTCTACCAGATGTACAAGGGGAGCTGGTAACAGTTTCACTGAAACTATTTCAAAAAATCAAGGAGGAGGCACTCCTCCTCAAGTCATTCCATGAAGCCAGCATCATGCTGACACCAAACCTGGTGAAGACACAATGAAAAAAGAAAACTACAGGCCAATATCCCTTATGAGTACAGATGAAAAAATCCTCAGCAAAATACAACAGCACATCAAAAAGTTAACTCACAAAGATCAAGTAGGCTTTATTCCTGGGATGCAAAGTTCATTTAACCTATGCAACTCAATAAATGTGATTTACAACATAAATAGAATTAAAAGCAAAAACCCTATGATTATCTCTATAGATATGGAAAAACCTTTCAATGAAATTCAACATCCCTTTATGATAAAAAGTTTCAAGAAACTAGGCATCAAAAGAACATACCTCAAAATAATAAGAGCCACTCATGAGAAATCCACTGCCAATATCATAATGATGAATGAGCAAAAACTAAAAGCTTTCTTCCTGAGAACTGGAACAAGACAAGGATGCTTATTGTCACCTCTCTTTCAACATAGTACTGGAAGTGCTAGGCAGGGCAATCAAGCAAGAGGAAGAAATAAAAGGCATCCAAATAGTAAAAGAAGAAGTCAAACTATCTCTCTTCATGGACAATTCGATTTTATTCCTAGACAACCCCAAAGACTCTGTCAAATGGCTCCTGGAACTGATAAATGACTTCAACAAAGTTTTAGGAAACAAAATCAATGTACAAAAGTCAGTAGCATTTTTATATATCAATAATGGAGAGCCAAATGAAGAATGCAATCCCCTTTACAATAGCCACAAACAAATACAAAATACCCAGCAAGACATTCAACCAATGAAGTGAAGGATCTCTACAAGGAGAACTACAAAACACTGCTAAAAGAAATCAGAGATGACACAAACAAATGGGAAAACATTCCATCCTCATGGATTGGAAAACTCAGTATCATTAAAATGGCCATACTGTATAATGCAATCTACAGAATCAATGGTATTTCTATCAAACTACCATCATATTTCACAGAATTGGAAAAAAGTATTCTAAAATTCATAAGGAATCATAAAAGATCCCAAATAGCCAAAGCATTTCTAAACAAAAACAAAGATGGAGGCATCACATTACCTGACTTCCAACTATACTATTAATATAAGGCTACAGTAACCAAACTGTGGTAC
The DNA here is from genome assembly GCF_000951045.1 of Mandrillus leucophaeus. NCBI lineage: Eukaryota > Metazoa > Chordata > Mammalia > Primates > Cercopithecidae > Mandrillus > Mandrillus leucophaeus. The sequence goes on from NW_012103721.1 coordinate 2,257,543, forward strand.
TGGGGCAAAAACAGACACATAGACTAATGAAACAGAATAAAGACCCCATAAATAAGACTTCACAGAAACAGCCATCTAATCTTTGACAGAGTTAGCAAAAATAAGCAAAGGGGAAAGAACTCCCTATTCGATAAACAATATTGGGATAGCTGACTAGCTATAACATGTGCAGAAGAATAAAACTGCACCTCTACCTTTCACCATAAACAAAAATTGATGCAAAGTGGATTAAAGATTTAAATGTAAAACCTCAAACTGTAAGAATCCTAGAAGAAAAACTCAGAAACACTGTACTGGACGTATGCCTAGGGAAAGAATTTACAAGTAAGTCCTAAAATATAATTGCAACAACAACAACAAAATTGACAAGTGGGACCTAATTAAACTAAAGAGCTTCTTCACAGCAAAAGAAACTGTCAACAGATTAAACACAACCTACAGAATGGGAGAAAATATTTGCAAAATATGCATCTAACAAACTAACATCAAGAATCTATAAGGAACTTGAACAACTGAAGAGGCAAAAAACAAAGAACCCCATTTTAAAAACGGGCAAAAGACACTTCTCAAAAGAGGACTTACACATGGTCAATAAACTATGAAAAAATGCTTGGAAACTGAAGGTCTAGTTTACAGGAGAAGTTTCCGACCCTACCTGGAGCTGAGTCAATTTAGGAGAGCCAAGTGAAATACAGGGGTAGAGGAAGCAGCAGGAAAGGCCCTGGGAGATCACTGGATCCCCCAGCAGACCATTCCTGCCTGGCACCACAGAGATCCTTCAGGAGGCTGGCTGGAAGTGCAGGGAAAATGCCACATGGAGAAGGATGTTTCCAGCTGAACTTCGTAACAATTTGAACCAGGTGAGAAACCTCCTGGTCACGGGAGGGTGTGAATCTGGTGTGCAGATTCCATAGGTGGGGAAGAACTAAAGCCCTTTACTTTCACAGCTGGGAGGTGAGTAGCTTGGGGTAAGTTCTCAGCCCTCCTTGCCCACTACCTGGAAACAGACTTGGTGCTGTTAGTGGGGGCACAATGGGGGTGAGACCAGCCCTTCAGATTGCATGGGAGCTGGATGAGGCCTGTGACTGCTGGCCTTCCTTCAGTTCCCTGACAACCTGCATGACTCAGCAGAGACAGCCATAATCCTCCTAGGTACATAACTCCATTGACCTGGGAACCTCACCCCCATCCTTTAAAGCAGCTACAGCAAGACCTGCTTAAGGAGAGTCTGAGCTCAGACACACCTAACCCTGCCCCAGCCTAATGGTCCTTCCCTACCCACACTGGTAGCTGAAGACAAAGGGTATATACTCTTGGGAGCTCTAGGGCCCCACTCATCACCAGTTCCTCTCCATATTACCACTGCTGATGCTTTCTGTAAAGTGCCACCTCCTGGCAGAAGGTCAACCAGCAAAAAAAAAAAAAAAGAGTATTAAAACCACCAAAGCTAAGAACTTTCACAGAGTCCATTTCAGTCCCCTGCCTCCTCCACTAGAACAAGTGCTGGTGTCCATGGCTGAGAGACCCACAGACTATCACATCACAGGACTTGGTACAGACAACCTCCAGTACCAGCCCAGAGCCTGGTAGACATGCTGGGTGGCTAGACTCAGAAGAGAGACAACAATTACCGCAGTGTGGCTCTTGGGAAGCCATATCCATAGGAAAAGGGAGAGAGTACTACATCAAGGAAACCCCCCCATGGGACAAAAGAACCTGAACAACAGCCTTCAGCCCTAGACCTTCCCTCTGACATAGGCTACCCAAATGAGAAGAAACCAGAAAACTGACTATCATAGTATGACAAAACAAGGCTCTTATAAGCCCCCCAAAATCACACTAGCTCATCAGCAATGGATCCAAACCAGGAAAACATCCCCAATTTACCTGTATAAGAATTTAGGAGGTTAGTTATTAGGCTAATCAGGGAGGCATGAGGAATGGCAAAGACCAATACAAGGAAATACAAAATATATATATATATATAAGAAGTGAAGGGAGAAATATTAAAGGAAATACATAGCATGAAGAATCAATCAATCAAAACTTCAGGAAACATTGGACACACTTATAGAAATACAAAATGCTCTGGAAAGTCTCAGCAATAGAATTGAACTAGTAGAAGAAAAAAATTCATAGCTTGAAGACAAGTTCTTCAAATTAACCCAGTGCAATAAAGACAAAGAGAAAAAAGTGAGAAAATATGAACAAAGCCTCCAAGAAGTCTGGGATTATGTTAAACGACTAAACCTAAGAAAAATCTCTGCTCCTGCGAAAGAAGAGAAATCTAAAAGTCTGGAAAACATATTTAGGGGAATTAATCGAGGAATACTTCCCCAGCCTTGCCAGAGACCTAGACATCCAATTCCAAGAAGCACAAAGAACACCTGGGAAATTCATTGCAAAAAGATCATTGCCTAGGCACATTGTCATCAGGCTATTTAATGTTAAGAATCTTAAGAGCTGTGAGACAAAAGCACCTGGTAACCTATAAAGAAAAACTTAGCAGATTAACAGCAGATTTCTCATCAGAAATCCTACAAGCTAGAAAGAATTGGGGCCCTATCCTCAACTTCCTCAAATAAAACAATTATCAGCCAATAATTTTGTACCCAGTGAAACTAAGCATCATATATGAAAGAAAGATACAGTCTTTTTCAGACAAACAAATGCTAAGATAATTCACCACCAGCAAGCCACCACTACAAGAACTGCTAAAAGCAGCACTAAATCTTGAAACAAATCCTGGAAACACATCAAAACAGAATCTCTTTAAAGCATAAATCTCACAGGACCTGTAAAACAAAAATACAAGTTAAAAAACAAAAAACAAAACAACCAAGGTACACAGGTAACAAATAACACAATGAATGGAATGGTACCTCACATCTCAATTACTAACATTGAATTTAAATGGCCTAAATGCTCCACTTAACAGATGCAGAACTGCAGAATGGATAAAAACTCACCAACCATCTGCTGCCTTCAAGAGACTAACCTAACACATAAGGACTCACAGAAACTTAAAGTAAAGAGGTAGAAAAGGGCATTTCATGCAAATAGACACCAAAAGCAAGCATGCTTAGCTATTCTTATATCATACAAAACAAACTGTAAAGCAATAGCAGTTAAAAGAGATAGAGAGGCATTATATAATTGTAAAAGGCCTTGTCCGATAGGAAAATATCACAATGCTAAACATATATGCACCTAATACGGGAGCTCTCAAATATCTAAAACAATTACTAATAGACCTAAGAAAAGAGATAGACACTAACACAATAATAGTGGGGGACTGCAATAGTCCACTGACAGCACTAAACAGTTCATAAAAACAGAAAGTCAACAAAGAATCAATGGATTTAAACCGTACCTTGAGACAAATGGACTTAACAGTTATATAAAGAACATTTCATCCAACAATTGCAGAATACACATTCTATTCAACAGTACATGGAACTTTCTCCAAGATAGACCATATGATAGTCCACAAAACAAGCCTCAATAAATTTACAAAAATTGAAATTATATCAAGCCCTCTCTCACACCATAGTGGAATAAAACTGGAAATCAACTTCAAAAGGAACCTTCAATACCATGCAAATACATGGAAATTAAATAACATGCTCCGATCATTGGGTCAAAAATGAAATCAAGGTGAAAATTAAAAAATTATTCAAACTGAATGACAATAGTGACAATCTATCAAAACCTCTAGGATATAGCAAAGGTGGTATTAAGAGGAAAGTTCATAGTCCTAAATGTCTACATCAGAAAGACTCAAAGAGCACAAACTGACATTCTAAAGTCACATCTCAAAGAACTAAAGAAATAAGAACAAACCAAACTCAAACCCTGCAGAAGAAAGGAAATGACCAAGAAGAGCAGAATTAAATGAAATTGAAACAAACAAACAAAAAAAATACAAAAGATAAATGAAATGCAAAGCTGCTTCTTCAAAAACATAAATAAAATTGATAGACCATTAGCAAAATTAACAAAGAAAAGAAGAGAGAAAATCCAAATAACCTCAGTAAAAAATAAAATGAGAGCTATTACGATTGACACCACAGAAATACAGAAGATCATTCGAGGCTGCTATGAACACCTATACACACATAAACTAGAAAACCTAGAGGAGATGAATAAATTCCTGGAAAAATACAACCCTCCTAGCTTAAATTAGGACGAATTAGATACCCTGAACAGACCAGTAACAAGCAACAAGATTAAAATGGTAATTAAAAATTTACCAACAAAAATAAATCCAGGACCACACAGATTCACAGCAGAATTCTACCAGAAATTTAAAGAAGAATTGACACCAATCCTGTTGACACTATTCCACAAAATAGAGAGAGGGAGTCTTCTCTAATTAATCCTATGAAGCCAACATCACCCTAATACCAAAACCAGGAAAGGACATAAACAAAAAGAAAACTGCAGACCAATATCCCTGATGAACACAGATGCTAAAATTCTTAACAAAATACCAGCTAACTGAGTCCAACAACATATCAAAAGATAATCCACGATGATCAGGTAGGTTTCATACTAGGGATGCAAGGATGGCTTAACATAACACAAGTCAATAAAAGTGATACACAACGTAAACAGAATTAAAGACAAAAATCACATGACCATCTCAACAGATGCAGATAAAGCATTTGACAAAACTCAGCATCACTTTATGGTTAAAACTCTCAGCAAACTGCCAAAAGCAATCTACAAATTCAACACAATCCCCACCAAAATACCACCATCATTCTTCACAGAATTAGAAAAAACAATTCTAAAATTCATATGAAATGAAAAAAGAGCCTGTATAGCCAAAGCAAGTCTCAGACAAAAGAACAAATCTGGAGGCATCACACTACCTGATTTCAAACTATACGATAAGTCCATAGTCACCGAAACAGCATGGTACTAGTATAAAAATAGACACATAGACCAATGGAATAGAATAGAGATCCCAGAAATGAACCTAAATACTCACAGCCAATTGATCTTCGACAAAGCAAACAAAAATATAAAGTGAGGAAAGGACAGCCCTTTCAACAAATGGTGCTGTGATAATTGGCAAGCCACAAGTAGAATAATGAAACTGGATTCTTGTCTCTCACCTTATACAAAAATCAACTCAAGATGGATTAAGGACTTAAAAAGACTTGAAAGTATAAAAATTCTAGAAGATAACATTGGAAAAACCATTCTAGACATTGGCTTAGGCAAGGATTTCATGATCAATAACTGAAAAGCAAATGCAATAAAAACAGAGATAAATAGCTGGGACTTAATTAAACTAAAGAGCTTTTGCACAGAAAAAGGAAAAGTCAGCAGAGTAAACAGACAACCCACAGAGTGGAAGAAAATCTTCACAATCTATATATCTGACAAAAGACTAACATTTGGAATCTACAATGAACTTAAATCAGTAAGAAAAAAAAAATCCCATCAAAATGTGGGCTAAATATATGAATAGACAATTCTCAAAAGAAGATATACCAATGGCCAACAAACATACGAAAAAATGCTCAACGGCACTAATTATCAGGGAAAGGCAAATGAAAACCACAATGTGACAGATACTACCTTATTCCTGCAAGAATGGCCTTAATCAAAAAATCAAAAAAGAGTAAATGTTGGCATGGATGTGGTGATCAGAGAACACTTCTACACTGCTGGTGGGAATGTAAACTAGTACAGCCACTATGGAGAACAATGTGGAGATTCCTTAAAGAACTAAAAGTAGAACTACAATTTGATCCAGCAATCTCACTACTGGGTATCTACCCAGGGGAACAGTGTCAGTATATGAAAAAAATACTTGCACACATATATTTATAGTAGCACAATTTGCAATTGCAAAATTGTGGAACCAACCCAAATGCCTATCAATCAGCCAGTGGATGAAGAAACTGTGGCATATAAATACAATGGAATACTGCTTAACCATAAAAAGGAATGAATTAATGGCATTTGTTGCACCCTGGATGAGATTAGAGGCTCTTATTCTAAGTGAAGTAACACAGGAATGGAAAACTAAACATTGTATGTTCTCTCTGATATGTGGGAGCTAAACTAGGAGGACTCAAAGGCATAAGAATGATACAATGGATTTTGGGGACTTGGGGAGAAGAGTTGGGGGAGCTGAAAGACAAAGGCTACAAATAGGGTGCAGTGTATACTGTTTGGGTGATGGGTGCACCAAAATCTCACAAATCACCACTAAAGAACTTACTTATGTAACCAATAACCTATGGAAAAAAAATTATCTTCCAGGGTAGTCTTGAGGAGGAAGGGGTGCTGTGAAGGATTTTCCCAAAGCCACCATACCGTTAAAGGAATACTGCTAGCAGGCACAGGAAGCCAGGTGGGACAACTCCAAAAGTCACCATAAAAAAAAAAAAAAAAAACCCAACATCACTAATCATCAGAGAATGCAAATCAAAACCACAATGAGATACCATCTTACAACAGTTAGAATGGCTATTATTAAAGAGTCAAAACATAATAGACACTGGTGAGGCTGTAGAGAAAAGAGGATGCTTATACACTGCTGGTGGGAATGTAAATTAGTTCAGCCACTGTGGAAAGTAGTTTGGAGATTTCCCAAAATACTTAAAACAGAACTACCATTTGAATCAGTAATTCCATTTCTGGGTATATATCCAAAAGAAAACGAATCTACCAAAAAGATACATGCACTTGCATGTTCGTAGCAGCACTATTCAGAATAGCAAAGACATGGAATCAATCCGGGTGCCCATCAATGGTGGATTGGATAAAGAAAATGTGGTGTACATACACCATGGAATACTAAGTAGCCATAAAAAGGACAAAATCATGTCCTTTGCAGGAATGTGAATGCAGCTGGAGGCCATTATCCTGAGTGAATTAATTCATGAACAGAAAACAAATACTGCATGTTCTCATCTATGAGTGGGAGCTAAACATTAGGTACTTATGTACATAAATATGGCAACAGTAGACACTGGGAACTACTAGAGTGGGGAGTGTGGGGGGGGCAAGGGTTGCAAAACTAATTGTTGAGTACTATGCTCAGTACCACGATGATGCGATCATTCATCATTCATATCCCAAACCTCAGCTTCACAATGTATCAAGGTTACAAAGTTGCACACGTACCCTCTAATCTAAAATAAGTCGAAAAAGAAAAAAAATTCTCTGTAATACATCTCTTGGCACAGCCATGTAAACCAAGAAGAATTTCTTCTTCTTATGGGAAGAGAGACAATTAATAAATTATGCTTGAAGCAAGGTTGACTAAATAGTCTTATACTTTTTAAAGTTTATATCACAAGGAAATGAGTAATAGTCAATTATTCTTCAATTAAAATCCTTTTAAATTAGGAATATTATTTTCTCTTTTTCATATACATGGCTAAAAGAGATGTAAGTCAATACTTTGTTACTATGTGTCCATAAGGCAAAAGGAAATTGGAATTTGCTTACATCATCAGTTTAAGATTTCTACCCCAGGACACCATTCCCTCTCATTGCTAGAGTTCCTGTTTATTAAGAAGCAAAGCCATTAATGTGGCCAAAAACTCCCTTCTTTAGGCAGAGAGCTGAAAACACTGCAAAGAATATCTGTATGTTTTAGATATTGAAATGGAACAGAGAACAATAGACATAATTCTAGACTAATATGTGTGTCTGCGTTTTCCTTTTTTAAGAAAAAAGTTCAAAACTAAAAAAATTAAAATAGGAAAAAAGCTTATAGAATGAAGATATAAAGAAAGAAAATATTTTTTTACAGCTATAAAGTGTGTTTGTGTTTTAAGCTGTGTTATTACAAAAGAATCAAAAAGTTTTAAAAACTTTCCGAAGTATTCTGTCTTATTTCCGTGACCAGTTTGTAGTTCTCCTTGAAGGGGTCCTTCACATCCCTTGTAAGTTGTATTCTTAAGTATGTATCCTCTTTGTAGCAATTGTGAATGGGAGTTCACTCATGATTTGGCTTCTGTCTATTATTGGTGTTTAGGAATGCTTGTGATTTTTGCACATTTATTTTGTATCCTGAGAATTTGCTGAAGTTGTTTATCAGTTTAAGGAGATTTTGGGCTGAGACAATGGGGCTTTCTGAATATACAATCATGTCATCTGCAAACAGAGACAATTTGACTTCCTCTCTTCCTGTATGAATACCCTTGATTTCTTTCTCTTGCCTGATTGCCCTGGCCAGAATTTCCAATACTATGTTGAATAGCAGTAGTGAGAGAGGGCATCCTTGTCTTGTGCCAGTTTTCAAAGGGAATGCTTCCAGCTTTTGCCCATTCAGTATGACATCGGCTGTGGGTTTGTCATAAATAGTTCTTATTATTTTGAGATACGTTCCATCAATACCAAATTTATTGAGAGTTTTTAGCATGAAGGGGTGTTTAATTTTATCAAAGGCCTTTTCTGCATCTATTGAGATAATCATGTGGTTTTTGTCATCGGTTTATGTGATGGATTAGGTTTATTGACTTGTGTATGTTGAACCAACATTACATCCCAGGGATGAAGCTGATTTGATTGTGTTGGATAAGCTTTTTGATGTGCTGCTGGATTAACATTCCACACTCATGGATAGGAAGAATCAATATTGTGAAAATGGTCATATTTCCCAAAGTAATTTATAGATTCAATGCTATCCCCATCAAGCTACCATTGACTTTCTTCACAGAATTAGAAAAAGGTACTTTAAATTTCATATGGAAAGAAAAAAAGCCCATATAGCCAAGATAATTCTAAGCAAAAAGAACAAAGTTGGATGCATCATGCTACCTGACTTCAAACTATACTACAAGGCTACAGTAACCAAAACAGCATAGTACTGGTACCAAAACAGATATATAGACCAATGGAACAAAACAGAGCCCTCAGAAATAATGCCACACATCTACAACCATCTGACCTTTGACAAACCTGACAAAAAGAAGCAATCGGGAAAGGATTCCCTATTTAGTAAATGGTGTTGGGAAAACTGGCTGCTCATATGCAGAAAGTTGAAACTGGACCCCTTCCTTACACCTCATACAAAAATTAACTCAAGATGGATTAAAGACTTAAACAGAAAAAGTAAAACTATAAAAACCCTAGAAGAAAATCTAGGCAATTACATTCAGGACATAGGCATGGGCAAAGACTTCATGACTAAAACACTAAAAGCAATAGAAACAAAAGTCAAAATTGACAAATGGGATCGAATTAAACTAAAGAGCTTCTGCACTGCAAAAGAAACTATCATCAGAGCGAAAAGGCAACCTACAGAATGGAATAAAATTTTTGCAATCTACCCATCTGACAAAGGGCTAATATCCAGAATCTACAAGGAACTTAAGCAAATTTACAAGAAAAAAAAAAAATCAAAAAGTGGGCAAAGGGAATAAACAGACAGTTCTCAAAGGAAGACATTTATGCGGCCAAAAAGCATATGAAAAAAAGCGTATCATCACTTGTCATTAAAGAAATACAAATCAAAACCACAATGAGATACCATCTCATGTCAGTTAGAATGCTGATCATTAAAAAGTCAGGAAACAACAGATGCCAGAGAGGATGTGGAAAAATACAAATGCTTTTCCACTGTTGGTGGGAATATAAATTAGTTCAACCATTGTGGAAAACAGTGCAGCAATTCCTCAAAGATCTAGAACCGGAAATACCATTTGACCCAACAATCGCATTACTGGGTATATACCCAAAGGATTATGAATCATTTTACTAAAAACACATGTATGCATGTGTTTATTGCAGCACTATTCACAATAGCAAAGAGTTGGAACCAACCCAAATGCCCATCAATGATAGACTGTATAAAAAAAAATGTGGCACATATATGCCATGGAATACTATGCAGCCTTGAAAAGGAATGAGTTCATGTCTTTTGCAGGGACATGGATGAAACTGGAAACCATCACTCTCAGCAAACTAACACAGGAACAGAAAACTAAACACCTCATGTTCTCACTCATAAGTGGGAGTTGAACAATGAGAACACATAGACACAGGGAGGGGAATATCATAAACTGGGCCCTGTGGCAGGGTGGGGGGCTAGGGCATAGCATTAGGAGAAATACCTGATGTAAATGACAGGTTGATGGGTGCAGCAAACCGCCATGGCACATGTATGCCTATGTAACAAACCTGCATGTTCTACACATGTATCTCAGAAGTTAATGTATAATTTTAAAAAGTTTGTAAAGCAAAAATATTACAGAAAGCTAAGGGAAATGTATTGGTAGAAAATTATTTTTAAAATAAGTTGAATATAGCCTAAGTGAACCAAGTGTATACTGTTATGAAATCCACAGTAGCACACAGTCATGTCCTAGGCCTTCATATTTACTCACTACTCACACACTGATTTATCCAGACCACTTCCAGTCCTGCAAGCTCCATCTATGGTAAGTACTATAAACAGGTATACTATTTTTAAGCTTTTATACCATATTTTTCCTGTGTCTTTTCTATGTTTAGATATGTTTAGGTACCTAAACACTTACTATTGCATTATAATTGCCTACAATATTCAGTACAGTAACATACTGTGCAGGTTTGTAGCCTAGGAACAATAGGCTATACCGTATAGCCTAGGAATGTAGTAGGGCATATCATCTAGGTTTGTGTAAGAACACTCCATGATATTTGCACAGGGATGAAATCAGTTAAGGGTGTATTTCTCAGAACACATTCCTATAGTTAAGTATTGCATGACTGTATATGCATATTTGTTTGTTCTAACTTCAATGGAAAGAAGTACCGATACTTCTTACCTGTGATCCCAAGATATTTATTAACTTGGCCAAAACTGAGACCACTATCCCTTTTTAATATCTTATTAAAATAACTTAATCTAACTGGGTTTTCTGCCAGGTTTTGATTGAATTAGTTTTAACTTACCCTGCAACTTGCTTAAAAATCCAAACTTCTTTCAGGACATGTGGTGTGTGTTGGGGGGAAAGGAGGAAGCATGTTTAGTAACTTTTATTATAAACATTCAATCATGCAAGCAATATATGAAAATATTTTCTTCATAAAATATTAAGTTATATTTGAAAATTGTAGCAGTTGCCTCTGTTGTATATTCTTCCAAACATTTTCTATGCATTTGTATGCAAAAGTATAGTTTCTTGGGCAATATATAAATATAAATATACACGTGTATATATAAAATATAGTTACATTTATGTTTGCATGTGTGTGTTTTAGAGTGGGTTTATTCCTATTTTCTTTACAAATGATAGTAAATGCTGCATCCCCCTTTTAAAATTGCTTTTCTTCTCCCTTCTGCATTGTATTTGATAATCTGGATATAAATTAGTTATAATGTTGTAAACTTCCAATTATTCAATATTAAATATTATTTTAGTATTGCAAAATTATTCCTATATATGTCTTTTTGTAAATATGTGCAAGTGCTGTTTCCAGACTGTAGATACCTAAAAAAAGAATTCCTAGCTTTTCAGATCAGTGCATTTAAAAATTTCAATGGATATTGCCAATATTTTCCTTACATATTGTACCAATTGGTCCCATCTCCAGAAGCATGTAAGAATCCCTTTCCTCCTGCAAACTGCCAATACTTTTTATTATGAATTTTTAAATTTTTTTACCAATATGAGTAAAAGATGGTATCTCTTTGCTGTTTTAAATTTCAGGACATTTATTCATTGTCAGCTTTGTTGCTTTGGAAATCCAGATCAGGTTAGGTATTTTATCCGTCTACATTATGGGATGTCTAAAAGCAAGGGTATGACAGGGTATAGGATTTCAAGACAAGGCACAAGAGTAAAGGGAAAATATGAGAATAATCTAGAACTAGGTTATTCTAGAACTCAAGTCTAGCAACTGTCCACACCCTATCTACATGCAGACTATGAAACCCTAGCAAAAAGCCTCTCATTAAAATTGTGATGGGTAGGGAAATAACACCACCATAAAAGAACCATCTCTAATGTATCTTATGTAAAAGTTGAAAAGTAAATGCAACTATACAAGGAATGGGAGAACAGACTAGACTTTGATTTCTCCTTTGAATAAAGAACCTTAATTTCCAATTCAAAACATGTTGTGCAGAGGTCATATTTTCCCACCGAAGTTTGCTGTGCATCCTTTTTGCTTACTTTCTCTAAAATGTTATATCCATGACTCATGTCTCTTTATCAATTCTGTAAAACTCTGTAGTTTTCTGTTTCTACATGCTGACTTCCCTGAAGAGTAGATTTTTATCTTTTTAAATTTTCTCTCCCCAAATTACATCACTAGAAATAAATTTACCAAAGTCATCAAATACTGTTTATCTTGATCCACGTAATCCACAGAAAAGTTAAAATTAATTAAAGTCACAGTCACCACAAGTGACTAAGTGGACCATTACAAACTACAAAAGCCAAATCAAATGAATGCCCATCTTTGCCAGCCACTGGTGCAACAGCTATTAGTACAAGGCAAGGCTAAGCAATTGATACACATCATTACCATTAGTCAGATATAGTCTTTAACACCACATCTAACCTTTTGTATTTGTGCTAATAGGCTTGCATGTGGTAGAGTGAGTGGGAGGAAGAGCAAACACTTGTAAAGACAAAATAAACTCACATCTACCCTAACAGTGCCAAAAAGATGACTTATCTCTAAGGAAGTTATGTTCCCAAACTCTAAAGTTTGTCAGTCTAAGTCTAAAATCATAGGGTTGGGTTACAGATAAGACAATTACAAAACTCTGGGCTTTTTAAGCTACTTGAGGAGCTCCTTGTGTCTATAAAGCTTGAGGACTTAGTTATTGAACCCTGTGAGAGTTTTATATGGGAGTTTTTCCTGGCAATTCAAGCCATTTGTTAGCATTAGTACTCTGTCAACAAATAATTATAAAGTTTTCTTCCTTGGCTAACCTACAAAAGTAATGATTGAACAGCCAATGGGAGTAAAAAGATAGATAGCATCTCTACTCACATTTGAAAATTCAGAAATGCTTTATTTCCTGTGAGTCAGCCTTAGGTAGCAAGTTACAGTGAAGTTTCAGAGTATTTACTAAGTGGGAAAACCTCCAAGGTTCTGGCAGTATGTTGACTGACAGTCCTGGTTTTTATTGCTTTGAGTTTTCCTTTTTGAAAAAAATTTCTCTAGAAGGTACTTCAATAGGATATTAGAAGAGACTGTTTTATAGATATATTCCTTAATCAGCAAGGCATATTTCAAGTAAGTACCCTCAGTTGACCCCTTTAACTACAGAGGCAAAAAGAATTAAATCTGTATTTGCTTGAGGAAAGAGACCAGGGAAACCAAACTAAAATGACATTTGGAGATGTGAGAAGAGAGAAAATAGCTGCATGATTTTTCATCTAGGACAAGTACTGTCTCATGAGATATATACACAATCAAATTTTACTGTAACTATGCAATGAAGAAATGGTTATAATTGGAAAGAGAAAATCCAAAAAGAAACAAAAGAGAGAAGAGAGAGTTTATAATTTTTAGAAGTGATAGCATTAGCAGCAAAGAAGATGTAATAAAATAATAAGAAAACAGATTAATGAACAAAGAGAATTCAATTTGTCAAACATTTATCAGGTACCTCTTAGAGCAAAGAAATGGACAAAATGCCAAGAGTTTGAAAATTAATAAGATCAACTTTCTTATAACAGTTGCCTTTTATTGAGAACCTACTATACATCACAACCTTACACACATTTTATTACATTTTTCAACATTTTTGTTAGGTTGGTATATTACTATTTTTGTTGGGTGAGGTATATTACTATTTTTATTTTATCAAAAAGAAAACTGAAGATCAGTATTTAAATAACTTTCCCAAGAACAAACCAGTCATGAAGAGTGCAGGTGGCATTCACAACCAGATTTATTTAATTCCAAAATTCATTTTCTTCTTATTACAAACTTCTCAAAGTCAGGCACTAGGCAGTTTACAAATGAAACAAGAAGTGATCATGAGGACAGCTGAGAAGGAACTAAGAAAAATGAGAATGGGAAGGTGTTATAATTTGGATGGTTGGTGCTTTCAAAATCTCTTCTTGAATTTTGATCCCCATTGTTGGAGGTGAGGCCTAATGGGGAGGTGTTTGGGTCATAGGGCAGATCCTTCATGAATAGATTAATGCTCTGCCTTTTTGTGGTGGGGGAGGTGAGTGAGTTCTCACTCTATTAGTTAAAAATAACTTGGCCCCTCCCCACCCCCTCTTGCTTCCTCTCTCACCATGCAGTCACTGCACATGTGATTCCCTTCACCTTTCTCCATGAATAGAAGCAGCCTGAGGCCCTCATCATGCTTCTTGTACAGCCTTCAGGACCAGGAGCCAAATAAGCTTTTTTCTTTATAAACTGGTCAGCCTCAGATATTACTTTATAGCAACACAAACAGATTAAGACAGCATGGGAACTCCAGTGTGTTAGTCCAAGTTCTCTAGGGGAGCAGAACCAATAAGATATATGAACATATAAAAGGAAATTTCAGAGGGAGAATTGGCTCACACAATTACACAGCAAAGTCCCAAGACAGGCCATCTGCAAGCTGGGGAAAGACAGAGGCAGAAGGGGCTCAGTCCAAGTCCAAAAGCTTCAAAACCAGGGAAGATGACAATGCAACCTTAAGTCTGCAGCTGAAGATCTGAGAAGGAGTCCACTGGTACAAGTTCTAGAGTCCAAAGGCCAAAGAAGCTGGAATCTGATGTCCAAGGTCAGGAAGAGAGGAAGCAAGTGTCCAACACAGGAAGAAAGAGAGAGCTGGAAGATTCAGTAAGCAAGTTTATTCCCGCTTCTTCCATTTGCACTGTTCTAGCTGTGCTGGCAGCCAATTGGATGGTACCCACCTACATTGAGAGTGGATTTTCCTCTCCTAGTTCACTGACTCAGATGTCAATCTCCTCTGGATATACCCTCACAGTTATATCCAGAAAGAATACTTCACCAGCCATCTAGGCATCTCTCAACCCAATCAAGTTGACACCTAGTATTAACAATCATAACCCCTGTTCAGGTATATGGTATTTCAGTCCTATCCTAGTCTTATTGAGGCACAGACAGGAATTGATGATTATAATGATAATCCCAAACCATAAAAAGGCTGTTTTGATTTATATTCTCTACTATCTAAGGAATATAAAATACATTTTAGAATGTCTTATATAATTTATTCAATTTCCTTCTGTCGCACTTCAAACATATTTAGGATTGTGCCCTTTCTTATTTCTTTTTTACAGTATCAAAGGAAAAAGTTTCTTCCTAATTTCTTCTCTCATTGAATGTTTCAGTCCATGACAGGAACTATGCTGAACTTTAGAGAGAAAATAAGAAGAGAGACAGGATCCCTGCCCGTCCATATGGACTCACATTCTGTAAGACAGGACAGTTAACAAAGAAATACATAACATTTTATCAGTTGGGATTTCTGCCAAGAAAAAAAGAAACAAAGATCTGTGATAGATAATGTGATGGAGAGCAAATTTAGTTCAGGAAATTATTTCGTTTAGGATTAATTCTCCTAGCATCAATTTCTGTGTTAGTGTTTCTAGTTGCAAACAAAACCTCTGTAAGTAGTTTAAGAAGAAAAATAATATATTACATTATATTACATACTTTGCAGCATATCTGAGTGAGAGCCAATGTTTGTGGGCCTGCTGCAAGAAATAACAAACAAGCCACATCATACCATGATTTTGGCAATGATCCTAACATGCCACCACTGCAAACAGACATCATAGTTCATAAAAATGATTTTGCTCCATCATTACTAATCCTGGAAATAAAAACATATTGGTCTGATGGGCTTCCCTTTGTGGGTAACCTGATGTTTCTCTCTGGCTGCCCTTAACATTTTTTCCTTCATTTCAACGTTGGTGAATCTGATGATTATGTGTCTTGGGGTTGCTCTTCTGGAGGAGTATCTTTGTGGCGTTCTCTATATTTCCTGAATTTGAATGTTGGCCTCTCCTGCAGAAACCTTACAAGCCAGAAGGGAATGGGGGCCAATATTCAACCTTTTTAAAGAAAAGAATTTT
Organism: Mandrillus leucophaeus; assembly: GCF_000951045.1. Classification (NCBI taxonomy): domain Eukaryota; kingdom Metazoa; phylum Chordata; class Mammalia; order Primates; family Cercopithecidae; genus Mandrillus; species Mandrillus leucophaeus. The sequence continues at coordinate 2,273,568 of NW_012103721.1, forward strand.
CAACCCAGAATTTCATATCCAGCCAAACTAAGTCTTATAAGCGAAGGAGAAATAAAATCCTTTTCAGACAAGCAAATGCTGAGAGATTTTTGCACCACCAGGCCTGCCTTACAAGAGCTCCTTAAGGAAGCACTAAACATGGAAAGGAACAACCAGTACCAGCCACTGCAAAAACATACCAAATTGTAAAGAACATACACACTATGTAGAACCTGCATCAACTAACGGGCAAAACAACCAGCTAGCATCATAATGACGGGGTCAAATTCACACATAACAATATTAACTTTAAGTGTAAATGAATTAAATGCCCCAATTAAAAGACACGGACTGGCAAATTGGATAAAGCGTCAAGACCCATTGGTGTGCTTTATCAATGGGTGCACAGGAAACCCATCTCATGTGCAAAGACACACATGGGCTCAAAATAAAGGGATGGAGGAATATTTATCAAGCAAATGGAAAGCAAAAAGAGCAGGAGTTGCAATCCTAATCTCTCATAAAACAGACTTTAAACCAACAAAGATCAAAAAAGATAAAGAAAGGCATTACATAATGGTAAAGGGATCAATGCAGCAAGAAGAGCTAACTATCCTAAATATATATGCACCCAATACAGGAGCACCCAGATTCATAAAGCAAGTTCTTAGAGACCTACAAAGAGACTTAGACTCCCACACAATAATAGTGGGAGACTTTAACACCCCACTGTCAATATTAGACTGATCAATGTGACAGAAAATTAACAAGGATATTCAGGACTTGAACTCAGCTCTGGACCAAGCGGACCTAATAGACATCTACAGAACTCTCCACCCCAAATCAAGAGAAGATACATTTTTCTCAGCACCTCATCACACTAAGTCTAAAATAGACCATATAATTGGAAGTAAAACATTCCTCAGCAAATGCAAAAGAACAGAAATCATAGCAATAGGGAAAGGATTCCCTATTTAATAAATGTGTTGGGAAAACTGGCTAGCCATATGCAGGAAACTGAAACTGGATCCCTTCCTTACACCGTATACAAAAATCAACTCAAGATGGATCAAAGACTTAAACATAAGACCTAGGAAAAATCCTAGAAGAAAACCTGGGCAATATTATTCAGGTCATAGGCATGGGCAAAGATTTCATGTCTAAAACACCAAGAGCAATGGCAGCAAAAGCCAAAATTGACAAATGGGATCACATTAAAGAGCTTCTGCACAGCAGAAGAAACTATTATCAGAGTGAAGAGTCAACCTATAGAAAGGGAGAAAATTTTTGCAACCTATCCACATGACAAAGGACTAATATCCAGAATCTACAAAGAACTTAAATAACTTACCAAGAAAAAAACAAACAACCCCATCCAAAAGTGAGCAAATGATATGAAAAGACATTTCTCAAAAGAAGACATTTATGCAGCCAACAGACATAAGAAAAAATGCTCATCATCACTGGTCATTAGAGAAATACAAATCAAAACCACAATGGTCATGCAAATCATACCATCTCATGCCAGTTAGAATGGCGATCATTAAAAGTCAGGAAACAACAGATGCTGGAGAGGACGTGGAGAAATAGGGACGCTTTTACACTGTTGCTGGGAGTGTAAATTAGTTAAACCATTGTGGAAGATAGTTTGGCAATTACTCAAGGACCTAGAACTAGAAATACCATTTGACCCAGTAATCCCATTACTGGGCATATACCTATGGGATTATAAATCATTCTACTATAAAGACACATGCACATGTATGTTTATTGAAGCACTTTTCACAATAGCAAAGAGTTGGAACCAACCCAAATGTCCATCAATAACAGACTGGATAAAGAAAATGTGGCACATATACACCATGGAATACTATGCAGCCATAAAAAAGGATGAGTTCATGTCCTATGCACGGACATTGATGAAGCTGGAAACCACCATTCTCGGCGACCTATAACAAGAACAGAAAAACAAACACCGCATGTTCTCACTCATAAGTGGGAGTTGAACAATGAGAACACATGAATATAGGGAGGGGAATGTCATACACTGGAACCTGCTGTGGATTGGGGAGGCTAGAGGAGAGATAACATTAGGAGAAATACCTAATGTAGGTGATGGGTTGATAGGTGCAGCAAACCACCATGGCACGTGTATACCTATGTAACAAAACTGCACGTTCTGCACATGTACCCCATAACTTAAAGTATAATAAAAAAAAAACTTGGTTACATCCTCACCAAGGATGGATTTTGTGATATTTCTTAATTTTCTGAGCCAAAGTCTCACACAGGTACATTAACTGTGAATTCTAGGTCGTGTGTCTCTGCCTTCGATGCAAAAGATCCTGGAAAAGTGATTCCTGGCTTCTATGTTGGAGAGATAGGATTCGGTATGTGAGGCGGTACACAAATACAAGAAGGCTATTCAAAAGATGGTGAGCACCATGCTACAATACCAACAACAATGGCAGGCACTGCTAGCTGCCTCCCCAATTTCTGGTCTCCACTTCTTCCTTAAGGACACAAGCCTCAGTAACAGGACCCAGGATGTCAACGTGCTCAGCTATAAAATACTTCCTTGCTTTCCCCAAATTCCTTAAAGTGAGGAATCCCCATCTGACATAATTGGAGCCAATAAGACTAGGGAAATTCTGCTGGGGATTTCAAGAAAAGATTTTCTATCTTTTACACAGCTGGCGCCCCATTTATTTCTCATTTCTCCTTTTTCCTTTCTGTTTATAGTAATTTGACATTAGGATGGAAGTACAGTAGCTATGTTGCCACCATGAGGCAACAACCATGAAGTTAAAAGCTCACATGCAAGAGATGGCAAATTAGAAAGGTAGAAAGAACTGCTGCCCTGTCCCTAGATGCTCTATCTTCAGACTTTATGTTATAGTGAAGAACTCCATTATTATTAATATTTTTATTATTTGAGGTACTCTATTATTTAAGATACTCTTGGCCAAATCAGTCTATTTCTTGTTACCAAATATTTTCCCAACTGAAATAACCACAAAGAACTTAAAATTGATATTCATTTTAGAAAGATCCAAAAGTCATGTATAACTTCATCAATTACTTGAGGTAGATTGACTAATTCATATATTACTAAATAAAAATAGTATAGCTATAAAAGAAGATGTTCTCCCTATGGATTAGAATTGAAAAGAGATTTAAAAATTTTACCAAGAAAGTTTACCTTAATATTATATGTATGTAACAATTTCAGTGGAGTGTGTGGAATGCGCTCTTTTGAATTATAGCTTGACTTTTATTGTGTTAATGGACTAATTGTGTTCCCCCTAAAATTCATATATTGGAGCTCTAACCCCAGGTGCTTTAGAATGTGTCTGTACTTGGTGATAGGACCTCTAAAGAGGAAATTAAGTTAAAAGAAGGCAATTGGGATGGGCCCTAGTGCAATCTGACTGGTATCCTTATCAGAGGAGACTGGGACAGACAGAGACACCAGCGTAATGCATGCACAGACAAAAGGCCATATGAGGAGGCAGCAAGAAGGCAGCTATCCCTTCTGCAAGCCGAAAGAGAGAGGTTTCAAAAGAAACCAACCCTGCTGACACCTTGATCTCTGACTTCTAGCCTCCAGAACTGTGAGAAAATACATTTCTATTGTTTAAGACAGTCAGTCTATAATGCATTATTATGGCAGCCCAACAAAACCCTAATGCTTATTATTATTCATATAGATAAAGATATCTATAGAGACATAAAGATCAATAGAGAGATTGATACACACACATATGTAGTGAGAAGATAAGCTCCATGAAGACAGGGGTTTTGTTTGTTTTGTTTAGTGATAACTCTTAGTCATCTGGAACAGTTATTGACACAGGGTTGGTGCTCGATAAATATTTCTCATTGAATTGGTTAATTCTGTTGGACTTCTTTGTATAATGCTTTAAAGATTTTTCTTAAGACACATCATTATCTTCAGAAACTGGGTTCAGATAAAGTGAAGAGATGAGTTGATGATCTCCTTCCTCTTGATCCCCAATGAGATCTAGTCTGGTTACCCTTAAATTTCTTAATTTCCAGACAGGTTTTTGAGATGCAGTGGAAATATTAAGATGTTCCCATCTGCATATCTCTGAAGGAGGCATGGGAGGGCATCAGCCTATTACCTGGAGGTAACCAAAGCAGGCCTAATAGCTCTGGAGCGATGGAACAAATATGGATTGAGCCTTTCAGGTAATAGATAACATATCATCTCAAATCATTTCAATGACAAATATTTTCTCTTTCCCTAAATGTCTGTTTATTTACTTTCTTTTCCTTTTATAACTGAGACATTTGTACTTTTATATAACAGAAATCACACCACATGAAGAACATTCTCATTTTTTTTAGAGCTGTATATAACTCATATGGACATACTATGGTATATTCAATCATACTTCTTCGTAAAAGCATTTTTATGGTTTTCAATATTTTACAATTACAAACAAAACTGAAATAAATAACCATGGAAATACATATTTTAATTTCATTCAAGGTGTATCTTTAAGGTAAATTACAACGTTTAAGAGATTGCTGAGTCAATAGTAATTGTGTATCTATTTTTTGTTAGATGTTGCTAAATTCTCCCCCAAAAGAGTTGTATTAGTTGTATTTCTACCAGTAATGGATGAGACTATTTCTCCATTACCTAGCCAAAAGACGTTGTCGCACTTTTAAATTTTATTTAATCTCACTTGAGAAATGGTATCAGTGTAGTTTTAATTTACATATCTAATTATGAGTGAGGTTGACAATTTTATTCTATACTTATAGGTCATTTTTATCTATTGTAAATAAATTTTCTGTGCTATATCTTTTGTCCATTTTCCTATGAAATTCTTTTATTAACTTTGTTCCATCGATTTTTAAGTTTTTTACATGTTAGGAATAATAGATCTTTACTACGTTGCAAATAGCTGCTTCTAGTGTCAGTTGTATTTTGAGTATGTTTATGGGTTTTTTGACATTTAGATTTTAAAAATTTTATATAGCCACATTTTTTAATCTTATATTTTACGGTCTCTAGATTTCCAAACATAGTTAGAATACATTTCTTACATCCAGGTTATAGAGAAATTCACCTGCATTTTCTTTTAGTACTTATACTGTTTGTTTTTTCCTTTTCCTTTCTGGTTTTTTTTTTTGTTTACATTTAGTTTATTGATTCATTTAGAGTTTATTCTTGAATATAGTCTGAGGTATATATTTAATTTTGCTTTCTGTTTATTTTGTTATAATTTTTCTTTTTAAAGCTTAGAATTGAATTAATTTATTTTGAATATTTTATTTTATTGATAAAATTATCTAGTACTATGAGTTTTCCTTTGATCATGCTTTAAATGTATTCCATAGATTCTAATATGTAGCCTTATTATCAATATTTCAGATTTTATGTCTTCTTTACCCAAGAGCTATTTAGTAAAGATATTTATCAATTTTTAGGGAAAAGGACATTTTAAAAAATTTTTGTTAATAATTTCTAGCTTTATTTTTTTTATTAATGGTAGTTAGAGAATACTGCTTATATTTCTACGTAATGTAACTTACTGCTACTGACTTTGTGACCTAACATATGATCAACATTTGTGAGCATTCTATTAGTACAAGGTATTTCAATGATATGCTATTAAGATATAACATTTGATCTATATTCATAAAGTCTAAATGATGGTTTATGTTGTTTAGTTCTTTAATATCAACACTTATTTTTATCTGTTTTATCTGTCCTCCTAAGAATAGCATATTAAAATATTCTGTCATTGGCTTCCATCTGTTTCATTACACCCCAAGTAGTTTTGCTTCATAAATGGTTGCTGTGTTATTTGGTGCATGTATATTCATAGGTATCATATACCCTTTCACAAATTTTGATTCAATATTTAAATGAACTCTTCTGTCTATAAGTTTATACTGGTATACATAAACAATTGAATAAACTGCAGAAAAAGGAAAGTTCCTTCTTACAGTTTTCCAACTAGTAAATTTAAAAGATAGAAATAGAGAATTAACATTGAACTAACACCACAGTAATAATTTTTGCAGGCAAGATCCATCAATGGATACCAAAGTTAGTGGGTAAAATTTGAAGATAAATAGAATTTGCAGTTTCAAAGTATATCTTTTAAGATATTTATATTAACTACAAGGGAAAAGACAGTAACTTTACAGAGGAGAAACTCAGCTGACACCAGCTTCCCTGAGTATTTAAGGTTAAGGTCACCAGTCATAAGACGTAGCAACATATGAATCCCTTGATGAGAAAAGAACACAATACTATTTCTGTGGCAATTGTGCAAAAAAAACAAAAAACAAAAAACAAAAAACCACACACACACAATCTCATTTCAAGCATAAGAAGACATTAGACAAATCCAAATTGAAGGGTAAACTGTGAAATAACTTATTAGTACTCTTCAAATTCTCAAGATTATGAAAGACAAAGATTGACTGTGGAACTTTGACTATTAAATGTAATGTGAGATCTTAGATAGGGTCCTGGAACAAACAAAAGACACTAAAAAAGGTAGGAAAAGGTGAAATTTAAACAAAGTCTCCGGTTAATAATTCAAATGTTAATTTTCTGTTCTTGTTTATTTTACTGTGATTATGTATGCTATTTAACATTATAGAAAATGAGTTTAGAAATCAAATAGTTTTTTAAATTAAGAGACTTCATTTTTTAGAGCAGTTTTAAATTTACAGAAAAATTAAGCAGGTAGTACAGAGTTTTCTCATATACTGCCCTGCTCCCTGCTACATTTTCCTCTATTTTGCATTTATATGATACATTTGCTATGATTAGTGAACTGATATTAATGTATTTTTATTAACTGAAGTCTGTACTGTACATTAACTTTTACTGCTTGTATTGTGCAGTCTATGGGTTTCAATATATGTATAATGTCATATATCCACCATTATAGTATTATACAGAATATTTTCAGTGCCCTAAAAAGCCCCTATGTTTTACCTATCCATTCCTCTCTCTCTTCCTTACTTTTTAACCAGTGGCAACCATTGACCATTTTACTGTCTCTACACTTTTGCCTTTTCTAGAATATCATATAGTTGCAATCATATGGCATATTATCTTTCAGACTGATTTTTTTCTTTTAGTGTATACATTTAAGTTTCTTCCATGTCTCTTTGTGACAATTTATTTTTCATGACTGAATAGTATCCTGTTGCACATATGTACCATAGTTTGTTTATCCATTCAATTTTTGGCAGTTATGAATAAAGCTGCTATACACATTCATGTGCAGGTTTCTGTGTGCACATGTTTTCTACTCAGATAAATACCTAGAAGCATGATTGCTTAATTGTATGATAAGACATGTTGAGTTTTAAAAGAAACTGTTAAACTGTCTTCTAAAATGCCTGTACCATTTACATTCCCATCAGTAATGAGTGAGGGTTTCTATTGCTCCACAACCTTAACAGCATTTGATGTTGTCAGTGTTTCGAATTTTAGCTATTCTGCTAGGTATATAGTGTCATTTCATTGTTATTTTAATGTTGAACATCTTTTCCTATGCTTATTTGTCATCTGTGTGTCTTTTTTGTTGAGGGATCTGGGTGTCTGTCTGCTCAGATCTTTTGCTCACTTTTTGATTGGACTGTTTATTTTCTTGTTATTGAGTCTTAGAAGTTTTTTTGGTATATTTTAGATATATGACCTTAATCAGGTTTATGTTTGGCAAATATTTTCTCCCAGTCTGTGGCTCATCTATTACATAGGTTTTGAAAGTGAATACTTTAAATAGAGATCAGAGATTGGAAGAATTATCAAATGTTGCCTTATTTGGCTATACGGTGTACATAGATGTATGTCACTATCAATATTCCAATTTTATTTTAAGTGCGATCAGATATTTTTACAGATTCATCATAAATAGAGCCTTTTTGTTGTACTGAGAAAGAACCTAACCTTCAGGATCTAATTAAAGAAAATGCTGCTGTCAAAAATAGGCAATGGATATAGTTTTCTATTTACCTTCTCTTTGGTTTATTGAAGGCTGAGAATAATGTCAGTGTTGTGGATTTTTCTGTAGCAGTCATGGCAAACTTTGTAAATGAGAATGAACCTCTCTCATTATTCAATGTGTGAGCATACCAAGTTTATCCTTTCCCCAAGATCCAGGCCCATACATCTTTCTTCTCTGCCTGGCTCAGAACTAATTCAGCTAGCCGAAAGAAGTCATGTGCTCATCAGTTGCAGCACATCATAAGTCTTTTTAAGAAAATAAAATGCACCTGGGCCCTATGTTTCCATTGTTGGATACAGAAATCTTGTCACTAAACCAGTAATTAAAGAAATCACTATTTCAAACACATATTTTCCCTGGGCACTGTGTGTTGGAGGGAGACATGGAAAGTTTCCCTTTATCAACAGATTAGATCAGGTGAATTAGATTTTACAACAGCCAAAAATAGAGTTTGCTTAATACACTTGATACATTTGTTTTAAAATCGTTTCAATCAGATTCCAGTAAAATCTGACTTGGAGGCAGAGAGATTCTCTGAATAGTCTTACAAATGTAGGTTTATTTTGAGACTGTTAGCCATCAGTCGAGACAGATCTCTGGATGGTTCCTAGCTTCAGGTTAAATTTCAGGCTGACAATTCTAGAAGTTCTGAACTCATTTGATAAATATGAGAATATGATTATCAAAAGGACCTCTTCTACACTGTGAAATTATAATCTACTCTTAAGCTACTTGTTTGTAGTAAGTAAATTCAATTTGTACTTTTGAATATTTATATCTACCAAGAAATGTGCTAAATGCTGGAGTGAGATGGGGTGATAAATTTTTGTTATAATATTGTTATATTTTTAAGTTATATATATAAGTTATATTTACATGTAATAATATATGAAATAAGAATAATAATGTCTACCTCATGGGGTCCCAGTGAGGATTAAATGACATAATACTTACAATATTTGTAAAGCATTTAGTACAGTGTTTGGCACACATCTGACATTCCATAAAATCTAGCCATCATTATGTTGGAAATTACACTCTTGTTGAAACAATAATAAACGTAGTTGTTAAATAAGAATCCATGATACTTGCCAACATATGTGATCAATAAGACTTTGAAGAAGAAAATATCGATGTGAATAGAAGCAGCCTGGGAAAGCTTGGCTAAAAGCCCTTTGTGCATGTGATAGCGTCTTATTGATAGTTCCCTCCTGCTATTTCATCAGGGTGTTTAGGATATAAAAAGTGCTCAACGAACATTTGCTGTTTGAGTGACTTAAGATTTGAGTTGCAAACCCCAAAGATGGGAGGACTTGTATAGGTAAGATGAGAGGATACATTCTGGGCAGGAGCAGAATTTTGACAAAGATGTAAAGGTAGGAATAGGAGTGGTATAAGTACTGATGTAGCAGCACTAGCCACTGCTTATGTAGGGCGGCAGTGAGAGTAGTCAGAGAAAGGCTGGGAAGAGACAGCAAGACTTGAGGAAGGCATTAAGAGCCTGGAGGGATATTATGAACTTAACAACTATTTTATGGGCATTGGGTGGTCACTGAAAGTAACTGAGCAGGGAAGCAATGCTAATGAAATGATAATTAAAGAGAATAATATTACTGTAGTGTAGAATTATCAAAAGGTAAGGCTGTAGGGAAGACCTATTACTTACATGTGAGATAATAACAACTTATGGCAGAAAGGACATTGGAAAAGTGAACATTTTCAGTATTGTGGGTTTTTAAAAGACACTCTCATGTAACCTTCAGTGAAGCAGGCTTTATCCTCATTTTACATATGAGAAAACTGAATATCAGAGCTCTCATTAGTGTGGCATGTAACCAGAATTTGAAGCCAGGTTTTCCAGGCTCCAAAGGCATGGTCTTCTTTTATAATAGGACTTAGATAATTGACTATGAAAGATCTGGGGAGAAAATGAAGATGATTTCAAATTTTGATTGTATATGATTGGAAAATTATGACACTATAGGAAAGGAAGAACCAGTTTACAAGAAAAACAATAAATTTAGCTTTTAATACATTGAATTTGAGGCAGCAGTGGGGAACACAGTACCAATGCAAATGAAATAGGGATATGAGTCTGGAGCTTAGAGGTGATATCAAGACTGAAGATACATATCGGGGAGTCAACTGAAGTAGTACATAGTGGGAAGACATGTTCTAGGTACAAAATAGTAAAGACTTAGAACAGAGTTTGGAAAATGCTAAGGACAATTGAGAACTGAAGCCAGTGAACAAGACAAAAGGTGGAATGAACACAGAAAGTAGCAAGTGAGATAAGGAAAGTATAAATAGTTTTTTGTTTGTTTTTGAAATAGAGTTTATCAAGTGCCACAGAGTTCAGAGTTTCAGGTGTTTCTATGTATGGATATGTATAGAAAGGAGAGACTCAGTGATAAATGAAAGAGAAAAGGCAGGGTGATGTAATGGGGAAAAAGACTAGTCTGGGAGTGGGAAGAACTGGGTTGCAGTAGCAGCTCTGTTATTCTGTGACCTTAGTAAACTCACCAAACATCTCTAGGATTCAGTTTACACATTTATGAAATGAGAGGTTTAATGGGAGATGACTTCTAAAGGTCACTTGACACTTGAAAGTGCTGAAATCCTTAGCTAAAAGGGAACACGTTTGAAAATATGTAGACAAGAATGAGTGCACAATTTTATGGTTGATTCATGTATTCCACATTTATTATGTCCGTGTAATTTATCTATATCTATGTATGCATAGCGAAAGTGGGGGAGAAAACATGATCTCTGGTGTAAAATTTAGAGAGCTTGAGAGATGCTCACAAACTACAAGGTCCCTATATTACAAAGAATTGAGACAGGTTTTTACCAACTTGGAGAAGGAAAAGGAATGCAGAGGACTGTGGAAAGACCTACCAAAAACTCTCAGAAGCCTTCCATTGTAGGCTCCAGTAAAGATTAAGCTAAGAAGCAATTTGTCAGTGAGAACATGGTGCTCCTAGCCCTTCTGTTGTATGTCCTTGTCTCTTGTAACCACTTTGACTTAAAATCTATTGTCTTTGATAATATAGCCACTCCGTTCTTCTCATAATTTACATAGAAAATCCTTTTCTTTTTCTTTCAAACTCTTTGTGTCTTTATATCTAAAATGAGTCTCTTGTAGACATTGTACAGATACGTCATTTAAAAAAATCAATTTTGCCACTTGATGGCTTTTATTTGAATTACAGATGATAGACTTTTGCCATTTAGCTATTTTGTTTCTGTCTTTATGCTTTTTACTTCTCAATTTATATATCACTGTCTTTTTTGGTATTAACTGATTTGTTTGGTAGTGTAACTTTTTTTTTTTTTTTTTTTTGAGACAGAGTTTTGCTCTTGTTGCCCAGGCTGGAGTGCAATGGCGCATTCCTGGCTCACTGCAACCTCTGCTTTCCAGGTTCAAGTGATTCTCCTGCCTCAGCCTCCCTAGTAGTGTACCATTTTGTTTTCCTTATTCCCTTTTCTGTATGTTTTTAAAGTCATTTACTTGGTCCTACAAGGGCTACAACTAACATCTTAAATGTGTAACAACCAAGTTGAATATCAACTTAATTTCAATAGTATACAAACACTCTGCTCCTATATATCTCCATCTCTCTTGCTTTATATTGTTCTTGTCATAGATTATATTTTTATATATTGTGTGACCATTAAAATAGATTCTACTTTTATGCACTTGCCTTTTTAATTATACAGGAGAGAGGAGTTACAAATTAAAAGTACAGTAATACTGGCTTTTATACTTACCTATATAATCACATTTACCTGTTATTTCTTTATATGACTTCAAGTTACTGTCTATTTTCTTTTCTTTGCAGCCTTATGTACTCCCTTTATTTCTTGTAAGAAAGTTCTATAATAACAAACTTCACTAGGTTTTGTTTATCTGGGAATGTCTTAATTTCGCCTTCATTCTTGATGGGTAGTTTTGCTAGATATAAAATTATTTAACTTTTTAAAGTAATTACTTATTTCCAGCATTATAAATATGTCACTTTCCTCCCTTCTAGCAAGTTATGTCTGTTCTATTCCTTCTAGAACCAAGAGTCAGGTCCCACACTGGGCACCCAAGCTACCGTTTTTTTAAGACCGCCATGCCACGATCCAGAGAAGACGGGAGCCAAGGTAAGTCAAAGCCACAAAGCTTTCCTACCAATAAGTTGCCTTTTTCTTGATATAACATTCACATGGTTGCTGTAAACTTTTGACTGTTTTCCAGAGTCTGACAAAGTGGGTTCTGACAGTTTCTGGTTGTTTTCTTCTCTTTCCATGGAGGGATGGGAGTCTTGAGCTGCCTACTTGTCATTTTTCTGTTGTTACTCTCCTAGTTGCGAAATGCAGGACAAATCACCGCCTCTCTGTATCTATTTCATTCTTAATCAAACAGCACAACTCCAAAACTGTCACAGGGATGTTGTGAGGAAGCTATATTTTTAAAAACAGTGTGCAACAAAGTTTAACTTCACATATTTTTGTTGATCTTCATTTCTACCTAAAAAAATATAATTCATCTCTAACCACTAGCCTGAATAGTTCTCTCACATCAGGAGGAGAAAAACATTGGTTTTATTTCAACATTTTATTGAACTTTTCATATTACACAATTTACCCAAAACATTTAAAGTAACAGTAAGACAAACTTAAAAAAAAGAAAAAGTTGTACAGACGAAACATCTCTAGGTGAGGCAATATGTAAATTTAATTGTCAAATCATGATTTTGTTACTCTGCTATACAACTTGGTACCATTATCACTGATACTAAATGACTCAAGAGTAAGACATTACACATTCAGTTTATATGAGAAAAAGAGATTATTTACAACTACTCGAAAGAGAAGCAGAAATGCCAACAATGGTATCATTCAAATTCTAGTGCAATGTGAATTGTTACCAACAGATTTTATTTGCTTATATAAATTTTGAAAATAATTCAAACCTGGCTACCTTATTAGAAGCTGACAAAGTAGTCTTTTCTGTTTCAAAATATCAGTGGACAAACATCCTCCACAACCTCAGTTGATACAACAAATATAAAGCATCATTTTTTTTTTTTTTCATTTCATGAACAGATATACTAACACTTAGGTAGAAATACTACAGCATTTGTACTCAATAAAGTGAATGCTTTGTGCAGTTTTAACAAAGCTGCTGCTAAAAAGACAGTTGTGAGTAGTCAGGTACATCTGCCAAAGTAAGCAAGTTCTCACCTCTCCAGTTCTGTATGTTTCTGAAAACACCAGCTAAGGTATCAAATACCCATTTTCAAGTTACTTGTTTCTACTATTTCATATTTATAACATCTCGTGCTGAGATTTTGGAGGCTTTAATAGATAACCTTATTAACCCAGATAATTTTTTTAAGAGCCCACAAAATAAAATTGAGAATGGCATTTCAGGAAGGTCTACACACATGTATTTAGTAAGTTAATTCATAAGTTCACTTTACACAGTAAATTAATATTTACCAGTTTTTAATTGCTTTCAGTATACTTGACTCAAATTAAGAAACCCTACAATGTAAGGCAAGTGTATCACAAGCTCAGTGGCCAAAATCTGGCTTATGTAAGAGGACCAATGGGCCTGTGGAATATTTAATAGAATCTTTTTCATAATGCTCTTAGTTCTATTGAATTAAAAAAATACTATTTTGAGCTATTATTATCTTAAGAAGTGTAGCCCATGGATATTTGATTTGGCACCTACGTTAAAGAAAAATAACAATTTTTAAAAGGGAAAGGTGTATCTTATGGTTATCTCACTCACTCTTTTCAAAATTCAGTGCAACATATTTGGCTAGCTTAAATTTAAGTGCTTGACTGTTCAAGATTTTGTTTCAACTAATTTGGAATGGTAGTAAAAAATTACTCATATTTTACTTCCTATGTTTCAATTTTAATGTTAATCTGTATTCCCTTTCTCCAAAAAGGAAAATAAGATCAACCTTACTTGTGTGTGGTTCAGCCTATTGTTCTGATAATTATTCCACAATAAAATGAATTTATGTAACTATTTTCAGCTAACTTCCAACAAATATCCTGAAATATTTAATTTTTAGCTAAATAAAGCATCCTATGGATTTTCGTTAGTAAATACTTGATTCTATTCAGATTCTTTTCTAGAAATTTTTTAAACTTGAAATTTTCTGGTTTACTCTTATCTGAAACTATCTTAATTGAAAGCAATTTAAATGCTATTGGTTCGACAAAGTAAACCTTAATCTAAAATATTCACCATAAAATATAAAATGTGATCAGTGGTGTTTATTTACCCCCTCTTGGTGAATTTAAAAATGGAAAATGTAGGTGTTTCAGTAACCACACACACACACATAGGAGAGATTTGCTACTTATTACTGTTTTTACACTTTTTGCATATCACTTTTTTGTTCCAATACTACTATTTGCAAAAAGTAACCATTTCTGTGACATTTAGCAAGTACAATTTCAGTTACTATGCATTCTTGGTTGGACAATATCAGTGCAAAGTCACTGTGTTCAGAGAGCTAAATGGTTCGTGATACAACTGTGATTATTCATGTGAAGAAATAAAACTTTAAAATGTCTAATGATACAGCAAACACATGTCATTTTACTATACAAAGTGCTTAACTCACCAAATTACATTTAGGAACAGACAAAATGTTTTTATTAAACTGATGAATTTTTTTTTTGCTTATTATATGTTGAAATGTACTTTTTCCCCACCCATAAAACACAAGGGCATATTTCCTTTAAGCTTTGGATTTTTCTTCAGTATTCATCTAAAGAAGTTTAAATAAAAGGTGATAAGAATAATTGCTTTTCCCTCCATGTACATCTATTTTGGAAAACAAAATTTAAAGCAAAAACTGAAAGAAAATAAAAACGGAAGGCATTATCTAGTGATGACTATATAGTAGACAAGAGGCACAAATTCCCAGATGAATTTTAATTTTGTTTCCTCTCAGACAAGCCATTCAGACATAAAAGGTAAATGAGGTTCACTTAAGTACACAATTTGTAAATGTGGAAACAGTAGTAATTGTCATGATTTTTTATATTCTCTCTTAAGAGTGGCTCTAAAAACAGTCCGATGATTCACACAAGTAGCAAAGCAAACCAAACTCTATAAATGTACGATAAATTAAGTTGCTAGCACTGAAACACTGGGTTTGGATATGGACAAGGATGTTGTCTCTGACTTGCATCTTTTGGGTACCTTGGCTTTTGATATTTTGATGTTCAAGTAGAAAGTGCATGACTTCGTTTTATGCAATAAGGTGATGTAAGTGTAGAAAACGTGTAGGGATGAAGGAAATTCCAAGTTACATGTGTCTACATAAATGGCTTTATAAAATCAATATATATAGCCATTAAGATAGTTATATAGGGACAGTGCAATTTAAAACCTTTTTACTCCTGCTTACAGATTGCCAAATCTAATCATCCCTTAAGTCTTTTTCAATAATGATGTCATTTATTTGCTTAAAGGTAAAAATCTCCCGATTGTGCTAAGGACATTAACACACTACACTGTATTAAGGATACTATACCAACATCAATCTAGAAGGTAAAATAAACATTTAATGAATCTTTAAGTCAGATGAAATAGATTCAACTCTATAAAGTTTTTAGATTTTGTAATAAAATTTTGCTTCTGCCTAGGATCATGTTTACTTCACCATGAGTGCTACACTAACTAGAATTTAATAAGTGTTATTTTTATTGAGTTTTCAAATTTGGAAGAGTTTTGATCCAAAATATGTACCTATGCCTTAAAAAACAAAGTCAAGATAATCAGCATGGGCTTTTGTACCAATTTTACTTTCCAATCCATTTTCTTCCCCAGTATTTCACTTTTATCCCTCATAACTTTATAGCAAATTATCCAGATATCTTCCAGACTACTCAGTGAGGGAACCTAAATCTCAAATGTTATTTTGAAGAAGTGTAGAGTAAATAATTTTGGTAATCTGTAAAACAGCTGCATGCAGTGTGTACTGTATTATAACAGCACCAAACCCTTTATAAAAACCAAACACTCCTTCCTCCTGCCTTATGGTATTGATACAGTCTCTCATTCCCTCATACTGTGTATTAATTGGAAGCACTTCATAGCCAAGGTCTGTATTGTCAATTATTGTGCGTGTTCCTTGAATGTGAAGGCGGTGCAAAACTGTTTCCAATGGGTAAAGTATAACGTCAGAACAAAGACTGGCAGCAAAGTTAGCAATAAGTTCTGGAAAATAAGCATCCAACATACTCTGCACAGGGCTAGTGCTCTCAGCTAGGTGGCTATTGTAAGTCTTTCTCTTTAGAATTAGTAGGACAAATTTCTGAATAACTGAGCTGATGATGTAATGAAGAACTCCATGAAGCACCGTAGGGAAGATCAAGGAAAGAAGCGGAAGAAGTCGTTTGCTGTGAGGCACTCCCATGCCTATCACTCTTCCAATTCCTTCTTTAACACATTCCAAAATGCCAGTATTATCTCGAATTATCTCACTCTGAAATAAAAATGAATAAGTAAAACTTAACATTTGCTTATTTTGCCACAGAAAAAGGACTCTTTCTAGGTTCCTTTTAAATCCTAACATAGTGACGGAAGAGGGAAACATCCATGATTTGCAGACTTTAACTGTTATCTAGGCATCAGATTTTTTTTCAAATAAAATCTCATAAAATTGCTATCAGTGAAGTTCAGAGTTAATCTTATTGGGGTAGGGAGACTAGGGAGGTATGTAGGTGGATACATCTCAAGAAACTTCTTAGAACTTGTGGAAAGGCAATAACTATGTAATGCTTAAGGAGACACTATGGTGCTTATAGTTCTTAAACATGTTTAAATCCTGCCTCCATTACTTACTGACTATGCAACTATTGTCAAGTTACTTAACTTCTCCTAAGCAGAGTTTCCCATTCTACAAAAATGGAAATGACCATTATCTACGTTTCATGTACAGGGTTGTTGTGAATATTAAATGAAAAAAGGCTTGGCACTTAGGAGTCACTCAATAAATGTTAGTCTCATTATTACCTGCAATGTCTGCTTTTGTAGAATTTTGGGGATATGAATAAGAAAGTTTGATATGGATTACCGAGGTATAGACAGATAGAAAAGAACTTGCTAAAAGGCACTTTGGCTGCAGCAATGACTGCAGAAAAGTAGCAGATGAAATTTATAAGGTAGCCAGGGGCTATATCATGCCTTATAGACTGCTCTGTAGACTTTGGCTTCTAGTCAGATGGGAAATAACGGGTTGATTTTAAGCAGAAGATGGACATGACATAATTTATATTTTAAAAGACTACTGGCTGTTGTGCAAAGGAGGACAAGATCAGTTGAAAAGCCAGTTCAAAAGTTACTGGAATCATCCAGTAAAGGGATGATGGTGGCTTGGACTAGAAGGTGGCAACAGAAGTGAAGTGGTTCAATTGTGCTTTTGTCCTAAAATCAAAGTCTATGGGAATTACTGGTGAATTGTATTTGGGGTATGCAAGATAAGGGTCAAGGATAACCCCAAGGTGGTTGTACAGAGGACTGGGGGGAATAGCATTGCCTTTTATTGAGTTGAAAAACTGCCAGAGTAGCAATCTGGTGAAGATCAAGAGTTCAGAAATGTTAAGTCAATTAACTCCAAATGGAGTTCAAAATAGAAATTACAGGAAAAAGGTACACAATGGACCTACAGATGGTTTCGACGATATCTCAACTTATGTTTTCAAATTTATGACAGGTTTATTGGGATGTAATCCCATTGTAAGTGGAGAAGCATTGTATTATAAATGTGGGTGTCTTTAGTAAATAGATGATATTTAAAACTATGAGACTACAATGAGCTTGCCTAGCCTTCTAATCCATCTTCCTACTTCTGACCCTGACCTCCTTCCCGCTGGTTTATTTTTAATACAACAGTCAAAGAGATCCTAATAAAGATGTAAGTCAGATCACACCACGGTTCTCCTCAAACCTATCAAAGACTTTCCCTCCTTCCCAAACAAAAGCCCAGTTATTACAATGATTTACCATGTCCTATATAATCTGGTCCTCTCTTACCACTCAGGCCTCATCTCCTGTATTCTTCCCTTGCTTAGTTAGCACCAACCATAACAGCTTCCTTTCTACTTCTCAAGCATGCAAGATACAACACACATGACACAGTCCCACTTAACAGTTTTTGCACTTGCTTTCCCTCTAAATAAAACTCAACATTTGCTTATTTTGTGCTTAGTTAGCACCAACCATATCGGCATCCTTCCTACTTCTCAAGCATGTATGACACAACACACATGACATAGTCCCATGTAAGGGTGTTTGCACTTGCCTTCCCTTAGAATATTCTCACAAATATCCATGTTGATCTTTACACAAATGTTACCTTCTCAGTGAGGCTTTTACTTATCTTCTTAAAAAAATATTAACTGCCCCCCCCCGACCCATTACACATCCTATTTGCCTTCCTTTCTTTATTTTTGCTCTCTTTAGCAGTTAATCACCATGAAATATACCTTATATTTAGTTGTTTATGTCTACTTTTCCCCATAAGAATATAAGTGCTATGAGAGCAGAGCAATTTGTTTTTGTTTGCTGTTGTATCCCCAGGGTCTATCACAGTACGTGATACAGGCAAGTACTCAATAAATATTTGATAATTTTTTTTTTTTTAAGTTTAGCAGTTAAGGAAGATAATCTGAAAGGTAAAGTGATGTTATTAAAACCTTTATTTGAAACTATAATAAGTCTGAAGTTGATTTTAGGGAATATGAGTCAATATGAATCCTTAATCAGTGAAAGGATATATAAGCATTGCAACTTAAAAACAATCTTGTATGAGTACACAGAATTGACTTTTAAAATGCAGGGACTAGTACAAGGACTTTTTTTTTTTTTTTTTTTTTGAAAAGACAGAGTCTCACTCTGTCGCCCAGGCTGGAGTACAGTGGCGTGATTTCGGCTCACTGAAACCTCTGCCTCCCGGGTTCAAGCTATTCTTCCACCTCAGCCTCCCAAATAGCTGGGACAACAGGCGCCTGCCACCATGCCCGGCTAATTTTTGTATTTTTAGTAGAGATGGGATTTCACTTTGTTGGCCAGGCTGGTCTCGAACTCCTGACCTCATGATCCACCCACCTAGGCCTCAAGGATTCTTAATGAAGAAATAGATCACTACAAAGTTCATGATGACTGGGTAATTATGAAGGATGAAAGAAATGTAAAAATAAAATCTTTCCTAAAACAAAAACTAAAGTTTTGAGTCTTTAGTGTGAAGATAACAATAGTATCATTAATATATTGCCAGGGAGAAGAGGTTCTAAAGGAAGTTAATTTTTAGAGGGACAGATGAGATTATTTTTATAAGTTGAGTCTGAAGATTTAACTCACATAAGATTAGAACTAAAGTGATTCCTGTGAATAAATTAGCTCTTCCAGAATAATGAGTATAGGATAAAAAAACAGAGGGTCAAGGATTGAGCTTTAAGATATAACAGAAGAGATGGCAAAGGGGTTATTGAAAAAAGATGTTCAAGAGAGAGAAATCTCAAGAAAAAAGAGTTCTAGAAAAGCAGACAAAAGAAATCAAAAGGCGTTAGCAGGTGGAACTTGAAGCAGGAAACAAGAGGTGAATACTGGGTTAAAAAAAAAAACATACACAGAACAAACCCTATCACATAGTGAGCCGGGCACTTACATAAATAACTCATTCAATGTTACACCTCAGTTATTAAAATACTATTCACAATTTATGAATAAGAAAATTATAAAGGTAAGAAATCTGTCTAAAGTCCCAGGTCTAATTTAAGCAGAGAAATGTGATAATGGGTCTGTCTCAAGCTAAAAGTTGTTTTCCCCAATAAATCATTCTGCTTAGTTGTTTTTCCTTAAATAATTACTTTCCTGACATTTTTTCCCTTATCTTTAAAATGAAGGTATCTCATACAAGTGACAACTCTGTAAATTCTATAGCACCATACAAAAATTGTATCATTTATTTAACACAATGCCAAATGCAAGGGGAAGGAGGGAAAGTATTATTTGGGTCGTAAGACATTAACTTCAGTTAACTGAAGTTAGTTCTAACAGAAATAATAATAATAATAATAATAATAATAATAATAATAATAATAATAAATAGTAAATCAAAGATGAATGATACAGCCAGAAAAGATACAAGGTAGAGAAGAATAATTAGAAGAGCAAAGGCTGATCCAGTGGGAGTTTCTACAGAGAGGGCACTCACATATACTAGAGAAAAGAATATGCTAGAGGATCTGATGTGGAAATAGAAGACATGTGTAAAAATAGTGGGATTTTGTATACAGGTGAAGTAAAAACTACCTTCATCTTACAGTTTTAAGTGTAGGAAGAAGGGTAAGACATTTAATTAAATGTACTTGAAGCGCCACCATGTGGTTAGGAATAGTAACACAAGCAAACAGAATTTAAAGTGCTAGCAGAAAATTGCTTCAGCTTTGTAGTATTTACCACACCCAATAGTATCAAATGTTACTTAAAGGCATATTTAAAAAGAATCTTGTCAGTAAACTACCTGTGGGGACAACCTGCTTCCTGTTTGGATGATTATCCAACATGTTTATTCTCAGGTAATTTTTAATTTACTGTCCAATGATAAGCCATAACCATCTGAGTTGTATGTAAGGGCCTTAAAAAGTTTATAGATTCTTTGTTTTCAGAGCAAGTTATAGGCTGTGTTCTGAGATGTCTAAATGAAGAGTATAGTTGCCTATGGAAAGGACAAAAGTAATTAAAACTAGCAGTGTGACTTAAGATGGCAGTGGAAATATACAGACAAGCAATGTGTGATATAACTGTGATATTTATAAAATAAACATTTTAAGACATAGTCTTAAAATTTTCTGCTGAAATATTAGATATATACAATATACTGAATAGTCCAAAAACTATTCTTAAATAAAAAGAATGACAGTAAAAAAAAAAGCTCACCTGCACTGTTTCAATCAGACTTGCTGAATAAAAAGGCATTGCCACCACATAAGTTAGGCTATAGAAATTAAAACAAATTTATCAGTATACTGAAACAAGATGCTTATACGAATTTTTTTAATATCTGCTTTAATATGCCAACATAATTTATAGTCAAGCTAGAATAATCTTTTTAACGTTTTCAACTATTAATACCTATAGCCTAAAAATTCTAACTTCAGAAACCTGTAACATAGGA
The DNA here is from genome assembly GCF_000951045.1 of Mandrillus leucophaeus. Taxonomy (NCBI): domain Eukaryota; kingdom Metazoa; phylum Chordata; class Mammalia; order Primates; family Cercopithecidae; genus Mandrillus; species Mandrillus leucophaeus. The sequence continues at coordinate 2,294,761 of NW_012103721.1, forward strand.
TGCTTTATTCAACAGAAATGAAAAAGTCAAATGACAAAAACAAGGACAGCCTGCAATGAAAATAGATTGGACATCTACCTACACATAACTAATGCAGCCTATAAATCTAAAACGTAAAATTTAGGATGAGGGATCCATTCCATAGTTTGCCTTTTTAATGATATTTGAGCAAGTAAACTTTTCTGTTACTATCCTCTTATATCAATTCCCAGATTTCCCATCCAGCAGAGTTAGGCCAGTCTTCAAATGGTGAGTGAAGTCCCCTTTTATTATTAAAAAAACAACATTATACAGCTTTGCAAAGTTGTTTTCTATCACCAATATTTAGACAGAGTAATATTACAACTTTGCAAGCCTGCAAAATATAGTTATTCAAAATAATATCAAGGTGGGACTTACCTAACCCTTATGGGCCAGGTCCTGGCAAGTAGTAGTTTTCAAGGTGAATGGAACATCACTAAGTAATAATGTGCTGGAATGTCCCATTGAGGGAGCCAGCAAGCTGGGGGATTTCCAATTCACAATCTTCAAAAAAAAAATTAAAAAGTGAAGAATAAAATTCTAATCTACAAAAATGGTTACCGTTGTAAAATCACTAAGTGCCTTCAGGACTACATTTCAATGTCACTAATGTTTTTTGGGTTTGCTCATCACCATACAAATACATTTGTATCTCTGATTAACAATAAAATAGTTATACTTTCCTTGAAAATCTGGGTTAAATATATTGAAGACCCATGCTAACTTCCTAAGAATACACACACAAAATTAGTCTGTGATTCCAGCCTTTCAAATTAGTAAGATTTATTTTAAAGATAACATATATTTCAAGATTTATTCCTAAACTCTGTTACTTGTCCTTTGAAGTTCTAGTCCCACAAACATTTCACTGCTCTAATTTCCTTCTCTACAGTTATTTAATAAGATTTGTTTCCAGTTCTAATACTATAAAAATTAGTGAAAATGTCCAATAAAAATGCCATTTTTTGATACTTACGATTTCAGTAGAAGGTGTTCTCCTATTTGTTTAGGACTCCATTTATGTAAAACCTCCCTAAAACATAAAAATAAACTTAAATAAAACAAAAGCCATGTTACTTAAAACATCTGGAATTAGTGCAATTTTCAAAACAGTAATCAACTTCTAATTTTTTTTAATCTGTAGGAGAAATAGATTCTAATGGTGAACATTTTCTTTTCTGGAACACAGTGTAAACAACTCTGATGATTTAACAGAAAAAAAAAATACACGGTGTTTTCGTATGTGCTGATAGAAGGGACTGGCAGAGAAGCAAGAGGCACAACTGATTGTGAAAGTAAACATGAGAAAGTGAAGAAAATTAAGACGGTAAGTTAAAAGAAAGAGAATAGATATGGAAACAAAGAACAGGATTTTAAAAGGCTTTAGAAAGTATGTAAGAATGGGATTTTTTTTTAAAATTAAGTAACTCTAATGCAGGCTGACACATTACATTTATGAGTACTTAATTTCCAAAGGATCTTTACTTAGTACAATCACATAATTTTGTGACCATTATATTCTATTATCTTTGTGAGCACCTACTAAATGCCATTACTATGCAAAGTGCTTTGCATGAACTATTTCTAATCTTCATAATAACCCTATTTTCTCCATTTCATAGATGAGGAGATAGGATCAGAGGGGATTAATAACTTACCAAATCCAAGTAACCCGTTACTGTGGAACTGTGTTCTAAACCTCTGTACTCTGCCTGTACTGCCTCTCATCTTATTTGATACAGAGAAGAATCTTGTGAGATAAGCAGAGGAGATACTGTCACACTTGTCTTACTGGTGAGAAAAATCAGGGTCAAAAAGATCACAGGGAAATGTTCAAAGGAAACAGGCAAAACGCCAGGTCTGGAACCAAGGTCTAAGATTGTGTGCATTCTGTCTGTTAGTTTGGGTACTTTTGGAAAACAAGAAAAGAAAGAACAAAAAAGGAAGAAAGAAAAAAAAAAAAAAAAAAAAGAAGGAAGGAAGGGAGGGAGGGAGGGAGCCAAGCTGAAATGAAATAGAACCAAAGGGGAAAAAAGGGAGTAAGTTCTATCAAGAGAAAAGTCCAAAAAGAGTCAAGATTACAGAGAGTAAAAAAAAAAAAAAAAAAGGAAAAATGTAAATAAGAAAAAAATAAAAAGGCAGCGGAGATAGGAGAAAAATGAAAAGAGAGAGAGAAAAAAAAAAAACCAGAAAGGGAAGTGCAAAATAAAGATAAGACTTGCTTCCACCAGTTACTCTGATGGAAGTGGTACTCATTCCATCATGGCTACAACAGGACTCTAGAAAAATGTTTTCTATTTCAAATGACTGAATTTGAAAAACAACAGCATATAAAGCAGTACGTACATCAGAGACTTTCAGACAATAGAACAACTACCCCTGATTTCTAAGACCTTAGAGCACCTTCTGGGCCAAACTCTGATTAAATTACTATTAACATATTTATTTGGCCTGAACAACACAATGTAGCTGAAATCATATTATTCAATGATTAAGTCGAAAAATATAAAAAATAGATTAGGCCTCTCATCTTCTGAAAGTTACTTTATGATTATAAAACAAAATATGTTACATGCTTTGTAAATCATCTTGGCACAGCTAATACTCATGGCCTCAGAAAGTATTACCACAGTTTATGATGACATCAATTTTAAGTATAAAATTGTGGTAAACATTAAGGACTGGATAGCCTCCCCTTTAAATACAACTGTCAGTTCTGAGTTACCTCCCCTTTGATGACTACTGCTAATTATTAAGATCATTAAGATAAAAGAAAAGGAGATTTAAAACCAAGTATTTAAAAAATGTTTTGGGGAATCTTCCTTGTATCTGTTCTCTACTACTTTATAAAATGGGTAAAATTTACTGTTACAGCTCTAGAAATTTAAATAAGCATACTTAAAAGTGTCAGTTGAGGGTAAATGTAAAATCTTGTCATTAAACCTTTGTATAATTCATTATCAAATACCAAACATATAAATATATCTAAATGAACTATTTTCAAGTAAAAGATACCCTCGCTAATATGCAAAAAAAAAAAAAAAAAAAAAAATCAATAAAATTTATTCGAGTACCTTTTCTCAAAACAGTCTAGTTTTTCATTTAACAGATCAAAATACATACTCCTATGCATAATCAACACAAAAAGCAATAAAATTCTAAAATAACTCTAATTTAGCAGTCTTTAATTTTCAAATGGTCAAATAGCTATCCTCATTAAAAAAAAAAAAACCTAAAAAAAACACTTCCCCCAACCTACCCTAAACCCCTCATCTTCCAGTTACCTCTCTTCATCAATCCTAGTCAGAGACAACGTTCTAAACTTGCTGTTTCCATGTCCGTACTTTCCCATTCACCTCTGAACCCACTTCAGATTGGTTTTGAACAAAAACAGCTCTTGCCAAAGTCTCCAGTAATCTCCATGTCATTAAATCTGATGGATGTTTTCAAGTCTCTACCTTATCTGACATTTCAGCAGCCATCAGAGCCTCGTGTTCTTCTCTCCTTGAAGCACTCTTTGCCCCTGTACTCCACTAGCCCATTCTCCGTTGGTTTTTATCCTGCCTTCTTCTGGTCTCTCCTGACTCCTTTTCAGGATCACCTTTCTTAACCCAGCCACACCTTGTTGGAGTTCCTAAGGTTCAGGCCCTCTTCTTCCACTATAGGGTATCCTTTTTCCCTAGGGACCCTCATACCTAGGGTTAGAACTACAAAACCTCCAAAATTAATTTACCTTCAGTTAAGAATTCATCATATGCCAGCCCCGTATCATGTGCCTACTCCATGTGGATATGATAAAAGCACTGAAAATGCACTTGTCCTAAAGTCCAACTTAAAATCTTTCTTTTCTACTTAGACTCTTTCAGTGTTCCCTACTCAGGAACTGTTCATCAGAAAGGAAATCTACTGAATTTGAGGAAGATTTCATTGTGTTTAAAATAACATGTGTTTAAAATAAGCAAATTCAGAGGGAACTGTTGGAGGAAGAATATAAGATATTTACAATGGTATAACCACAAATGTGTGATGAGTCAAAACTAAGTTGGAGTTGAACCAAATGGGTTTTGTGAGAGACTGAACCACACAGGTGGCCTTGGTTACAGGAACTCCTACCTCACGTATGAAAAAAGCCACATGTAAATTAAGTAAAGGGTACTGTGGGGTAGAATGACACATGGTTTAACTCATTCCAACTGGGGGAGAGGATTGGGAAGGGTTTAGCAGTAGATAAAGAGATCACACATGATGATCCTGGGTAATAAATAATTTGTTAAAAAGTAATACTACTGAGAAATTATAAATTTGCTGATTTAATGAACACTAGAGATCTGCTGTTTTTCTCTCTGATTTGATCATAAACTTTATAAAAAAACTAAATGTTGGTGTATCTATACTATCTCCCCTGTTCTACCTAGTAATTGTTATGCAATTAAAAAACCCCAGGCTAGGAGACCTCAGAGCTCATCTTCCTTATGTAGTAGCTTCTGTGAACTGCTTTTAATGTTTAGTGACCTTGTTTGCCACAACTCTGCCTTCTTCCCATTAATAGGAAAGGTCAAATCTGCCCAAAGAAGAATAAATAATTTTTTAAAAGATATTCACACTATACTTCAAAAAACAGCTTCATTTGACAACTAATTACACAAGCCCAATACAAGAAGTCATCCTTGATACTGCCTTCTCTCTCATCTCCCATTCCTAAAGCATCACCAAATTCCCTCAATTTGACCTAAGTGTATTTCAAAACTATCCACTTACCTGTATCTCAAAAGATACCACTCTGATCTTAGCCACTATCATTTCTCACCTCTACTATTGTAATAGAATACTAAGATGTCTCCTTTTATTCACTTCAGTCCTCATGCAACCTTTTCATCTACAGTTACAATGACCCTTTGAAAACAAACCTGATGTCACTGACCTTACTGAACCTCTTCAATATTCTTATAATGGCCTGCAGGGCCACACATGTTCTGGCTCCCACCTGCTCTGTACCTTACCCCTGGCCAGAGCTCCAGCCATGTTGAGCCTTCTCTCAGTTACACCTGAATTCTCTATGCTCCCCACTGCAACAGCATTTTTATACAAATTGGTATGTACCTCCTAATTACCACTCTGATCTACCTTAAGTGTCATGTTACTAGGGACACTTTCTAGCCCTTTAATACTTTCATGGAACTATATTCTTTTCTTTCAGAAAACAAATTTCAATTTGCAATTATTCATTAATGGAATTATTGTTCTTAGTGAATGTACTTTATTAGATTCTGAGCTTCCTGGCAACAGTTACCTTTTGTTTCCTTTCCTCATTGTAAACCGGTTTTTAGCTTAGAACCTGGCACATAGTAAGTACTCAGGAAATGTTAGCTAAGTAAATGAATGAATTAATGATTGGGGCTTATCACCAAAATTATCCAAGTAGAACAATGCAATAGAGGTTACTATTTTGTCTTCTTTAGAAAGATTCAAAATGATGAAAATATATTCCCACTCAGTTGACATGTCTGTCTACTAAGAAAGTTAGATGATAAAATTTTATAAAGTCCTATGCCTTCCCATTCCTATTTTTGTCTTCCCTGTAACCTGAAATTAACGTTATTCCTTCATCTCTGCTTTACAGAGGCAACATTACTTGCCTAAGGTCCCAGAAATAAAAAGTGAAATAGCCAGGACCTGAACCAATAGTGTTCCGGTTGCAAATATAGTCAACCCTCCATACCCATGGGTTCCACATACATGGATTTGGGCAACTGTGGATTTAAAATATTTATTTATAAAAGAGATAGTTGCATCTGTACTGAATGTGTACCGAGTTTTTTTTTTTTCTTGTCATTATTCCCTAAACAATACACAACAACAACTATTTACATAGCATTTACATTGTATTTGGTATTATAGGGAATCAAGAAATGATTTAAAGTATACAGGAGGTTGTGCAGAGGTTGTATGCAAATACAACACCATTTTATAAAAGGGACTTCAGCATCTCTGGATTTCAGTATCCACTGGGGGTGCTGGAATCAATCCCCCAGAGATACGAGGAACAACTGCATTGAAGTTTTTTCACTCTACCAAATGGAATTTCCTGCATTTTTGTTAATTTTTTACAGAACTGTTTGTTAGAGAATTTCAAGAATATTTGACTATAAGTACTAACTTGAGATCTTACCTAGTGATATAAAAGCAATAAAGTGAATAGTTAGCCAAACAAAGAAATACAGATTTTTAAAGAATAAAACAAGAAACTGAGCTACCCAAATGTTGCTGACCTTTCTAATCTTTGTTTTGTTTCAAACCTTTTAGCAAAGCTTTATTTAAGGAACTTCAGGACTATGAGGTCCTTCAAAAGAAATCACATTGGAAAAAAGCTTAATATCATTTTCTCTTGCTTTCATTTCCTTCCCTATAAGGACTAAATCCCAACATTGGGCATATGTGTTACTCTAGTAGCTATGCCTTCAACTATCTCACTTCTTTAACAATCCAAAAAATCCACCCTGCCAGACAATAAATTTGGATTAACAAACCATTCCAAAGCCTTTAATATTATCAATAGGATGATAAACAAAAATATAGTGCCGATATAGAAAATCACAGAGTAATGCCAAATAGCCCCTTAAAATTTTTAAAAATTTCTAATTTCCAATATTACCTATTAACATTCCTTTCATATACTCTTTGTAAGATTCCTTTGTTTACCCATCATTGTGATTGTCCCAAATGTGTATCATTCCTCTCATGCTTTTCTACTACAACGCCAGTGCTTCATTTTTTCACCAAATAACCCTGTATCCTGCTTCACAGAGAAAAGAGACACCTGAAAGCAAATTTCCCTAATTTCTCTACCTCTCTCTCAAATGTATCTGCAATTCTAATTCTCCCATTTTTGGTTTCAAGAACATGATTGTCCTACATCTTATGCTATTTCCAATTTGTTCTGAGGACCTCTCTAATGTCTCTCATTATCTCCCCCAACTACCCCTCCACCCCCGCCCAACACACACACGGCACACGTGTACACCTAGGATTCTGTCCTTGGTCCATTTTATTCATTTAATCTACACTTTCTCCTTAGGTGATTTCATCTATCCCAAGCTTCAACTGTTACTTTTATGCCACAATACCCAAAGCTCTGCCTCTGCTTCAATTTTTTTTTTTTTTTTTTTTTTTTACTGTGATCCATGGTTCCAACCAAATATTAGACATGTTCCCCTCCCTCGATGTCTTGCAAGAATCTCCAACTTCATTTATTGAAAGATAAATTCTTTATCTTCTTCCCTACTCCAACTTTTTCTTCTTCTTGAATTCTCCATCTTGGTTAACATTTTCCAATCTAGAAATCTCAGTCACTACTGACAACTCATTGTCTCCTATCTCCAATTACCAAGGTAACACAATGACCATCAATTATACTTCAGAAATATCTAGCCAGCTCATCCCTTTCTGTTCTGCTCCACAGTTCAGAACCTTCTCAGTCTCGCCTAGATTATTACAATAGATCTCCATAAATCTGTCTATACTATTCCATTTATTTTACACTGCCATTTGAATATATCTTGATCAGAACATCTATATATTAAAAAAAAGAAACATATTCCAACCCCATAGAGAATAAACTTACAAAGGCACAATTGTATTGTAATGTAGCACCTCAGCTTCTTTTCCTCATATTCCATTTCATACATACCCAATATTCCGAGCATAAGACACTTCTTTTTATTATCTAGACTGTCCAACCCCATGACATTGGACATGTTACCTCTTCTTGCTTACATGTGTCTCCTTCACTAAACTGAATACTTAAAGAGTGGGAATTGCTCACATACCCACATTTGTTCCTCATCTGGCAGTTGCTGGCACATAGCAGTAGAAGCTGAAAGATACATCTCAATAATACTAAGCCAAGGCACATTTTCTTTATCACATACTAATTTAATAAGATATAATTAATTTTATTCTTTGTTTCTTCTTTTAGTTACGTCAGACAAGTTTTCAGATTCAAGACATTTTTTACTTACTTTTAAAACAATATAATAGGGGAGGGATGGGGACAAGGGTTGAAAACTACCTATTGGGTATGATGTTTACACAATTGGGAATTGTTGGATGAGAGGATCATTAGAAGTTCAAACTTCAGCATCACACAATATACCCATGTAACAAGCCTGCACATGTACCCCCTGAATCTAAAAACGAATCACAACATGAAACTAACACTGAAGAAATGCTAAAAAAGGTACCTTGGCAAAGGTGTAAATTCACTAATTATGCCTTCTGCTCCAAGTGTGACTCCCTGGACAATAAATGTACTTCCCATTCCTTTCCACAGGGCTCTAGGTCCCTAAAATGAACAAAATTCATGGTTATTTCTGTTAATACCTACATCTGAAACAGAAAAGATCTTAATAAAACTTGATATTGTATAGATATTTTCCAATAAAACATTATTCTAATAGAAATATTAGTAGAGAACTATAATTAAATTAATTTTATATCATTTTAAAGTTATATTTAGGCTGAGAAGAACATTCCTATTAATTAAAAGCCCTAATGATTAACTAATTTGTCCCTAATATCTATATATTCAACTCCCCACTAGTCCTGTCCTGTGGATGACACAAGGTAACTTGAAACTTACATATCCACAACTTAACCCAATTATACTCACTCATACCACACCAATTCTTTCCTTCTCTGCTGTACTTCCTATTTCCCTAGATAGCAGCTTCATCACCCTTGTGTCCAAATAATATATCTAGAAAACATTTTTCTCTCACTGTTCCTATCTAATCAGTCCCCAGGTTCTACAAATTCTACTCCCTTAGTATCTTACAAATCCATGCTCTTCTCCATACTTAACACTATTACTTTATATCAATTTGACTACAAGTTTCACTGTCTCTGGTTTTGCCCCTTTGCATAATACTATCAGTAATACCCCTATTATTTATCTATGTTATTAATAGATATACATGATAGAATTAAAAAGAAGCAATAGGGTATCAGTTGAAAGTCTGTCTCCTTTTCATCCCAGTCCTCAGCAGCAGTTTCACAATTTATCCTCGAGATAATCCATGCATATACAAGTATATCTCTGTGTGTATGTTATAGAAATCTGTTTGTTTTGTGTATTTTTAACAGGTGGTATTATCTTGAAACATAAAAAATATCCTGGAGATCATTCCACATTAGTATATACAGAGCTCCCCTCTTATTTTTAAAGGTTACAAGGTGTTTCACCATAATATACCATAATTATTTCACTGGTACCCTAGTGATGGACATTTAATCATTTCCAGTCTATTATATGCAATGTCATAGGACATCCTTGTATATATATTTTTGCATATATATGTGCACATCTATGTGGGACAAGTTCCTGGAAGTGAAATTAGTAAGTCAAAGAACACATACATTTTAAATTTTGATAGATATTGCCAAACAATCCAAAGCTCTTCAAGATACTTTGGTCATGGCTAAAACACCTTCAACAGTACTCTTGTAGCTTTTAAGATCTAGTGTGCAGTTCTTAGAAGGTGCTTTAGAATCTGGATCCTGCTTACTTCTCTGGCTACTTTTTCATCTTTCTGTTAGTCTTCAACCCCCACTTTAAGTTCCCATTGTACTCTATTAAATCCATTCTCAAACATTATGGTCTCTCTTTGTCTTCAGCCTTCACACATTACTTTAAAAACCTTTTCTCTATCTTCATCATGAAAAGTTAGCCTTCTCAACAAGAAGCACACAATTCGGGCCTTTCTTTTCCCAAAGTTTTTCCCAGGCATACACTGAGCCCAAGCCCAGTTTTGATAAAATACTTCTCTTTTGTATTCTGACAGCATTCTGTACTTCTAATATTGCCTTTATCTTACTGCAGCACAATCTTCTGTTTAAGATCTTGTCTCCATGAATAAATATGAGCCTCTTGATAGCAGAGACATCATCTTAACACAGCTCTTTGTGGTTTTGCTAAATTAATTAATTTGTACTTTTGCTAAATTAAATTTTGAAAGATTCAAAAACATATTGCTGCGCTACTTTAGTTTTACTACAACAGTTAAGATGTTTTATTGACCAAATTGAAAGTAATTATTATTGCTTTAATGATTACTAAGCCCAAATGACACTTATATAAACCTTTAATAGAATCCATAGACAAAATTCTCACCTGAGTTTTGTTGAAACTGTACATAATATTGATGACTGTAAATGGAGTGAGGTGGTAATGCTGGGCATGGTAATTAACCTGTAAAAAAGATATTTCATGATTTTTTTCTGTTAATGTTTTGTCAAGAAATAACAGAGCCATGAAAGATATATGGTAGAATTGCAGTATAAACAAAAGTTAATTCCAAAGTCAACATAAATTACACATGAGCAAAATTACTCTTAAAAGTGCTTTAAATAACCTATTAAAAGTACAGTATGTACGGTTATATAAATACAATCTGAAGACCAATGCATAATACACACAGTACTGTAGACTATATAATAAAGAGGGTCTTATTTGATATTTGTATTGCCTTAAAGAATTGAATTACATCTCCCAACTCATGTTCATTTTAGGCAAGCATTTTTCAAACTATATGTGGTAACTGACTGGTATATGAAATCAATTGGGGGAGTGTCAAAACAATATTTATTATGTGAAATAATAAAATATTAGAATGTATTACATTCTAATGGTATTATTTCATAAAACGTTTAAGAATAATGTATTTGTTACTTATATATAATGTGTCCATTGGATCTCCATGTTAATATTACTACAATGTAAATATATATCGGAAATACACTGTTCTGTGGCACACACAGTCAATGCTATTTTAATGGTATTTCTGTATACATACTTTTCAGTGCTAAGCATGAACAGATTAATTTATAATGATTTATACTGTTTTGAACTCTAACAGCAAACAAATATAGGAAGCATTACTTTACAAAGAAAGTGGGTTGTAACAGGCCGGGCACGGTGGCTCACGCCTGTAACCCCAGCACTTTGGGAGGCTGAGGCAGGCGGATCATGGGGTCAGGAGATCGAGACCATCCTGGCTAACACGGTGAAACCCCATCTCTCCTAAAAAAATAGAAAAAATTAGCTGGGCGTGGTGGCGGGCGCCTGTAGTTCCAGCTACTTGGGAGGCTGAGGCAGAAGAATGGCGTGAACCCGGGAGGCGGAGGTTGCAGTGAGCTGAGATCGCGTCACTGCACTCCTACCTGGGCAACAAAGCAAGACTCTGTCTCAAACAAACAAACAAAAAGTGGGTTATAACAGAGTTTGCAAGTGGGGTCCACTGACTCCTGAAAGTCCCATTACCCTTTCAGTGGCTTGACAAGTTCAAAATTATTTTCCTAATGATTACTAAGATATCATTTGCTTTTTTCACTGTCTTGATATGTTCACTAATGGTACAAAAGCAATGGTAGGTAAAACTCCCAGCTCATTAGCACAAATTGAGGCAGCCCCATCAAACTGTATTTTCGTACTTACAGTATTTTTCACCTCATTTACCCATAGGGAGAAAAAAGCAACCTTCATATAGGGATATCCTTGATGATGAAGTAACAAAATGTTAATTTTATGAATCCTTGACCTTTGAGTACACATCCTCTTTCTAATTAATATTTTGTGTGTTACATAAGGAAGTAAGATTGCTGTCATGAGGAAAGCATGATAGAATTGCAAGCTGAACTAGCCAGTTTTTTCACGGAACATCATTTTTACTTAGAAAAACTCATTGACAGACTATACCTATTCACCCTTAGGACAGACATATTTCAAAAAAATAAACAAAGTGAGATTGTTGATTAAAACAAAAATAACTAACAGTATTTATTGTCAATGATAAGTTTGAATTTTCAAGTAAAACTCAGAATTTTGGAAAATCTATATCCATCGTCAAGAGCCGACAATACTTAAAGACTTTTCTAGTGAGATCAGTAGTATTTTTAATGAAGATGATTTTTTGATATTTTATAATCAAATGTCTTAACATCAGGAAGATCTATATAACTCATTTGGTCAATATTTTTCAAATAACTTATGCACAATTATACAGAATCATGCATAAGTAAAAATATATATTCAAGATGCAGTATAATTAAATAGATTTTTTAATGTAACAAAGTGTAAAAAGTTCACTAAAATGATTTCTGATTTCACATTGCAAATAACCTTTAAGAAACTACCACACAGTGAGTTTTGGTGCAATTGCAAAGAATACCCACAATTATCTCAAAAGAATATAATATACTCCTCTCCTGCTTTCAACTACACATGTGTACAAGACTAAACTTCCTTGCTTCTTTCAAAAACCACATGATGCAACAGATTGACTGCAGAAGCATATGAGAGAAACTGGCTCTCTATTATGTCAGGTGTTAAAAATATTTGCAAAAATGCAAAATACTTTCATAAAAATATATTATCTTACTAACAGATGTATTATTTTAATGAATTATATAGATACATTGAAATTTTCCCAATTTTAATTTCTGAAATGGTAAATATCAGCAGATATGACCAAAATAAACCAAAGTTATTTAGGATCCTCAATATTTTTTTAAGACTTTAAAGAGGTTTTGAGACCAAAAAGTTCGGAACATTTCACATGAAGTAACAATTACCTGGTTTCATGTCATTTATGTAAGTTCTGCCCTTCATATTAGGGTCAGAAGTATTGCTTCAAAAGATCAAAGAAATGACATTTACCTGACATTGGCGGCGTAGAACAATGCAAGGATGTGCCAATACATTTTCTGTAAAGAGACTATATAAAAATAATTTATATATATGTATGTCTACATAGAGACAAATTAAATTTACAACATGTATCTTTCTGAAATTATTCTTGCCTGAAGAATCATGCATTACTTTGTTTTCCATTCTTAAAAAAATTAAACAGATCTTTAAAAATGTCTAGAAATGTTTGCAAATGATTCTACCCATAACAAAATTCAATATGAAATGAATGAAAACCAGATCTGCATACTAGTAAACAAGGGAAACAATACATAATACATAATAGTAATGTCTGTAGTGTAAGATGAAACTAGATCTCTGTTTGTTTAATGTGGGAAATGACACATCAGTTAAATGGCATTTAATGCTGCAAATTATTTCGTTCAGAAAATATCCTATGAACAACATTCCTATCAGCAGAGCCATTTGATCTTCATGAACCCCATTCTAAAACTGTTGGTTTTGATGCACTTCAATTATAAGGTTTAAGTATAAATTTAAGTATAAATCTTAAATTATAAGATTCTTAATGACCATGTTAATTGACTAATATTTATGTATCAAATTTCTGATTTGAGAATGTACCCCACAAAACAATTACAGCTGTGGGTTTCAGGTCTCAGAGTGACATATAAATACATGTTCACACATATTTATATGTAATAATAGTCTATCAAATGAATCAAAGCTTTAAGTATAAATATTGAAGCAAAAAACAACTCCAGCAGAATGGAAAACACAGATTTTATTTATAATGACATTAACACCCTCGGGTTCAATAATGCAAATAAGGTATTTTTCTTGGTTAAAATGTTTAAAATGATAGTGATCATTATGGCATGAAATGTAAGCTTTGTGCAATTCCAATATTTTTGAAAATGGTTTTCACTAAGGATCACAATAATCAAGACTAAAGGCTTTTCTTAAAATGATCGTTAGATATTAAAAAAAAAAAAGTAATGCTATCACCAAACGCTGATTATGAACACAATCTAGATGCTATGCTGCTAAATATCTTATAAGCATTAGAATGTTTAGAGAGAAGCCTCCATGCACAATTACTTTTTTGATGGGAGAGAGACAGATTACATTTCATTTTATTCTTTGGATAGACCCATGAAAAGAATGAAAACCAGATCTGCAAACAGGTAAGTAAGGGAAACAATACATAATATTAATATCTACAGTATAAAATTAAACTAGATCTCTATATGTTTGACGTGGGAAATGTCATGTCAATTACATGGCATCATTAAATGCCATGTAATTTTTATTTCTTTCAGAAAATGTCCTATGAACAAAGTTCCTGTCAGCAGAGTCATTTGATCTTCATGAACCCCATTCTAAATTACTTTTTTTGATGGGAGAGAGATAAGATTACACTTCATTTTATTCTTTGGACAGACCCATGAAAACAATTACAATACTCATTACAAAATTACTTTGTGTTTATAAAATTGGATGACTAGTCTATCCTTACTGGAAAAACTATCAAATTATATGTTTTAAATAATGATCATGTTTTTTTTCCTGCAAAATATTATTCAAAATTTAAGCTGCTGCTTCAAAGAAACAACCTAAAGGAAGCAATAATAATCATTTAATATTATAAATTAAAGAAAAACTCTAAATTAAATAAATAAAAGCTTTAAACGTCTTTAGATAAAACATTACCTTGCAAGTCCAATACCAAATCCAGCAAATCTATTCAGCTGTTCTAAAGTAAAAAAAAAAAAAAAAGAAATAAAAAAATAAGATTACTGATAACCAATATTTAGGTTTAGTCTAAAAACAATTTTTAAAAATTTATTTTATTAACCTGCTGTTCATTTAAACTTCAAAGTCAAATTCTGATGGGGCCAGGGAAATAATTTAAATGAATGAAGGACTCTGCTGGGGTTTGTGGCAAATTGCAAGGTGTACAGCCTTTAAAGCACAATTATTCTTTAACTCCAATTCATTGTTGCCACATGAGAGTGTGGGCCCAGGGTTTTGAAGCTGTAATTTTTTCAAAAAAAGATATTCTCATTTTATAGAAAAGCTTCCAATTTTGAAGTCCTGGACAACTATTTCAGAAATTGTTAAAACACTGTCTGGGCCTAATGAAACAAATATGCAGACAGAACCTAAGGGCTAGCAGTTTTCAGCTTCTGATTCCAATCAAAAAATTTTCCATGGTTGGCCGCAGCTGATACTTTACCTACGACTTTACCTTCTATGCTGTAAAAACTAGTTATTCACTGTTACTGATGGAGAGCACTTTATTAAACCAATAACTGCAAGTAAAGCACCTCTAAATTATTAATTTGAAAGGGTACTTAGGGATAACCAAAATCGGTAAATACAGTTCTCTTCTTCCCCATCTCTTCAAGTTTTAAATAGTTTGAGGCTAGCTGTTTAATTAATCGGAGTAGGTTACTGGATATGTATGTGCTACTATAGATGGTATGTCTGTTGTGTTACTGGAAAAGTTCACAGCTGGAAACATTCCTATGCATATATCAGAAGAGAAAAGCCTTTCTTCCTGACTAAACTCAAAGTCATAGTGGTGAACTATTACAACCCCAGGGAACCAGACATTAAATTCTAACTATAATACAATATTCACAAATTACAATTCTTTCTTCTCTTTCAAATGAAGCAATTGCCCTCACTATTCCCTTTCAATCAGAACAAGGCCACCTAAGCATGTTCCTGGGAAACTACGCGGTTCACCCTAGAAAAATGTACAAGCTAAATAGAAAGCTTCTTTTACCTACCTAAGGCCCTTTTTCCTTAGATTTTACCCTTTTGTTTTGTTTTGAGACGGAGTCTCCCTCTGTCGCCCAGGCTGGAATGCAGTGGTGGGATCTCAGCTCACTGCAAGCTCCGCCTCCTGGGTTCAGGCCATTATCCTGCCGCAGCCTCCCGAGTAGCTGGGACTACAGACGCCCGCCACCACATCTGGCTAATTTATGGTTTCACCATGTTAGCCAGGATGGTCTTGATATCCTGACCTCGGGATCCGCCCTCCTCGGCCTCCCAAAGTGCTGGGATTACAGGTGTGAGCCACTGCGCCCAACCTTACTCTTTTTATATGTATAGATCACCCCCAAACAGTAACAGAAAATGCTACTAACATTTTCTGGAAGGTGTTAGGAAGATTTACTCTTGTTTACTGTGTAAATCTCTTTGGTGTCTAAGTTTGTTGCAAAATTAACATTCACATACCTCTTACAGCTGCAAAATTAACCCCTGGTTGTGTCAAGGAACTCTTCCTCATTGTAACCATCAAAGCATAACTTATGAAAAGATAAAAACATAAACTTTACTGCCTAAGAAGATAACTGTGTAGCAACGGTATATGCATTTTTGAATTATTTGATTTATAACTTGTAAAACCTTTCCAGTATTCTTCTGGACTAGTATTGGGACTAGTACGACACAACGGGAAAAAAGCAAAAAACAAAAAACAGCGAAGAGTCAAAAAGCTAATTGTATGACAATTAGCTAGGTAAGTCATCTATCCTTCTTCACATCCTCATTTACTCACTAGGCATTCGTTAAAGTCTATTCTTCCTAGTTGAATAAATATTATTTTATTTCCAAGTCAAAGTCGAGGAAATGAGAATGAAGCTGATACCTACAATAAATTTAATATTAAATAATACCATTAATCTATTATTCTAACAATTGCAGGAGAATAGAAAGAGGTAGCTATTATTCTTTATAAATAAAAAAGGGATGTTGAAAATATGTACATTATGCAGTGTTGCAGCTTTTCTGATATCCCATAGAGAATAATTATGTCATGATTCCAAAGTCCTATCCTGAAATTGTATCGGTGTTTCTAACTTTTATATGTAGTTTTTAGGTCAGAAGAAAGAAAGCAGAAGGGAAAATTATAGGAAGGAAACTTTCTAGACTGGGGATCTGAAAAGCAGATAAAACTTCTGTGTTTAAAAAGGAAAAGGAAGGAAACTTTTTTTTTTTTTTTTTTTTTTGCCTATGTATCCCATACTGGATTCTTCTACACATCTTAAAGATGAGAAAACTGAGGGCTCACAAAGGTTAAGTTGTTCAGATTACGAGTGGCACAACCAAGTTTGAACCCAAATTTGCTTATGCTGAAAGGCTTCTCTCTTCAGAACACAAAACTACGAGTAAACACATTCATTAATTAATTAAATCGAGAAAATACAGCTGCCAAAGTTAATCAGGTAACAGTAAATAATCCAAACTCCTTTTTAACTCTGGCCATCAGTTGGGACACCAAAACCTCTAAAAATTCCTACTATGTACCCCATAGCTAAGGCAGATGTCTTTTTTGGAATTGATTCAGGAGAATTCGTTCGCGTGAGGAAGAGGGAGAAGGCCGGCTTCAGGGGCAGAGGACGAAGGAGGGCAAAGGGTGTGGCGCGCGATAGGATGAGAAGGAGCAGGAGGCGGGACCCTCTGCGCCGCTTCCGGGGTCTGCAGGCCTCAAGCCACCGCCCCACTAACCCACCATCCCTGCGTCGGTCCCCGTGCTTCTCACCACTGCTCTGCCCCTGCACACCGCCGCCGCCGCCAGTGGAAAAGGGTTCTTCCGTGGGGCCTTCGTACGGGGTGGAGGTGGTGGGCACGCCGTAGGGGGGGCTCTTCTCGCCCCAGTGCAGGTTGCGGCTGCCGGGGATGTCTGGGGGAGTCGTCACCCAGTGGCCCAGGTCCGCCCCGGTGCTGAAGGACCTTGCAGGGAAAGCGCCGCCAAAGCCCTGCTCGTCCCGGGCACTGCCCCGGTAGCCCAAGCCATCAAATCCGTCCGGGCGCCGCGGATGCATTGCAGCGGGGGCAGGATGACGCGAGCCCGCCCGGAGCCCACCACCACCCGGGCCACCGCGACCTAAGACCACACAGTTTCCCCTAGGCAGCCGCCGCGTCTGGGGGATATTCTGACAACCGGAAGTCACGTTAGAAACCCGGAAGTCTTGGGAGCACGTGATTATAGCCTCTTCCGGCAACCATTAGTGGGCACGGTTGCTAGGGAGACACGGCAGTAACCTATAACTTAAAACTTTGTTGTCATTAGGGAATAGGTGGGAATATGGTTGTGGGATTAATGAAACACGGTACCAAAGAGATTCCAGAAAGAGAATTGGTGTAGGAATAGGGCCTACATGAGAGGAGGTCAAGGATGCTTCTTGGAGGGAGCCGATAACCCGCGAGTGGAGCTTACCCGGTGAGATCTCGGCCAGAAATGCCCGATGTCACAGCTACGCCCCAGATCTCAGTGTATTCTCACGGGGCTGGTGCCTCACCTGCTCCGAGGAAGCTAGTAAAGGTTGGAGTTGTGGAGGGTTGGTAACCTTCTACCTAGCTTTGTCTCCCGCACTTGCGGTTTTGGATAAAATCTATTGAGAGATATGGTACTGCCCAATGAGCGCGAAAGTGCTATGGACCACCAGAGCAAGCATTTTAAAAGTTCAGGTGAACGTCGGGGGAGAAAGAAACCCACGTACTCGAATACTGCCCTCGTGGAGTGAGGAATTACGGGTTTTGCTTTTCTAAGGCTGTAAAGAAACTAGTTTTCTGTCGTATTTTTCCCGATGTATCTAAATCACTCAGGGTATTGAAATCCCAGTTGTATCTTTCAAAATCGGGACCTCTAATTAAATAACTGAGAAGAGTTCTGTAGAGGGTCCCCTACTACCTGTTTTCATTACGTCCACGGGCTCTTGGGGCAGGCTCCCTCCTCAGATCTGAGGAAGCCTTCCATGGGTTCATCCTATGTTCCTTCAACTCGATGGACTCCCAGGATTCCTAGAGCTTTTCCAAGAGAACTCTGACGTGCTGTTCTCGACCTTCCAGATGCGAACCTTGATTGAAAGTGATAATCAGCTTTGTTTTGAGCGAACTGACATTCTTGTTTACAGTTTTATCACTACTTTTATTTTTTGTGGGTATGTAATAGGTGTATATATTTATGGGTTACATGAGATGTTTTGATACAGCATGCAATGTGTAATAATAACATTTGGGTAAATGGGATGCCCATCACCTGAAACATTTATCCTTTCTGTTGCAAACATTCCAATTACACTCTTCTTCGTTATTTAAAAATGTTAATTGTACATTTTTAAATAACGAAGAAGAGTGTAATTGGATTGTTTGTACAATTAACATTTTTAAATAACGAATTGACGTTCTTAAATTTGATTGCGATGCAGCATGGACAAAGGTGTTGAGTCTTGACAATACTCAAAGGTGTTGAGTATTACAGGTGTACTAATACCAAATTACTGGATAGTTAATATCAAACATAAAAAATATTTACCTATTCCTTTGGAATGATTGGCTCAAGGATGGTATTGTTTCAGGTCCTAAGCTATTTTTTTTTAAGGAGAAAGGTAAGAAGGTCTAATTATGTCTGTACTTTTAATATAAAAACAGTGGCATCTCAGAATTTCACATCCACATGAGTGGAGAAAGGATGAATTATTGAACGGAGAGCAGCTGGGTAGCCAGTTGAGGGGGAAAGCAAGGCAATAAGAGCCCTACCTCACAGCTTGCCCTGAACGTAAAGCTGCAATATACTGTATTTTTCTTAAATTTTTAAAAATTAAATACTGGAAGAAAATAATATAGGCGAATGCCTTTTTTTTGAGACAGAGTCTTGCTC
>NW_012103721.1:2315680-2318128 GCF_000951045.1 Mandrillus leucophaeus
TCTAGAGTGATAGTGTAATGGAGATGAGAAGAGTTTAGAGTGAAGACGTTTATAGATTACATTAGAGATGAATATTAAATGACATGAAAATATGTTCAATTTAAAACATGTACAGTATGATCTTCCTTTTAAAAATATTAACAGATACACAATAGAAGAATATGCTAAAATGATAGTATTATATCTGAGCATGGACTTGCATAGTTTCACTTTTTATTTAATTGCTCTAAAAAACTTAGCTTTTTTTCCTAAGAAGAAAAATTATTTTAGAAAAAAAAAATAATAGAGCAAGTTTAGTTATGGGCAGACAGCAATAAAGATCTTTCTATATTACTAAATCTGTTCATATCATTTAATCAGTAGTCTCTAGAGCACTATGAAGCTCTATCATCCTGTATCTCTCCAAAATATTTCTGAAATAATTATGCTGAAATCGTCCAGAGTTTATTGCTTCAAACTAGTTTGAGAAACTCATAACACAGGAATTAAAACATGCATTTATAAAGTGGCCAATGCATTTTATGAAAACAACAGAACGTTTGTGTTAGTTTCTATTGTGGCACAATAAATTGCCCCCATAACAAATTGAGCAGCTTAAAACAACATTTAATATCTCATAGTTTCTGTAATTTAAAAATTTCAGAGTGGCTTCACTGGATAGTTCTGTCTTAGGTTTTCCATGAGGTTCTAGTTAAGACTTCTACTTGGGATGCAGTCATTTTAGACTTGACTGGGTTTGATTAGGGCTGGAGGATCCCCTTCTAAGGTCTCTTACTTAGACAGCTGTAGAAAGAGTGTCTTTATTTCTTGCTGATTGCTGTTAATGAGGTTTCAATTCCTTGCCACATGAAGTTCAGAGAACATCTTGAGTGTCCTTATGATGTAACAACTGGGAGACAGACAGCAAGGAGGAAGCACAATGTCGTTTATGAGCTAATTACACCTCATCACTTCTGCCATGTTCTATTTTTTGGAAGAGGGTCACTAAGTCCAACCCCACACTAAAAGGGGAAGAGGATTTGACTCTATCTTTTGAAGGATTGTCAAACAATAGCATTTATATCGTTAAAATGACTAAAATATTAAATCACCATATAACAATTAATGGGTAGAGGATATTATTAGGTGCCAAGACTAATAATAAGGACATTTTTAGCCCAAATATTGACAGAATAATTTTTTTTACTTTTTTCCTTAGTAAGTAGATATAAAGGATTAGTTTTCCTTGAAAATAATATGATAGAAATACATATAACCTCCCAAAGAGCTTAATACATATTTTCAAAAGTCCAGTCATTATTATTGTTGAGTTGAAATACAAATGAAAACTAGCAGATTGTTTCAACAGTTTTCAAGAGTTGGCACAGAATGCTATGGTCCTACGAAACAAAAGTGCCTGTACAGAGCAAGCAAGTCATTCATTTATATTAACATTGTGATCGAAAATTCTGATGCTAAATAAATTCAGCTCACAGGATAAAATAAAAATTACCTATATTTTTTATTCAATAATTCACTCAGCAACATATATTAAGCATATACTATGTGTAAACCACTGTATTGGGTACTGTGATGCAACTATACACTATTTTATTTATATCTTTTTTAGAGACAGGGCATCACTGTGTTGCCAAGGCTGGTCTTGAACTCCTGGGCTCAAGCAGTCTGCTCACCTCAGCCTCCCAAGGTGCTAGGATTACAGGAGTGAACCACTGCGCCTTGCATGGTAAGTATTTTAAAAGGTGAAATTTAGTAATATTTTAAATATTTTACATGTAAAATAACTTGAAATAAGCAATTTAAAAAATATCTTTCCAACAATAGAGGTGTTTTTGTTTTGTTTTGTTTTGTTTTTGTAAAATGATATGATATAACAATCCACTATGGTGCATTTGATCCTGATTACATTGCTAGGGAAGTTAGGCAAAGCACTTTAACATCTAAACACTTAATGGGACACACACAGTAAATGGAAGCAACTGAGAATATTTTAAATTGTGAATTGAGTATAAATTTTCTAAATTGCTGAGTTTATTCTTTTTCTACTTGATAGGCTATGCCATTTATGTTCAGAAGATGGTGATGCCCAAATTATTGGACTCAATTTTTCGTCCCTGTATCATAGTATTATACTGTATGTCCATACCCTTGTCATGGCCTCATGATGGGCAGAGTGGACTTTCCTGCCCTTTGTTTGGGGAGTTAGTAGAGTGATATCCTTGGGCAAAAAGTGTTAGCAGGTGTGACCCGAACAGAGGCTTTGCTCAGTTGGCTTGCCCTCTTGGGCTTCTGCCATAACCATGAGAAGCACCTCCTGAATAACCACTGCCCCTTCACTCTGGGCTCCTGAAGGTGTTCTCGACCTTCCAGATGCGAACCTTGATTGAAAGTGATAATCAGCTTTGTTTTGAGCGAACTGACATTCTTGTTTACAGTTTTATCACTACT
>NW_012103721.1:2318178-2323483 GCF_000951045.1 Mandrillus leucophaeus
CTTTGCTCAGTTGGCTTGCCCTCTTGGGCTTCTGCCATAACCATGAGAAGCACCTCCTGAATAACCACTGCCCCTTCACTCTGGGCTCCTGAAGGAGATATTTGGAGCAGATCTGAACCCAGCTGGAAGTCTGGGGACAATCCCAGGTGAACCCAGCCAACATCACCAAAATCCAGCCAACCTGCGTGCAGAGGAGTGAATGAGAAAAGTAAATACTTGTATTTTAAACCACTAAGATTATTTTGGCGATAGGTGACCAACATGATGCTTTTGCAGAACTTTAATTGAATTTTATTTCTAAAATATCCACTATAGGATTAAATACTATCATCACAAACATGTCAAATAACTGTGTAAGAGAAATTTTATCTTTTAGTAAGTTTTAAAATGCTATGAAAATTAACCCATTGGTACAATAAATAATTTGAGTAAATGCAATATAAATTTCTTAAAATCTTGCTTCATCTTCTTTAACCTCTAGTAGATTTTTATAAGTTGAATGACCATTGTAATATCATTTGACTTTTTAAAAAAGTTTATTTTAGGTTCAAGGGTACATGTGCAGGTTTATTATGTAGCTAAATTTATGTCATAGGGGTTTGTTGTACAGGTTATTTCATCACCCAGGTACTAAGCCTAGTACCCAATAAGTTTTTTTTTTTTTCTGATCCTCTCCTCCCACCCTTCACCCTCAAGTAGGCCTTAATGTCTGTTGTTCCCCTCTTTGTGTCTCTGTGTTCTCATCATTTAGCTTCCACTTTTAAGAGAGAACATGTGGTATTTAGTTTTCTGTTCTTGCGTTAGTTTGCTAAGGATAATGGCCTCCAGCTCCATCCATGTTCCTGCAAAGGACATGATCTTGTTCTTTTTTATGGCTGCATAGTACTCCATGGTGTACATGTACCATATTTATGGTCATTGATGGGCATTTAGGTTTATTCCATGCCTTTGCTATTGTGAATAGTGGTGCAATGAACATACATGTGCATGTGTCTTTATTGTAGAATGATTTATATTCCTTTGGTTATATACCTAGTAATGGGATTTCTGGGTCCAATGGTAGTTCTGATTTTAGCTCTTTGAGGAACCACCACACTGCTGTCAACAATGGCTGAACTAATTTATGCTTCCACCCAACAGTGTATAAGAGTTTGTTCCCTTTTCACTGCAAACCTCACCAGCATCTGTTGTTACTATTATTATTTTTTCCTTGTTAATAATAGCCATTCTGACTGGCATGAGATGGTATCTCATTGTGGTTTTGATTTGCATTTCTCTGATGATCAGTGATGTTGAGTTTTTTTTCATATACATGTATGTCTTCCTTTGAAAAGTTTCTGTTCATGTCCTTTGCCTATTATTCAATGAAATTGTTTGTTGTTTTCATATATATTTGTTTAAGTTCCTTATAGATACTGATATTAGACCTTTGTCAGGTACACAGTTTGCAAATATTTTCTCTCATTCTGTATGTTGTCTGTTTTCTCTATTATTATTTTACCTTTGATTATCTTTCCTTTCTCTTTTTGACAGATAAAAATTTCAGATACTGTTCCATTTATTCCCAATAGCATTTAAAAATACTAATGAAAACTCTATATATTTGGCAAAATGAAGAGGGGTATCTGATATGGTTTAGTTGTGTCCCCATCCAAATCTCAACTTGAATTGTATCTCCCAGAATTCACACATGTTGTGGGAGGGACCCAGGGGGAGGTAATTGAATCATGGGGGCTGGTGGTTCCCATGCTATTCTCTTGATAGTGAATAAGTCTCACAAAATCTGATGGGTTTATCAGGGGTTTCTGCTTTTTCTTCTGCCTCATTTTTCTCTTGGCACTGTCATGTAAGAAGTGCCTTTTGCCTCC
Source organism: Mandrillus leucophaeus (assembly GCF_000951045.1). NCBI lineage: Eukaryota > Metazoa > Chordata > Mammalia > Primates > Cercopithecidae > Mandrillus > Mandrillus leucophaeus. The sequence continues at coordinate 2,320,047 of NW_012103721.1, forward strand.
TGCCATGATTCTGAGGCCTCCCCAGCCATGTGGAACTGTAAGTCCAATTAAACCACTTTTGTTCCCAGTTTTGGGTATGTCTTTATCAGCAGCGTGAAAATGAGCTAATACAGTAAATTGGTACAAACAGAGTAGGACGTTGCTGAAAAGATACCCAAAAATGTGGAAGCGACTTTGGAACTGGGTAATAGGCAGAAGATGGAATAGTTTGGAGGGCTCAGAAGAAGACAGGAAAACATGGGAAAGTTTGGAACTTCTTAGAGACTTGTCAATGGCTTTGACAAAATGTTGATAGTGATATGAACAATAAGGTCCACGCTGAGGTGGTCTCAAATGAAGATGAGGAACTTGTTGGGAACTGGGGCAAAGATGACTCTTGTTATGTTTCAGGAGAGACTAGTGGCATTTTGCCTTTGCCCTAGAGATGTGTGGAACTTTGAACTTGAGAGAGATGATTTAGGGTATCTAGTGGAAGAAATTTCTAGGCAGCAAGGCATTCAAAAGGTGACTTGGGTGTTGTCAAAAGCATTCAATTTTAAAAGGGAAACAGAACATAAAAGTTCACAAAATTTGCAGCCTGATGATGCAGTAGAAAAGAAAAACCCATTTTTTTTTTTTAGGAGACATTCAAGCTGGCCACAGAAATTTGCACAAGAAGCAAGGAGCTTAATGTTAATCCCCAAGACCATAGGGAAAATGTCTGCAGGCCATGTTGGAGACTTTCACGGATCTCCTCCCATCACAGGCCTACAGACCTAGGAGGAAAAACTGGTTTTGTGGACTGGCTCCAGGGTCCCTATGCTGTGTGCAGCCTAGGGACTTGGTGTCCTTGTCCCACCTGTTCCAGCCATGGCTGAAAGGGGCCAATGTAGAGCTTGGGCTGTGGCTTCAGAGGGTAGAAGCCCAAAGTCTTAGCACTTCCATGTGGTGTTGAGCTTGCAAGTGTGCAGAAGTCAAGAATTGAGGTTTGGCAACCTCTGCCTAGATTTCAGAAGATGTATAGAAACACCCAGGTGCCTAGGCTAAAGTTTGCTGCAGGGGTGAGTCCCTCATGGAGAACCCCTGCTAGGGCAGTGTGGAAGGGAAAGGTAGGGCAAGAGCCCTACTGGGGTACTGACTATTGGAGCTATGAGAATAGGGCCACCATCCTTCAGACCCTAGAATGGTAGGTCCACCAACAGCTTGCACTGTGCACCTGGAATAGCTGCAGACATTCAATGCCAGCCCATGAAAGCAGCCAGGAGGGAGGCTGTAACCTGCACAGTCACGGGGTGGAGCTGCCGAAGACCATGACCCGGAGGTGAGACCTGGAATCAAAGGAGATCATTCTGTAGCTTTAAAATTTGACTGCCCCACTGGATTTCAGACTTGCATGGGCCCTGTAACCCCTTTGTTTTGGCCAATTTCTCCCATTTGGAACAGCTGTATTTACCCAATACCTGAACACCCTTTGTATGTAGGAAGTAACTAGCTTGCTTTTGATTTTACAGGCTTATAGGCATAAGGGACTTCTCTTGTCTCAGATGAGACTTTGGACTGTGGACTTTTCAGTTAATGCTGAAATGAGTTAAGATTTTGGGGTACTGTTGGGAAGGCATGATTGGTTTTTAAATGTGAGAAAATGAGATTTGGAGGGGCCAGGGGCAGAATGATCTGGTTTGGCTGTGTCTCCACCCAAATCTCAACTTAAATTTTATCTCCCAGAATTCCCATGTGTTGTGGGAGGGACCCGGGGGAGGTAATTGAATCATGGAGGCCGGTCTTTCTGGTGCTATTCTCATGATGGTAAGTCTCACAAGATCTTTATCAGGGGTTTCCGCTTTTGCTTCCTCCTCATTTTTCTCTTGCTCCCACCATGTAAGAAGTGCTTTTCACCTCCCACCATGATTCTGAGGCCTCCCCAGCCATGTGGAACTATAAGTCCAATTAAACCTCATTTTGTTCCCAGTTTTGGGTATGTATTAGCAGCATGAAAACCAACTAATATGGTATCGAATAGAAATTATTTACAATTAACTTATACACTACATGGCAAACCTAAATGATATCATATAATATCAAAAATAGTAAGAAATTGTCATCTAGAAAGTTGTTAAATTACAAAATCAATATTAATTCTAATGCAACAGTTCAAACTGATAAATATTTTTTCATGGCTGTAGTTTTTTCCTATGATTCACTTTTGATGTCAGATTGTTTTCCCTGGAAAATCAATTCTAATCTAGGAAGGTAATTGCAGTATTATGGACTAATTTGAATCATGGCAGTGAAGATGCTAAGAGCCTTGATTCTGAGCAACTGAAGGACTGAAGGTTAAGGTTTGAGAAATATGATTGAAGAAAATATAATGCATATTTTAAATTGCTTAACTTACTAATAGTTTCATCTCTTTCCTGACTTTTTAATGAGTACTCACTAAGTACATTTCTCTAGGTAAAATTTTGATAAGTGCTATGTAAGAGTACTCAGAATGCTAGGGAAACATTGAAGGATGACTTCTAAGTTATCCTGAAAGAGAGAATGGTCATTGTGTTGGAAGGCTTCTAAAATGCAGTGTCTTCCAAGGTGAATGTGTCACTTTGGTTGAAGATAACAGAAACTCAATTTGTTAAACAGGAGATTTATTGACAGGATAATCAGGGTTTATAGAATTGATGGAAGGCTGTAAGATGAGGATTGAAATGGACAGAAAAAAAAATGGTGTTCTAGAGGACCAAGAAGTAGGAGGTACCACAACTGTCTTTTGGCAGGAAAATCTGTAAGGGTGCTGCTGTCTTTGCCCAGGGCACCGTTATTGCTACTTTCATCTTGATATTATTTGCTAAAAATTCAAAATCTTAAACTAGAACACATACTTGGCCAAGCTTCTGTCATATTCCAACACAGAGTTCTGAGAAAATGTGATCTGCCGTTTTTGACTTTTGTAGTGGACGATGAAACACCACTTCCCATTCGTATTACATGAAGAATTCCCCAGGTAGCATGGAAGGGTGATTGGATTCTCCAGATCCAAAATGTTGACAAATATCTAACACCCAAGTCTTGATACGAGAGTAAGCATTTACCTGGTGTCTGGTATTAGGGAGCAGAAGGTGGTGTGTGTTTGTGTGAGTTTGTGGCAGCAGTTGAGGAGTGAGTGGGCAAGTGTATTTTCAGACAGAGGAAGAGCATGCATGAAGTTATTAAGAAAGGAGAGCTCATGGTGTGTTTAGGAAACTTAAAAGATTGCTATGAGAGAACTGTGGAATTTAAAAATATTTTTTAATTGATTACATGGCAGTGATAAAAGTTTTAACAATAAAGAAGATTGGGCCGGGCACAGCCTTTAATCCCAGCACTTTGGGAAGCCCAGGCGGGTCAATCACCTGAGGTCGGGAGTTTGAGAGCAGCCAGGCCAACATGGTGAAACCCTGTCTCTACTAAAAATACAAAAATTA
>NW_012103721.1:2323666-2327035 GCF_000951045.1 Mandrillus leucophaeus
GGGAGGTATGACTTTATTATATTTAGTTTTCATATGTGAATTTTCTAAATATTCTTGTCATTTTCTGTAATCATTGTGGGTCTCCTATTAGCTTAATTGTGCTCAACCTCTTTACAATTTTTCCCCACTGAGTTAAAATGGCAAATTTATCATATATAAATTTTATGTTTTTTCTGTAATCTTTCATTCTACTGATATATATATATAAATAAAATCAGTAGATACATATATAAAATCAGTAGATATATATAGAATAAGTAGATATATGTAATATATGTATGTATTTGTGAATTCTTCCTTATATAAACATGTTCTGTTGTCTTCGGTGTAGAATCGATGGGTTGACTTTTTTCTGTAAATGCAGTATAGTTTCAATTGATTTTTATATTATGCAGAAAAATTTTTTATTTGGCCTTCCTTTTATTCTTTTTATTCAGTCTTCATTTTATTATGAATAACCTGGTTAACAGTTTGTATTTTTTATGCTTTTAACACTTTTCTAGATCTCTTGAAATTAAAACAAGCAAGCTAGCAGAGTATTATTAAATACCACAGTCTTTTCATTTTTATTTTATCTGGATTATGGTAAGCACTGTTGACATCTAGGATTTGTTCTGTAACATATGTAGTTTATGGCCTTTGTCAATTTCATTTTTTCATTATTACCTTTAACTTACTAATCTTCTAGGAGTGATATGTCAGAGAAGCCTGAGATCAAATATTGTAATTTCTGTTTTAAATATAAAAATACACTCAAAAAACAAAAAAACTTAATTCTGAATTGAGGTATTTCAAGTTAAATTTTCTTTCAAAGTTTTAATTTTTAAAGGTAGTTCATTTCGTAGGACAATCCCTGTACATTACATTTGAAGTTTTTTTTTTTTTTTTAAAAAAAACAGAGCTCTGTTTCCCAGACTGGAGTGCAGTGGCATGATCTCGGCTTACTGCAGCCTCCACCTCCTGTGTTCAAGCAATTCTCCTGACTCAGCCTCCTGAGTAGCTGGGATTATAGGCGCGTGCCACCACGCCCGGCTAACTTTTGTATTTTTGGTAGAGACGGGGTTTCACCATGTTAGCCAGTATGGTCTCAAACTCCTGACCTCATAATCCTCCCACCTTGGCCTCCCAAAGTGCTGGGATTACAGGCATGAGCCACTGCGCCCAGCCTACATATGAATTTAATCATAAATGCTCTTCCCCATTCTTCCATATAGTATTTTACACTGGTGAACATTTGTAAGATATATACATTTGCTCGTTAGTAGACGTAGGAATTCTACAAGGATTTTTAAAGGACTTATATTAGATAATTCTATTGCATACTACCTTTAAAAATAGGCATTCTTTTGTGTTTAAATTCGCCCTCTGGTGGTTAGTACATAGCTGAACATTCTAGGTGCTTTGTTTACTCACTGACGGGTGCTGAGGACACTGGTTGCTCCAAATTTTCTATGTAGAAAGAACTTACGAACAGCAATTTGATTTAAGGACATAGCTACTTTTGGTATGATAGGCGTGCTGGTTTGTTTTGGGGGAGCGGCATTAAGACACTGAGGAGACATTAAAGCACTGTCAAGCCACTTCTTGCCGCGGTTTCTGGCAGGATATGCAAGTATGTACAATATTAGAAACAAATCATTACTATGTTCTTTAAAAACGAATAAAGGTCTTTCACACAGCATTGCATTTATTCTTCCGAAATTGAATACAAATGTGGTGGAGACGGGGCCAGGGCAGGTGGAAATTTACTTTTAAGTCCTGATTGGCTAAGATCTGGTCACGAGACCGTAAAAGAGCGACGTCTCTCTCTCTCAGAGCGACTCCCACAGCGTCCTTAGCAACCAGCCTTGTGGTTTCCAGCGGCCCAGAGCGCTGCGGTGAGTGATTAAGAAGTCCTGCCTCAGATCACTTGGGAGCTCAGGTTATTGTCATATTTACCATCCCAGGGCAACTGGAAGACCCACAAAGATCCTCACAGGGGAATATTGAGCTTCTTTTCTCAGGGTCCCATAGCTTTGTTAGAAGAAACTTGCTACTATTTTGGTAGGTAAAATGTCTGCTCACAAATGCTTAACATTTTCCAAAATGTGTCCTGTATGTAATTCTAGGAGATGATGTTCTAAAGATTTCTCTGGTCAATACATTTAAAAAAACTGTATGTCACACTGCTACTCAGAGAGATTTAGAGTATATATGAGCACAATAACACTGAGAAATAGAGAAGTACTCGCAACCCCAGACCGGGCCTGCCATTTGGGCCCCTCCTAAGAGTCTAAGCAGTCCATCCTGGAACAGCCACCAGGTCATTTGATAGGGGAAGCTTTTTACTGGGGAGAATAAAGGAGGTGGGAACTTTCTTATTTCTATGAATAGGGAAATTCATTTAATCTCCCCTGGACTCACTTATCCTGGGGCAACCTTGAATTCAGAAGACCAGTCTTCACACATCTTCTGTGGTTGGTGAAATTGCACCTTTTCGATTTTTATTTATTTAATATGAAGACTCTTTTGGACTTCAAAAGAGAAGATTCAAAAATTTGGCGGTGTGTGTGTGTGTGTGTGTGTGTGTGTGTGTGTGAAAGAGAGAGGGGGATACACTGGAGATGTGTAATAAAACAGTTTTTAAAAGCCATTAATCTTGAGAAAAATATCCAAGTTGTCTATTGGGAAAAATTTCTAGGAGAGGATAAGACGTAAGAGTCTTATATACCTTACTATCTTAACAGTATGTCTGAACAAATTCTATCATTTGGTTGGTCAAATAATTTGCTTCTTCAGGTTAGAGTCTAAATCTTGTATTCTCTAATGCATGTTACCTTTCCAAAGTCTTGATATAATTTTAATATTATCTGTTTTTCTTGTCTTTTAAAGTATGCATTTCAACCTTATTTTAATTGAAGCTTTAAAAAATATATGAATAATTAATAGTAAAACTAAAAAAAGAAATCTGGGTCTATGCCAGGTTGCAGATGAACTGCCAAGCACCCATGCAGACTGCTATAGCCATTTCATGAGCTGAAGCATTTCTCTTTAAAGTATAAACATTCTTGGTTTGGGCAATCCACATACATACTTGATTCAAGGTAGCAGATTTTTATTTCACTAAGACCTATTCTGCATGAACCCTTATCATCTTAATGAGTAGTGCTATATTGTTGCTGAACATCTGATTATCAGAATCATTCATTGTTACGATAAATTTGATAAGCATTCCTGTCGTGAAGTTCATTGTCCATCCAGATCTCCTGGTAAAGTGTCTGCTCACAAATGCTTAACATTTTCCAAAATGTGCCCTGTATGTAATTTTAGGAGATGATGTTCTAAAGATTTCTCTAGTCAATAAATTTGAAAAAACTGCATGTCACACTG
>NW_012103721.1:2328765-2331271 GCF_000951045.1 Mandrillus leucophaeus
AGACCCACAAAGATCCTCACAGGGGAATATTGAGCTTCTTTTCTCAGGGTCCCATAGCTTTGTTAGAAGAAACTTGCTACTATTTTGGTAGGTAAAATGTCTGCTCACAAATGCTTAACATTTTCCAAAATGTGTCCTGTATGTAATTCTAGGAGATGATGTTCTAAAGATTTCTCTGGTCAATACATTTAAAAAACCTATATGTCACACTGCTACTCAGAGAGATTTAGAGTATATATGAGCACAATAACACTGAGAAATAGAAAAGTACTCGCAACCCCAGACCGGGCCTGCCATTTGGGCCCCTCCTAAGAGTCTAAGCAGTCCATCCTGGAACAGCCACCAGGTCATTTGATAGGGGAAGCTTTTTACTGGGGAGAATAAAGGAGGTGGGAACTTTCTTATTTCTATGAATAGGGAAATTCATTTAATCTCCCCTGGACTCACTTATCCTGGGGCAACCCTGAATTCAGAAGACCAGTCTTCACACATCTTCTGTGGTTGGTGAAATTGCACCTTTTCGATTTTTATTTATTTAATATGAAGACTCTTTTGGACTTCAAAAGAGAAGATTCAAAAATTTGGCGGTGTGTGTGTGTGTGTGTGTGTGTGTGTGTGTGTGAAAGAGAGAGGGGGATACACTGGAGATGTGTAATAAAACAGTTTTTAAAAGCCATTAATCTTGAGAAAAATATCCAAGTTGTCTATTGGGAAAAATTTCTAGGAGAGGATAAGACGTAAGAGTCTTATATACCTTACTATCTTAACAGTATGTCTGAACAAATTCTATCATTTGGTTGGTCAAATAATTTGCTTCTTCAGGTTAGAGTCTAAATCTTGTATTCTCTAATGCATGTTACCTTTCCAAAGTCTTGATATAATTTTAATATTATCTGTTTTTCTTGTCTTTTAAAGTATGCATTTCAACCTTATTTTAATTGAAGCTTTAAAAAATATATGAATAATTAATAGTAAAACTAAAAAAAGAAATCTGGGTCTATGCCAGGTTGCAGATGAACTGCCAAGCACCCATGCATACTGCTATAGCCATTTCATGAGCTGAAGCATTTCTCTTTAAAGTATAAACATTCTTGGTTTGGGCAATCCACATACATACTTGATTCAAGGTAGCAGATTTTTATTTCACTAAGACCTATTCTGCATGAACCCTTATCATCTTAATGAGTAGTGCTATATTGTTGCTGAACATCTGATTATCAGAATCATTCATTGTTACGATAAATTTGATAAGCGTTCCTGTCGTGAAGTTCATTGTCCATCCAGATCTCCTGGTAAAGTGTCTGCTCACAAATGCTTAACATTTTCCAAAATGTGTCCTGTATGTAATTTTAGGAGATGATGTTCTAAAGATTTCTCTAGTCAATAAATTTGAAAAAACTACATGTCACACTGCTACTCAGAGAGATTTAGAGTATATATGAGCATATTAACACTGATAAATCTTAGTATATGCAAACCTACTTACTTTTGTCTAATCCAGTGGTTTCTCAAACTTATTTAACAACAGAAAGCTTTTCGAGGTAATTTAATCCCAAGAAGCTGTATTTTACAGAATGTATTTTAGAAATTAGTGTTCTAAACTGTATATCACACTTATTTTTGCTTATATTTCCATAAAACCAAATGAAAATTCATTTCTTTAAAGTGTTTCCTACTGATTCATTACAATACCGAAGAAAATAAATCTCTTTTAAAAATACACCACCTTAGTAAATTATTTTATTCCTGTTACTTTCATTGCATTTTCAACAGTAATATAATCACTTGCTAAATCCATATTGACTTTAGGTTTACTAGCTTCTTACCACAACATGTCAAGTTTTTTGTTGAAACCATATTTTTAACATTATAATATGTATTATGTAGCAGGTGCTCTATATCTATCTGGTGAATGAATAAATAAAAGATAATTGATTTCTCTTTTAGAGTTCCTTTCTGCAGAAGACCAGTTATTTAACTATTTGGTGAATGAATAAATAAAAATAATTGATTTATCTTTTAGGATGCCTTTCTGCAGAAGGCCAGTTAAATGATTTTAACAGTAGTCCACCAGAAAAATGATGAGAACCTAATCTCATGGAAGTGGCCATGACCTAGGATTTGATTACTGATTGTTTTGGGAAGTTATAGAGAGCATGGAATTGAGAATAACTCTGAAATTCCTAGCTTGTCAGTTTGAGTGATTATATTAACTGAGATTTATTAAAGTAATACTGGATTAAGAGCAGTGTTTAGGGACCTGAAGTGAGAAAATAACCGGTTAAGTTATAGACAGTTTAGATTTTTCAAGTACTTGTCTTTAAGCTGTGTGCCCAGAATTCAGTTGTAAAACAAATCTAGAGCTCAAGAGAGGTCAAGATTGGAGGCAGGTACTTGGGAGTCATTGTTCTACAGTGCAGTTTGCAGCATAGGAATGGATGGCATCGACTCCAGAGAGGTGAGAATGTGAAGAGAAGGGTATTCTGGCCACAGGACTGATATGAAT
>NW_012103721.1:2332491-2339352 GCF_000951045.1 Mandrillus leucophaeus
AGAAGCAGAGGAAATACTTCCTAACTCATTCTTTCAGGCCAGCATTACCCTAATGCAAAATAAGACAAAGACATTACAAGAAAACTACAGACAAATATCTCTCATGAAAATATACTCAAAAAGCCTCAACAAAATATTAGAATATTGAATTCAACAGTATATAAAAAGAATTAACTCTGTGTCTACTTCTGCTCCTGGATTTGTTTACTTCCACTAACATACAGATAGATAACACAAATGAGCAAATAAAAAGTATTATGGCTCTGGTAGCCAGCCTCTAAGATGCTCCCAATAATCTTCGCCTCTTGACATTCACACCCTTTCATAGCCCATACTCACATTGAATCATGGCTCGTCTGTATGACCAGTAAAATGTGGTTGTGGTAAAGTAGTGATACAGGCTTTGCAAGGCTAGGTATAAAGGTATTTAAGCTTTCATCTTGGTTTCTTGGATTGTTCTCTCTGGGGGAAGCCAGCCTCCATGAGAGCACACAAGAAGCTCTGAGGGGACGTCCACATGAAGAGGAACTGAGGCCTGCTCCAACAGCCAGTGTTAACTTGACAGCCATGTAGTGAACAGACCACCCTGGAAGTGGATCCTACAATCCTAGTCAAATTTTTAGGTGACTGAAACCCCTAGCTGACTGACTGAACTTGCAGCTGCCATTTGTCTGCAACTTCATGGGAAATCCTGAGCCAGTTATACCTAGCCATGCCACTAACAAATTCCTAATCCAGAGAAACTGTGAGAAATAATAAATGGCAGTGAGTTTTGGAGTGACTTGTTACACAAATTAGATAATTAATACAACCACCAAGGCTTTTGTGAGTTTGTTTTCTAAAGATGTAGGGGAAAATGTAATTTCATTGTCTAAGAACTTTTATTTCTGCCATGTCCTCTCTTCTCTCATTCTGTCTTGCATTTCCACCCTACCACATCTCTATCTTCTGCAGCCTCCACTTAACCCCCAACCCCGACAATGTTTTATGTGATATCAATAAAATACTACCCTGGAATTCGACTCTCTAATGGTTTGGCTGCTGCAGAAATAATATTTTTATGGGTTTTAAGAAGTGATTCTAACTATCGGGCAGTGCCACCTGCTAGGCAACATCTGTAAATGCATGGATGTGCTTCTGCTTCTCTGCCATAGCTGCCTCTTCTGAGATTCCTTTTTCTAAGCCACCCTGGGATTCTGATGAATAAAATCATATTTCTCTTCTTGTTTTAAACTATGTCTTTCTTACTTGGGGGTCTAATATACAAAACAGGTTAAAATGGAGCTCCTCTGGTCAGTCTAGGGAGGCAGAACCACCCCCTCTTACTTCCCAAACACTGACACACACAGGTATATATATACACACACACAATATGCAAACTCACACATCTCACACATATGATAGCTTATGAGTCATTTCTGTGGAACATAGCTTGAAATTCAAAATTCTATATCAGTATTTCTCAAGGCAGGAGAGGTTGTGATACTGTTATCTTGAGAGCAATAGTTCTTTCTTACGAGGTACTCTCTCAGAATTGAGGAATATATTTAGCAACCCTGGACCCTGGGCACTGAATGTCCTTTATCAGAATCTTAGACATTATGACAAACAGAAGTACATCCATGCATTTCTAGATGTTACCCAGAAGGTAGTACTGCCCATAATAAAACCACTTCTTAAAACACACAAAAAAACTTCTTTCGGCAGCAGTCAGACTGTTAGGGCTACATTTTATTGGTGTCTCACAAAATCTATCAGTGTTTGTTGTAATGTCATATATTTATATTGAGTGTAAAAGACTGCCCCATGAAACCATTTATTATTTTTACCTTCAGGAGGTTATTCATTACATTATATTCTATCTTCTTTATGATGGCTTTAGAAAAATTGTCTTATAACTTTACCAGGAATAACTTTTTCCCCTGCAACTGGTTTGTTTTTAAGCAGTAAATGGTTGCTTTGAGAATTATTTTAAGATGAATGTATACTATACCTTTAGCAAGTGAGTATATATGAATTTGTGGCATAGATTTTGTATGTTCATCTCACTATATCTCTTTCTTACCCTATTTTATTCTTATCTATTTTTGCCAGTTTAACATTTAATTTTCTCTTATATTTATTTTTGGAACTCATCTGAAAGACTTTTATAAATGACAGTGCACCAACAATTGAGCATGTATTAATGTGGAGTGGTATATTAATAGGAAGAAGCATAATATAGCACAGAGCACTCAGTCAAGCTTCTAGTCCAGAAAGTGTATGATTTTATCTGAAGTAATTTGGAATAAATTTACTTGAAGGCAAGCTGTTCTATATGAGAAGTTGGACCAAATGTTGATTTGGGCAAAAGTGAATGTAGTAAAGTGGGAAAAAAATCTTGAAGGCTGGCATCAAAATAACTCTTAAACAATGAACTATTACAGAGAATTCCACTTGAGTCATGACTCATTCCATCTTCCCCTGCAAGTACAACATAAGGTAAGCTGAACTTCGTGCAGAGGTGGCTAAGATGGTGGGACTCCCTCTCCCCTCAGCTTCCAATCTAGGGTTACTGTATCTTATTAGTAGGGGCAGTCTGCCAGCATTTCTAATCCCCTTCAACTCAAATTTAAAAGACTAATTTCCTGGTGATTGTGGCTGAGAGGTTGGGGGCTCTCTTACTTCACCCAGTCTTCATGCATAAGAAAGAGGTTTTATATTAGGATCAGCAAGACAAGAATATTGATACCCTAATTTCCCTCATTGCAACTCATTATAGGAGAGAAGTTTCACAAGAGAAGAGGCAAGCCAAGAAGACTGGAACCTACTGCCCTGCTCAGCTCCTAGAATAGTGGCTTGGAGACTGCCCAGGGGAAAAGGCAGTCTGTAAGAAAAAACTCTGAAATCCTCCCCAAAGAAATTAACTTTATTTGAAACATAAGGTTCAAGCCTAATGCTGCTCTTGAAAATAATTTCTTCTCTAAATTAAGAGCAACAAGCTGTACTTCAGGACATCTAGTTCACCAGAGAGAACCGGAACAAGGGACAGCTAAGAACAGCCCTCAAAACTGTCTCTGCCTGAATTTAATTGGATCAGACTGCTCAGCAATTTATACTCTAGAGCATTTTTTAAATCAATAGAGTAATTAGTTGATAATTATTGGAGACTAATGGGCTGGCATGTAACACAGAATGAGGCACACAGTTTAACAGAGAGAGTACAGAAAAAGACAAAGAGAGCCTTGCCAAATTCACTGTCATCCCAAGGTGACAGTGTGAATGCCCAAGGCTGTACCCTCTGAAGAGTGGCATCAAAAGCTTCACAGAGTAGAAAAAAATATAATTTGCTAAAATATCCTAGCTAAGTCATAAAATAAACCAACAATAACAAAAACAAGCTCAGAAGACGGAGGAAGCAAACCTGTACCCACAATTACTACAATATATTCCCTAAAATAACCAATTTCCAACAAAAAATCGAAAGACATCTAAAGAAGCAGGAAAGTGTGACTCATATACAGGAGGGGGAAAAAGCTGCAAAGACTGCCTGGAAAAGGGACCAGATATCGGATTTATTAAAGACTTTGAAGTAGCCATTGTGAGTGTGTCCAGAGAACTAAAGGAAACCATGTTTAAAGAGGTAAAGGGAGATATGAACACAATGTCTCCTCAAATAGAGAATGTCAATAAAGAGAAAAGAGTGAAATTTTATACACATGCACAATTATATATGCGTGTTTGTGTATACACACACACACGCACACACACAGAGTCATGTGCTGCATAGTATTTCAGTCAAAGATGATTGCATATGTGACAGTGGTCCCATAAGACTATCATGGCAAACCATAAAGCCTAGACGTGTAGTAGGCGCTACTATCTAGGTTTGTGTAAGTAGACTCTTTGATGTTTGCACAATGGCAAAGTGGCCTAACAACTCATTTCTCAGAACATATCTCTATCATTAAGTGACACATAACTATATATGTGAACTATATTCCATGAAATAAATGGAAATTCTGGAGTTGAAATTTATTAGAGGGTCTCAATCATAGATTTGAACTGGCAAGCTAAATTATCAGTGTACTTGAAGATATAATAATAGAGTTGAGTGCAATCCAAAGAAAAGAGAAAACAAAATGACAAAATGAGTAGAACCCTTAGAGAAATAATGGGACTCCTTTAAGCAAACCAACTTTCATGTAATGGGAGTGTTGAGAAGAGAAAGAGAAAGGAGTATAAAAAATATTCAAGGAGATAATGGCAAAAAAACTTCACAAACACTAAAAAATATTAATCTTCACACTTAAGAAGTTCAGTGAACTGCAATTAGGGTAAATACAGAAGAGATCCACTCTCAGACATTTCATAGGAAAAATGCTGGAAGCTAACTGCAAAGAGAAAATCTGGAAAGCAGCAAGAGAAAAATGACTCATCACATACAAAGAACGTAAATAAGATTAACAGCTATTCAGAAATGCTTCTCATCAATATAATTCTTCAATTTAATATTTTCACCTTAAAATGTATTCTGTTTTGAAAACTTCATAATAATCCTGGTATGGATACAGTTCTTTATCACTTGTCTGAAAGCCCTGAAGGTAGGCTTTTGTAATTCAGATTTTTTCTGATTTTTAAAATGATAACACTGAATATCCCCAATGAAGTCTATCTAGCACGACACTCTATAATCAAATACATAAACATATTTGCAAATAAATATATGTAGATTTATACTAAATTTGACAAATATGTATAATTTTAATATTACAGTTTATATTGAAATAAACTGACAAGGGAAATAGTTGGATAATTATAGACCCAAAATATTTGGATACTTCTTAGTTCTAGGAAAAATATTCAATATACTCTTAAACACATACAGATTCAAACTAAGTTAAAGACCTTGTATTAGTCCATTCTCACTGCTATACACATATTACCTGAGACTGGGTAATTTATAAAGGAAAGAAGTTTAATTGACTCACAATTCCACATGACTGGGGAGGCCTCAGGAAATATGCAATCGTGGCAGATGGCAAAGGGTCAGCAAGGACCTTCTGCACATGGTGGCAGGAGAGAGAAGAGTGAGGAGTGAAAGGGGAAGAGCTCCTTATAAAACCATTAGATCTCCTGAGAACTCCCTCATTATCATGAGAACAGCATGGAAGAAACCGCCCCATGATCCAATCACCTCCCACCAAGTTCCTCTCTCAACATGTGAGGATTATGGAGATTACAATTCAAGATGAGATTTGGGTGGGGACAGAGCCAAATCATATCAGACCTGTATATAAACACAATGACTTTTAAATCATACCTCAGGTTGCTTAAGGACATTGGACAAGAGGACATATCGGTTTTGCTATCTTTGTTGTTGTCAGGTGGTGTTTGAGCATCTTATGATGGGATGGAAACAGAATTACTGAGTAATGAGTTAATACTTTGAAAGTTGGCCTTTTAAATGACTTTTTCAGGGATCATGTCAAATCAACATGGGTCCAGGTATTAGCAACAGAGGAAATGGCATCATTAATACTGAACTCATTCAGATCTTGGTTTCTTGGACCTCTGTTAAATACAGCTAGCCCACAGTTAAAGAAAATTTTATACTTTTATTAATAGAATATAAAATTTCATAGCCATATGTCTTTGTCACAGATGTTACATTGTGTGTGTGTATGGGGGGGTGGGGTAACAAATATTGAAAATATTACTTTTTACAAGAGGACCAGGAGAGAATATAAAGAGCAGTTGTCTGAGAAGAATAAATTTTACAGTTTTTGTTCTAGTCCAGATTGCCTATAGTGACCTCACGTCCCTGGTACAAAGTGGTCTTTCAACTAGTCAAGAAATACTTCTCTGATTATCCCTTCTTTATTGTCCACTTAGTGATGTAGACAAATTGCTATATACTTCATACACCATGTACATTGGCTTTTTCTAATTACGGTCCAGTTTATCCTGTACCATTGGTATACACACACAAAAAGTCAACCAGTGCTTAGTGTCCTTAAAACCTGTAGCTTTCCTTCCTTAGTCGTGGTTAATGTTCTTCTAAAACATAGCACTGGTACAGAACTGTTTCTTTAAGTTTAGGACTAAAGTTTTGTTGGCAAAAAGAGTGACAATCTGTAAAACAGGGATCCCATACCACTGGCTACAGACTAATGCTGTGGCCTATTAGTAACGACAGCAACAGGTAAGCGGTGAGTGAACAAATGAAGTTTTGTCTGTATTTACAGCTACTCCCCATTGCTTACATTGCCACTTGAGCTCCACCGCCTGTCAGATCAGTGGCAGCATTAGATTCTCATAGGAGTACAAACCCTATCGCGAACTGTGCATGCAAGAGATCTTGGTTGCAAACTCCTTATGAGAATCTAATGACTGATGATCTGTCACTGTTTCCCATCACCACCAGATGGAACCGTCTGGTTGCAGGAAAACAAGTTTAGGGCTCCCACTGATTCAGCATTATGGGGAGTTGTATAATTATTTTATTATTAATTACAATGCAACAATAATAGCAATAAAGTGCATCATAAATGGAATGCACTTGAATGATCTGGAAATAATTCTCCAACCCTGTCTGTGGAAAAATTTTCTTCCACCAAACTGGTCTCTGGTGCCAAAAAGGTTGGGGACCTCTGCTGTAAAATATTTGAAGAAATGTATTCTGAGCCAAATATGAGTGTCCATGGCCCATGACACAGCCCTCAGGAGACCCTAAGAATATGTGCCCTAGGTGGTCAGGGTACAGCTTGGTTTTATACATTTTAGGAAGACATGAAGCATCAATCAAATACAATTAAGATATACATTGGCTTGGTCTAGAAAGGTGAGGTGGTGGGTTCCAGGACATAGGTAGATTTAAAA
>NW_012103721.1:2339402-2358680 GCF_000951045.1 Mandrillus leucophaeus
AAGAAGTTTAATTGACTCACAATTCCACATGACTGGGGAGGCCTCAGGAAATATGCAATCGTGGCAGATGGCAAAGGGTCAGCAAGGACCTTCTGCACATGGTGGCAGGAGAGAGAAGAGTGAGGAGTGAAAGGGGAAGAGCTCCTTATAAAACCATTAGATCTCCTGAGAACTCCCTCATTATCATGAGAACAGCATGGAAGAAACCGCCCCATGATCCAATCACCTCCCACCAAGTTCCTCTCTCAACATGTGAGGATTATGGAGATTACAATTCAAGATGAGATTTGGGTGGGGACAGAGCCAAATCATATCAGACCTGTATATAAACACAATGACTTTTAAATCATACCTCAGGTTGCTTAAGGACATTGGACAAGAGGACATATCGGTTTTGCTATCTTTGTTGTTGTCAGGTGGTGTTTGAGCATCTTATGATGGGATGGAAACAGAATTACTGAGTAATGAGTTAATACTTTGAAAGTTGGCCTTTTAAATGACTTTTTCAGGGATCATGTCAAATCAACATGGGTCCAGGTATTAGCAACAGAGGAAATGGCATCATTAATACTGAACTCATTCAGATCTTGGTTTCTTGGACCTCTGTTAAATACAGCTAGCCCACAGTTAAAGAAAATTTTATACTTTTATTAATAGAATATAAAATTTCATAGCCATATGTCTTTGTCACAGATGTTACATTGTGTGTGTGTATGGGGGGGTGGGGTAACAAATATTGAAAATATTACTTTTTACAAGAGGACCAGGAGAGAATATAAAGAGCAGTTGTCTGAGAAGAATAAATTTTACAGTTTTTGTTCTAGTCCAGATTGCCTATAGTGACCTCACGTCCCTGGTACAAAGTGGTCTTTCAACTAGTCAAGAAATACTTCTCTGATTATCCCTTCTTTATTGTCCACTTAGTGATGTAGACAAATTGCTATATACTTCATACACCATGTACATTGGCTTTTTCTAATTACGGTCCAGTTTATCCTGTACCATTGGTATACACACACAAAAAGTCAACCAGTGCTTAGTGTCCTTAAAACCTGTAGCTTTCCTTCCTTAGTCGTGGTTAATGTTCTTCTAAAACATAGCACTGGTACAGAACTGTTTCTTTAAGTTTAGGACTAAAGTTTTGTTGGCAAAAAGAGTGACAATCTGTAAAACAGGGATCCCATACCACTGGCTACAGACTAATGCTGTGGCCTATTAGTAACGACAGCAACAGGTAAGCGGTGAGTGAACAAATGAAGTTTTGTCTGTATTTACAGCTACTCCCCATTGCTTACATTGCCACTTGAGCTCCACCGCCTGTCAGATCAGTGGCAGCATTAGATTCTCATAGGAGTACAAACCCTATCGCGAACTGTGCATGCAAGAGATCTTGGTTGCAAACTCCTTATGAGAATCTAATGACTGATGATCTGTCACTGTTTCCCATCACCACCAGATGGAACCGTCTGGTTGCAGGAAAACAAGTTTAGGGCTCCCACTGATTCAGCATTATGGGGAGTTGTATAATTATTTTATTATTAATTACAATGCAACAATAATAGCAATAAAGTGCATCATAAATGGAATGCACTTGAATGATCTGGAAATAATTCTCCAACCCTGTCTGTGGAAAAATTTTCTTCCACCAAACTGGTCTCTGGTGCCAAAAAGGTTGGGGACCTCTGCTGTAAAATATTTGAAGAAATGTATTCTGAGCCAAATATGAGTGTCCATGGCCCATGACACAGCCCTCAGGAGACCCTAAGAATATGTGCCCTAGGTGGTCAGGGTACAGCTTGGTTTTATACATTTTAGGAAGACATGAAGCATCAATCAAATACAATTAAGATATACATTGGCTTGGTCTAGAAAGGTGAGGTGGTGGGTTCCAGGACATAGGTAGATTTAAAAATTTTCTGATTGGCAATTGGTTGAAAGAGTTATTATCAGTAGAAAGGAATGTCTGGTTTATAATAAGAGGTTATAGTGACCAAAGTTTTATCATGTAGATGAATTCTCCAGGTAACAGGCTTCAGAGAGAATAGACTGTAAATATTTCTTATCAGACTTAAGGTCTCTGTTGATGTTAAATGCTGGCCAGGTTTCCCTGCATTCCAAAAGGGAGGAGGGTATAATGAGGCATGTCTGACTGCCCCCTGCTTTCCGTCATGGCCTGAACCCATCTTTTAGGTTAACTCTGGAGTGCCCTGGCTGAGAGGAAGGAGTCCACTCAGATGGTTGGGGTTGAAGCGGGCTTAGAATTTTATTTTTGGTTTGCAGCTTTCATCAGATATCACCTTAGAAAATGTGTTAATATAATTTTCAGAAGAATGTTTTTTCATAGAGATATTCAGATATTTTATATCAAGAAGCTTCCTAACTTTCTACAGCCAATCTTTTGAATATTTACGCTGACATTCAGTGTTCAGTTCTTCATGATCAGTTCTGTCTTGTTTAGTGAGCCAAAAATCAATCATTTCCTCTATTCAGTTTAGGATTATTTCTTATGTTCACTGGTCATTTACATTTAGTCTCTATACTTTTGCTTGCTTTTCTTAGTCCTTTTAATTACAAAATTTACATTTCTTCAGCCTAGGAATTTTTTTTCATAATTTCTTTAATTACTGTTTCATCTCTATTGATTCCTTTGCTCCTTCATGAATGACGTAAATGACATTGATTTAGGCTGGTTAGATTACAAAACAATTAAAGGCCTTCATGTTCCTTTATGGTTTTGAAGAGAAAGAATTATATTTTTAGCTGCTTTCAAATTTTAAGTATATTGTTTGTTCATTGGATGAAGATATTTATATTCTTTGAATGAAGGGTTGAAATAGACAAAAAACCCCATTAAGGGACAGATATGTGTAAAATATGTCTTATTCATATTTAAATTTATATTTGTCTATTCTCTAGCTCTTGTCATACTTTTACAGAATGTGATATTAATCAAACTTTTTTCTTGGGTAATTATTCTCCTAAAATCACACCAGCATTATCATGGAATTTAGCATCTTCAGATGTGATAATGTTGGTTTACAGGTCAGTCCTTTTTCTCTAGATTTAATTTCTTAAGGAAAGGCACCATATTTTAATTATATTTGTATCTCTCAAATACAGGAATCTCAAACATTATTAGCACTTTTATGTTTCGTGAAAACTGAATCAAATTGAGTTTTCTAACTGACAGTCACTTAAAATGAATAATTTGAATTCTATTTGGTATAGCTAAATATAAACTGGTCAAAAACAATTCTTTATTTTTAGTTTGTGTTTGTGTGTGTGTGTGTATTTATTTCACATTGTATGTTGGACATTGTGTCAACTAAAAGGTTAAATAACAGACATTACACCTTAAAGAAATTTTAAGTTAATTTTATTCTAAGCCAATTTCGACGATTAATAGCCTGGGGAACACAAAACTCACCCCAAACTGAAAATATGTCCTCGAGTGGGCTATACAAGACACAGTTCTGTTACACAGAAGATAGGAGAAGGGGAGCAGTGAAACAAAGGTGACATTCTTTCAATTTTGATTGGTGCTCAGAGACTTTACACACAAGATGAAGCAAATATGTGGTTACCATTGTATATAGGTAAAAGGTTAATGAGCATATAGGTTTCCTAGAGATGATTAATTATATCCTGTTTTATCTGATGGACAAGGTTGTTATCAGTACATGTCAATGAACTATTTGACAGCCTTCAGCCCTGCAGCAGGGAGTTCCAACTTGCCAAATTATACTCTCAGTTGACAGACCAGATGAACTTCCTGTGGCTCAAAAGTAAAAGTAGACCCAAGAGTCCATGGCAGGGTGAAGGGTGCAGTCCCATTCTCTGTCCTTAGAAAGTATTGCAAAATTTGTTTTTCTGCAACCAAGTCAAAGGATAGTTCCTGAAAACAATTGCAGCTGAGAATTCTTCCTGACTATTAAAGACCACCTGATGCCAACCCACCAACCACCTGGAACCAACCAATTAAGAGAGGCTGGTGATTTGGGGTTTAAGTCCACCCAATCAAGACTTCTTCACTGCCCTGACTACAGTTCCTTGCAATGCAGTTTGCCTTTATAATTTCTAACTCTCAACCACCCAGCTTGGGAGTGCACTTCTGTTTTACAGAAGGCTGCATCTCCCCAATCTGAAGATTGATTATGTTTTTAAGAAGATAAGGCGTCTTTTCTCTCCATAGATCTTGTGATCTTTTGTTAACAAGCTTTAGTTTATAGGCCTGGTTTTTATTATCCATATGTCAAATCTGCAGCCATCTTGGGTCACTTAAAGTTTTTTTTTTTTTTTTTCAAATTTTGAAATGAATAGCTTTATTGCTTTAGCTCATAAACTTAAGTCTTATTTTTTTTCTTATGGGTGCATAGTAGGTGTATATATTTATGGAACACATATTATATTTTGATACAGGCTTGCAATGCATAATAATTACAATATGTTAAATGGGGAATCTATCTCCTCAGCATTTATACTTTGAGTTACAAACAATCAAATTATACTCCTTTAATTATTTTTAAATGTATAATTAAATTATTATTGACTATAGTAAGCCCATTGTACTATAAAATACCAGGTCTTATTCATTCTTTATACATATATTTTGCACTTATTAACCATCCTCACTTCTGTCCCACCCTTCCCAGCCTGTAGTAACAATCCTTGTACTATCTCCATGAGTTCAACTGTTTTGAATGTTAGATCCTACAAATAAGTGAAAATGTATGATGTTTGTCTTTCTGTGCCTGTTTTTATTTCACTTAACATAATGACTATCCATATTGTTGCAAATTAGAGGATCTTTTTCCTTTTTATGGCTGAATAGTACTCCATTGTGTGTAAATACATTTTCTTTATCCACTCATCTGCTGATGGACACTTAGTTTGCTTCCAAATCTTGGCTATTGGCTATTATGAACAGTGCTATGACAAAAATGAGAGTGCAGATATCTCTTTGATATACTAATTTCCCTTCTTTGGGGGTATATACACAGCAGTTATATTGCTAGATGTTATGATAGCTCTATTTTTAGTTTTTTGAGGAAGCTCCAAAATGTTCTCCATAGTAGTTGTACTAATTTACATTCCCACCAACAAGGTATGGTGGGCTACCTTTCTCCACATCCTCTCCAGCATTTGTTATTGCATGTCTTTTGGACAAAAGCCAATTTAAATGGGGTGAGATTGTGTCTCCTCGAGTGGGCTATACAAAACACAATATTTATATATTTTGATACATAGAAAATTGGAGAAGGGGAGCAGTGAAACAAAGGGGATGTTCTTTCAATTTTGATTGGTGGTCAGGGACTTTATATACAAGATAAAGCAAATATGTGGTTACCACTGTATATAGGGTAACAGGTTTTGATTTGCATTTATCTGATGATCAATGATGTTGAACACCTTTTTACATGACTTTTTGCCTTTTGTGTGACCTCTTTTGAAAAATATCTATTCAGATATTTTGCCCGCTTTTTGATTAGATTATTAGATTTTTTTCCTATAGAATTGTTTGAGCTTCTTAAATATTCTGTTTATTAACCCCTTGTCAGATGGATAGTTGGCAACTATTTTCTCTTATTCTTTAGGTGGTCTCTTTGTTGATTGTTTTTTTTTTTTGCTGTGCAGAAGCTTTTTAACTTGATGTGATCACATATGTCTACTTTTGCTTTGGTTCCCTGTATTTGTGGGGTATTACTCAATGAATTTTTGCCCAGACCAATGTTCTGGAGAGTTTCTTCAAGGTTTTCTTGTAGTAGTTTCAGAGTTTGATTTTTTTTTTTTTTTTTTGAGAAGGAGTCTCACTCTGTCACCCAGGCTGGAGTGCAGTGTCACCATCTCGGCTCACTGCAAGCTCCACCTCCCGGGTTCACATCATTCTCCTGCCTCAGCCTACCTAGTAGCTGAGACTACAGGTGCCCGCCACCACACCTGGCTAATTTTTTGTATTTTTAGTGGAGACGGGGTTTCACCATGTTAGCCAGGATAGTCTCGATCTCCTGACCTCGTGATCTGCCCGCCTCGGCCTCCCAAAGTGCTAGGATTACAGGCATGAGCCACCATGCCCAGCCCAGAGTTTGATTCTTAAATGTAACTCTTTAATTCATTTTGATTTGACTTTTGTATATTTCAAGAGATAGGGGTCTTGTTTCATTCTTTTGCTTATGGATATCCAGTTTTCCCAGCACTACTTATTGAAGAGACTGTCTTTTACCCGGTGTATATTCTTGGCACTTTTGTCAAAAATGAGTTCATTGCAGGTGTGTGGATTTGTTTCTGGGTTCTCTCTTCTGCTCCACTGGTCTATGTGTCTGTTTTTATGCTAATACCATGCTGTGTTGGTCCCTGTAGTATAATTTGAAGTATATTTGAAGCTCTGTAGCGTAATTTGAAGTCAGTTAATGTGATTCCTCCAGTTTTGTTCTTTTTCTCACATAATAGCTTTGGCTATTCTGGGTCTTTTGTGGTTTCATATAAATTTTAGGATAGTTTTTTTTTCTATTACTCTGAAGAATTTCATTGGTATTTTGATAGGGATTGCATTGAATCTGTAGATTATCTTGGGTACTGTGGACATTTTAAGAATATTGATTCTTCCAATCCATGAACGTGAAATATATTTCAATTTTTGTGTGTGTCCTCTTCAATTTCTTTCACCAATGTTTTATAATTTTCATTATAGAGATCTTTCATTTCTTTGGTTAATACCTAGGTATTTAATTTTATTTGTACCTCTTGTAAATGGAATTGCTTTCTTGATTTCTTTTTCACATTCTTCACTTTTGGCATATAGAAATGCTACTGATTTTTGTGTATTGATTCGTATTCTGCAACCTTACTGAATTTGTTCATCAGTTCTAATACTTTTTTGGTGAAGTCTTTAGAGTGTCCCAAATACAAGGTCATATCATTTGCAAACAAGGATAATTTGATTTCTTTCTTTCCAGTGTGGATGCCCTTTGTTTCTTTCTCTTGTCTGATTGCTCTAGCTAAGACTTCCAGTACTATGTTGAATAGCAATGGTGAAAGTGGGCATCCTTGTCATTTCCCAGATTTTAGAGGAAAGGCTCTTTCCATTTTTCCCCATTCAGTGTGATACTAGCTGCAAGTCTGATATATATGGCTTTTATTATGTTGAGGTATGTTTCTTCTATACCCAGTTTTTTCAAGGATTTTTATCATGAAGGGATGTTGATTTGTATCAATCATCTCACCAATTGAAATAATTGTATCGTTTTTGTCCTTTATTCTGTTGATACAGTGTGTCACATTGATTGATTTGCGTACATGGAAGCATCCTTGCATCCCTGGGATAAATTTCTCTTAGTCTTGATGAATAGTCTTTCTAATGTATCATTGATGTTGATTTGCTAGTATATTGTTGAGGATTTTTGCATCGATATTCATCAGAAATATTGACTTGTAGTTTTTTTTATTTTTTAATATGTCTTTGTCTGGTTTTGCTATGAGAGTAATACTGGCCTCAAAGAACGAGTTTAGAGATATTCCTTCCTCCTATACTTTTTGGAATAGTTTGAGTACAGTGGTATTCTTCTTTAAACGTTTGATAGAATTCAGCAGTGAAAACATTGAATCCTGCACTTTAAGACATTTTGTTATGGATTTGATATTATTGCTTATTATTGGTCTCTTCAGATTGTGGATTTCTTCATGGTTCAATCTTGGTGGGTTGTATGTGTTTAGCAATTTATTTCCTCTAGATTTTCCAATTTTTTGGCATAGAGTTGCTCATAGTAGCCATTAATGATCCTTTGAATTTCTTGCGGTATCTGTTGCAATTTCTCTTTTTTCATCTCTGATTTTATTTGAGTCTTCTACCTTTTTTTCCTTCATTTGTCTAATTAAAGATTTGCCAATTTTATCTTTTAAAAAAACTGGCTTTTATGGTAATTGATTTTTTAAAAAATGTTTTTCTTCATTTCAAAGTCATTTATTTTTGCTCTAATCTTCAGATTAGACTGGGTCTCACCTGCAGTCAGCATGTCATTTCTTTTCTTCTACTAATTTTGAGTTTGATTGGCTCTTGCTTTTCTAGTTCTTTAAGATGCATCATTAGGTTACTTATTTGAAGTTTTTCTTCTTTTTTGATGTAGACATTTATAGCAATAAATTCCCCTCTTAGTACTGCTCTCATTATATTCCATAGATTTTGGTATGTTGTGTTTCCATTAACATTTGTTTCAAGAAATTTTAAAATTTCCATCTTAATTTCTTCATTGACCCACTTGTTATTCAGGCACACATCATTTAATTTTCATGTGTTTGTATAGTTTCCAAAATTCCTCTTGTTATTGATTTCTAGTTGGATTCCATTGTGTTCAGAGAAGATGCCTGATTACAATTTCATTTAAAAAATTTTTTTGAAACCAGTTCTGTGACCTAACATATGGTCTATTCTAGAGAATGATCCATATGCTGAAGAGAAGAATGTGTATTCTGCAGCTGTTGGATGAAATGTTCTGTAAATATTTATTAGGTCCATTTGTCCTATAGTGCCAATTACATTTGATGTTTCTTTGTCAATTTTCTGTTTGGGAGATCTGTCTAATGCTGAAAGTAGGGTATTGAAGTCTCCAGCTATTCATTCACTGAGATCTATTTCTCTCTTTAGCTCTAATAACACTTGCTTTATATATATGTATGCTCCAGTTTTGGGTGCATATATATTTCTAATTTTTATATCATCTTGCTGGATTGACTATTTTATCGTTAAATAATGACCTTGTTTATCTCTTCTTACAGTTTTTGTCTTGAAATATATTTTGTTTAAACAAGTATTAAACTCCTTCTGTGTTTTGGTTTTCATTCACATGGAATATCTTTTTCCATCTCTTTATTTTGAGTCTATTTGTGTCTTTACAGGTGAAGTATGTTTCTTGTAAAGGAGGAATCATTAGGTCTTGTTTTTTCATCCATTCAGCCACTATATTTTTTTTTATTGAAGAGTTCACCCCATTTACATTCAAAGTTATTATTGAGAAGTAGGGAGTTACTCCTGCCATTCTGTTATTTGTTTTGTGGTCTTCTTGTCCCTCTTTCCTTTCTTCTTGTCTTTTTTTTCTTAGTGAAGTTGATTTTCTCTGGTGGTATGACTTAATTTCTTGCTTTTTATTTTTTGTGAATCTGTTGTATATTTTTCAGTTTGCCTTACCATTAGGCTTCCAAATACTGTCTTATAACCCATTATTTTAAACTCATGACAACTTAGTGCTGATTGCATAAAGCAATAAACATACAAAAAGAAAACTAATAAAAACTCTACTGTTTAACTTCATCCACCTGCTTTATAACTTTTTGTTGTTTCTCTTTATGTCTTATTATACTACTATGTCTCAAAAAGTTTTATAGTTATTATTTTTGATTGGTTCATCCTTTAGTTTTTCTACTTAGGAGTAGTTTACATACCACAATTACAGTGCTATAATATTCTGAATTTTTCTGCATGCCTACTATTCCCAGTGAATTTTGTGCCTTCACATGATTTCTTATTTCTCATTAATGTCCTTTTCTTTCTGTGAAGAAGTCCCTTTAGCATTTCTTGTGGCAGATGACTGGTGTTGGTGAAATCCCTCAACTTTGTTTGCCTTGGAAAGTCTTTATTTCTTCTTCATACTTGAAGGATATTTTCATCAGATATATACTACTCATGATTCCCAAGAGCCTGCTAATTGCTCTATCCCTTCTATGGCCAAGCTGGTACCTAAAGTGCAAGATAATGTCACCTTTACTTGCCCCATTGCTTTTTTGCAGACAGAAGGAGTCTTTTACTATAGCCACCAGAACTGCAAGTGTACTGGGTCTCACCTGAAGTCAGCATGTCTTAGAGTCTCACCCAAGGCTCATGGCGTAATACCTGGATATTTCTGTTGGTTATTTAGAGCCTAAGGGCTCTTTAGTTAGCAGGTGATGAATCTTGCCAGGACTGAGTTCTTCCATTCAAGGCAGCAGGTTTCCTTTTGACCCAGGTGTCTAAAAATGTCTTCATAAGCTGGGGTCTGGAACAGGGGCCTCATGACTCTGCATGGTGCCTATCCTATTGTGGCTGAGCTGGTATCCAAGATGTAAGACAAAGTCCCCTTTACTCTTCACTCTCCTGTTCTTAAGCAGAAGAAAGGAGTCTCTTTCATTGCTGCAAGCGGCACTGCCTGGGGTTGGAAGAGGGGTGAAGCAAACATTCCCTTTAGCTGCCCTGGCTGGTGTCTCTCTAAGCTGGTGCCATTCTAGTCCACTGGTTCTGAGCCCAATCCAACACTAGTTGTTGCCTAGGAATTGCAGTCTTTGTGTCCACGACTACACGACTACCTTTCAAGTTTATCTAGGCTGCAGAGCACTTTGGCCTGTGGTGCCAAGGCTTGTCAAGAAACTCAAATTTCAACTGCTAGGATGGGTGATTCCCTTATAGTTAAGTCTGGTCCAACTGCTACTTTCATGCACAGGCACTGGCTGAGCCCAGCAGAGCTTTGTTCTCCGCTGTGATAGGGCAGCATTGAGTTCAACATTAAGTCCTGTAGTCACTGCACTCTCCCTCCTCCAATTACATACATTCTTTCTCTGTGCCATGGTACCATCAGCTGGGGAATGGGGTAGATGTGGTGTCGATGATTCATGACTGTCTCTCTGACCCTCTTCAATGCCTCTTTCAGTAATATGAAGTTAAAACCAGGTACTGTAATTGCTAACCTGATTTTTGGTTCTTGTGATAGTGCTTTTCTGTGTGCACATGTTAAAATTTGGTGTTCATGCAAGGGAGGAGGTGCCAAAAGGTATAGACTTCTATTCTGCCATCTTGCTTCTACATTTGCAATTTTATTTGGATGTTCCTTTTTCTGACAATTTCTCCCTTTTGGTTGATATCATCCAAAGGAGGACTTAGAAGACTATATAAAATAATTTAGAGATTTGAAGAGGACAGGTCTCATATTTTTAGAATCATAGCATTTAGGTGATCAAATTGGAATTCTGAAATGCCCTTGTTCTCTTTTTAATTCCTATGTGAAACACTGTCATTTGCTATGTCAATGAGGATGCAAAAGCTACTGTATTTCTTTTCATTATGTGAAAAGGCTCTTATCCTATGCTGATGTCTTTTCATTTCACAGATAGATGATCACTGCATCGGGATTATTTCTTTAGGAGCTCTTGAGATGTGATGATGTGTTGCATTGTCTGCAGTATTGCTGAGATGCCTTGAGGAGTTGGGTGGAAGAATATTCAATGTGATGTACTTTTAATAATTCTTAAGAATTTGAGATTAAAAATAAAAATGAAAAGCCCTTCCTCAGTCAGTCAGAAATAGAGGAAAGAGACAAAATGGGCATTGGAAGATCCTTTATGCACTTTCTGTGTCCTCTGGTTCAAATTGATGAACTATAATTTTGGTTAGAGTTGTACTCCTTTTGTAACATTTGTAACCTTTGCAGCATTTATAACATTTGTAACATAGAAACATTAGAAAAATAATCAATAATGTAGTGAGTAACTGAGAGGTCCACTGTGGTAAAGACAATAGGAAAGAAACAACATATTATAGAAAAGAACATACATTTTGATAGTTGGAACATATATCACCTGAACGTACATTTTGGTAGTCTGTGAATAATCAGATAAATTTTTCCTTTTTGTTTGTATTTGTACCTCAAAATATCTTTGATTTCATTTAGAACTGTAATTAACTGATCATTTATAATATCTCATTGCTGGTTCGGACAATCTTTTGCTGCTGGTAGTAAAGCTTGAGAAGGATGGAGTTCAAATTCCCAAAATACTTGATTATCAATGTCCTCATTATTGTAAGTGTTAATTTTTCCTAGACGTAACTTCCCTATGAAGCCAGTATTACACTAAGTAGCAGTTTAATTTAAATCAAATATTATCTGATTGTAAGCAAACTCTGAAACAGTTATAGTCTCATTCTTTTTCCCTTCCCAACAGAAGCATCCTTTTCCTATATAGCATATATTATTTTGGAGGGGGATTGAAATTCCATGATTTCAGGATTCCAAACCTTTTTGGGACAGTATCATTCTTCCTGAATGTCTTTGCTATCTAGAACTCAAATTGAAGTATTACACACACACACACACACACATATATATATACACACACACAGACTGTATATGCAGGGTACTTAACCCCCGTAGTAATTTTTCAGGAAAAAGAAGGTCTATATTTTTTCCATAAATGTATACCTTGTGCTTCTGCATCCAAAATGGTTGGTCATGTTTTAGAGGCACTCTGCTTCCATTTGAATTGGAAGCAGACAACATGGTCAGTAAACCTTGTTGAGTTTGAACACATGCTTTTTTCCATTGCTGAGTTTTGGCATAGTTCCTCATTACTTGAGCAGTTTGATTTACTGACTTAGCAATAGCATCATTATGTTTCCATACAGCTTCCCAACCCTTATATTCCTTCTGAAAGAGTATTCCTTCTAATCTATTTAGATTGGTAAGTATTGACTCTTCTTGTCAATATATTTCTTTATTAAATACATTCTCAACTTGTCCTAATATCCTAAGTCCTGCCCCTATAGCACCGAATGCTGTTTTCCCCTTAGTTGGCCAGTGCTGTGTTATCAAACATGTTTGGGTTGTTGATAAGACATGTTTGATAAGAGAGCAAACATGTTGTTGCCATTGGGCATTTATAGCAGAAGTGCAGTTTGGGTACAGGTTGACAACACAAAAATGTTGGGTGTACCAAGTTAAGGTGAGATGGATAGTAGTTACCTGTAGATGTAGTTTAGTCTGGATATGCCAAAGGCTTTCCACGTTCTCTCTGGTTGGATCCTCAAATTATCCTTCAATGATATCCTTGTTCATACCCATTGTATGAATTCCAGTTTCATTAGAATGTTTCATAGACCTCCACTCACAAAAATAAGACCCCTGACCCCTAGAACAAGAAACACTATAAGGCACACTAGCTGAAGCTGTCTTCCATTTTATCAGGGCCTTTGGATACTAACTGATTAACTATATTCATAGCAATACAGTGATGTATTTGCAAAGTGTTAAAAACTACCCAATCAGGCATGGAATTGGGAGGAACTTCCTGGATGTGTTTCCTTAAATGGGGGCCCTGAGAGTATCTTATTCCTAAAAAGAAGATGCTCTAGGAGCATTGGGCTGATTACAAAAACTTGACATCAGGGTTTCAATGTCCACTTGATATTGAAAAATAAAGGTTTGCTCTGCTTCCATATTAATTAGATTAGTGGTTTCCTAGTAAGAGGAATGGGAATCAAGCAAAGGAGGGGGAATTACCAGACATTCAGTCATAATAATGAAAATACAAAAACAAAAGATATATGTAGAAAAAATTAACATGAGTACAGACCTGGTCCAGTATTTTGGAAAATGCTGTTTACTCAGATGTCATCTACTTTCCATCCTTGAAGGGCTCAGGAATCTTAGAGATCTTCAATCGGAGATCTCTGGTAGACTCAGAAGTTCATTCAGGTGTTGGAGTTTTCTGTAAATGAGAAATGTAACACCAGGAGTCGACCGCATCAAGTTTAGTTGCACAGTGATTATAGCTGCACAGGGATGGTATGTCAATAATACTTGATAAGGCTCTTTCCAACAAAGTTCAGGTGAACCCTTTAGTTGATGTCTCTCCCAATAAACATAGTCCTATGTCTAGTGATCATGATACTTAAGACCTTCACCCCCAGCAGTAGTGCACTGTAAACAGAGTTTTATCAATTTAGCTTTTTGGGAGAGAAGTTTGGTTAAGCCTTGACAGAAATGGAGCATATCCCCTTTCAATAAGGTTGTTTTCTTTATTGAATGAGGATGGAGAAATTCTCCATCCAGTCTCATCCAGATTAACCTGTAGTTATCTCGCAGGTGGATAACTGATGTTTTCCAAAAGGAGTTGCTCTTAGGTTAACCAAAACCAATGGAAGAGACTTGGGCCAAGTAATTTAAAAAGGCTTCGTTAATTTTGCCAGTTGAGTTTTTATTATTCTGTTTGTTCATTCCACCAATGCAGAGGACTGTGGATGGTTTACACAATAAAAATATTGGAAAATGGGCCTGATTTTACAAACTGAGAGAACTATCTCTCCCACAAAATGAGTTTCCTATTACTATGTAATTTGGAAGGAATTCCCCAAGAGGGAGTTATCTGTTCCAAAATAAATATTTTCCTACTGCTTGTGCAGTGACTGTTCTACAAGAAAATGCTTCAGCATATTGAGAAAACATGTACATCTTAACTAGTACGTATTTATAACCTTGGTCTGGAGGTAGTTGGATAAGATCCGTTTGCCAAATTTCAAAAGCTCTGATGGGCAAAGAGAAATGCCCTTGAGATCTGTGAAGAGGCTTCCCTGGATTATGCTCTGAACAAATCGAACATTTTGCATAAACCTTATGAGCTATGCTAGTAAGGGTTTCCCATAGTATTGGTTTCCCCAGGCAATCATTTTCGTAGGTCCCCAGTGAGTAAGCTTATAAACATGTTGTAGCATAGCAAACTGAAATCCCATCAGCAAAATAGGTCTGTCATTGGGTCCATACCATAAATTACAAGCGAGGGTGGGGGACTTTTGTCAGGGGGTAGCACTCCTCCTTGATTAGCCATATCTGCCTTTTTCTCTCTGAAGCTTTTTCTTGAGCTTCATGGAGCACCTTTTTGATATAGTTTCTTTTAAACATAGCTACCTTTGTAGTTTCATCTGCTATTTGTGTTAAAGTAGCCTTTTTGGCTGCTGCATCAGCAAAATGATTTCCTTTACCCTCCGGAGAGTCAAGTTTGGAGTGTCCAGGAACTGTAATAGCCACGTATTTTTTTGGTAATTGGATGGCTTCTAAGAGGTCAGAAACTTGACAACTGTGTTTGATAGGTTGTCCAGAGGAGGTTAAATATTCTTTTAGCTTTCATAACATTCCAAGGTCATGAGCTACACCAAAAGCATAATGTCTGTCAATGTAAATATTAGCCATTTGTTTTTTGGCCGAATGACAAGCTCTGATGAGTGCTGTTAACTCAGCTAACTATGCTGATTTTTCTTTAAGTAAGGGATTGCTCTCTATGATGTCTGCAAGGGACACAATTGCATAGCCTGCCCATTATTTCCCAAATCTATCCCTTAGATATGATCCATCAACAAATTAGATAACATCAGCATTTTCCAGGAGTGTCTCCTGTAAATCCTGTCTGGACATCAAAAGTGTTCTGTGAGAAAAATACAGTAATGAGTTATCTCATCAACTGTTTCAGGCAGCAAAAACAGCAGCAATGAAGAGTGTTACAGGGAGAGATAGTAACGTGGATCAGAGAATAAGAACACTTCTTAAGAATCCAGTCTGCTAACAGAAAAATGCTGAGTATAATATGTGAATTCCAGAGAACTTCTACAGAATGAGATACATATAAAGTCAACAGAGCCTCCATTACAATTTCCTGAGTAGCCTTAAGGAGCATGACAATGGCTGAAGTGGCCCTCAAGACAAGGGGGTATGCTACAGGGTCTAACTGCTGACTATCATAGCCAATAGATTATTATAAGAAGGTAGGACTCTGCTGTCCTCCATGTTTTTGGGTTAGAACACTCAGCATCCTGCCATGGCTCTCATGAAAAAAAGGAAAAGCAGCAGACCAAATATGGCCCAAAACAGGGGCTCTTGTAAGATTTTCTTTTATTTCTTGAATAGCTCTTTGTTCTTCTGATGTCTAGTACATAGGCTTAAGTTGATCTTCTTTCAACAATGTATATAACTGCTGTACCATGAGAGTAAAATTGGAGAACCAGCTAGGGTAGCCAGCTAGACTTAAAACCCCGTTAGCTGTCTAGTTTTTGGAGTAGGGTATACAAGAATTCTAGTTACTCAATTTGGATTTATGTTTAGTCCCCCCCTTAGAAATTAAATGTTCCAAATATTTTACTTCTGTTAAGCAAAATTTGAGTTTTCCTTTGGATGCCTCATGATTTCTCTTTGCTAATTGTTCCAGCAAGTACAGGGAATAGGTTCTACAATATTGCAGATTTGTGAATCATTACAAGAGATTATCCATATACTTAAGTAGTATGGAATTTCCTTCAGAATTTAACTCAGCCTTGTCAGTTGTTAATATTTACAAAAGATAAATTGGACTTTTGGTATAACTTGGGGCATAACATTCTAGGTATATTGAAAGCCATCTCAGGTAAAGGCAAACAAATATTTACTGACAGCGTCTATTGGTATGCTAAAGAAACACTTACATAATTAATTACAGTGAAATATTAACTGCTTACAAGTATATTGGACAAAAGAGTGTGAGAGCTTGGAACTGCTGGATGATGGGGAATCATAATATTGTTAAAATACTCAAATCTTGTACAAATCTCTATCTTTTCATATAATATTTTCTTACTGGGAGCATGGGGTTATTACAAAGACTGAAGTAAGAGATAATCCTTTATCAATGAAATCTTTGATTATTGGTTTTATTCCTATTACAGCTTCCTGTTTTGATGGATATTGTTTAATATTCAAAAGTGGCTTATTTGGATCCACCTGTACTTGTATTGGCCACTAAAATTCCTTCTATATCAGTAGATGATTGGAACCATAGTTAGGAATATGTGTTAATAAATCATCAAGTTCTTTTTCTGTTTTAATACTTGGTGGTTGAATTTTAATTTTAATCTGATTCAAACTTTCTGATCTGTCATTTTTAGTCAATTATTTTTCAGTCATTTCCAAAATCATTTTCCTTCTTTTTGAGAAGAAAATATGATTTATAAAGTTCCAGAAAATCTCTTCCTATAAAATGTTTTGGTGTGGAAGGCACCAAAAGGAAAGAATGGCATTCATCTAAATTTCCTAATTGTAAAGGCAAAAGTTTTGATTTATATACTGTCATTGGTTGATCAGACACCCCCAACATTTGAATAGTTTGATTACTCCGAGGAATAAGGCTCTTTAGAAAGGTTGGGTTGAGAATAGAAATATATATATATGTATGTGTGTGTGTGTGTGTGTGTGTGTGTGTGTATAGAGAGAGAGAGAGACATATCTTCACTTCCTCCAGATTATTACTTAAAATCAAGGGAAAAGCCCTCTTTATTTCCTCAGAGGCTCCCATACCTCTTCTTTCTTTTATATTTATTCTTTTTTATTTCTATGCCCATTTCAGCTTTTTGCAATCTTTCTTTAGATGTCCTGGTTCCTTGCAATAATAACAGACACATTTAGATGTTTCTGAGGTTCCCTTTGGAAAGGGAGTCCTCTGTTTTGATCTGGATATCTGACCAGTGAGTTGCTGGAGTTGTAAATTCATGATTTTAGTGACCCTGTTATCCTTCTTTTGCTGCATAACTTTGGTCAGTTTATCAGTTAGTTTCCCTAATTCCAAAGTGTGTACACAATCCCAATTTATTTGGTACAATTTGACCACATTGGCCAATTGCTGATCCAATATGTTAAGAAAGGTTGAATTTAATAAAGAATCATTCTGACAATTCCTTAGACTGTCTTCATTCATTCCCAAATATTGTTGAAAACCTTTTCAAATCTTTCAAAATAGTCTAGCATAGTTTCTTGTGGTCCTGTTTACACTGCTGGACTTTAGACCGATCAGCAAGCAATCTTAGAAAATATCTGAAGAATTACTTGTGCGAAACAATTTACTAGTTCTTGGGCCTTCTCCCTGTCTTCAGCTGTCTGCTTATAAAAGTTGCTTAGTGGATTTTTCCAGTCAACCTTTGATAGCCTTTCTTCAACTTTTTCTTTCAGATACCAGCATATGAATTAATTGTTATAAATCTCAATAGTCAGGTTCATAAGTTCTGGCGGTTAGATTGAATTTCTTAGTGACACCTATAGGATCTTGGGTAGGATCAGGAAACTCCTTAGCACTGTCTCTGAATTATGCCTTAGTCCCGGAGATATAGGTTATTGAAGGTTCCCAACTTGGATTAATTTTCTCCCTAAAGAGTGCTGCTAAAACCTCAGAGGGTGGTGGAGGAGGGAGTGAAGAAAATCTGGACAAGGCAGGTCTGAAAGCAACTGAGCAGAAGGTTCAAGAAGCAGAGGGGAAGCAGTGGTAGCGAGAGAAGGCGAAGCAGTGGAAACTTTGAATAATTTTTTCAGTCGAGAAATGGTTTCCAAGATATTGTGGTTCACTTCATGTATAGAAGCAATTTTATCATTCCCCTTTGTAAAGTTTCTGAATGCAATTTGAAATTCTATCCCATTCTTTCTGCTTAATTCTTGAGCCAGCTCTTTGCAATTGTGCCCATAAGTAAACCAGTTTTGGGATCTCAAATGAGCCCCATTTTGGCCAAATTAAACTAATTTCCTTTTTGATGATGTTGGTCTAATGAGTCAGAAATTTACAAGATGAAGCATTAAAATTTTTAGTCATAAATCCAGCTGGTGTCTTAGAAGGTGGTTTTCCCTATACTTTCAGTTAGATGTCTTATTTCTTATGTTTTCCCCTCTTCCCTCTGTCTACACCAAACCAAGGATGTGTTTAGGGTCAAAGGTGTATTGCTAAGAGGTACACTCCTCTGGCTCTCAACCCCAAGTAGGTTACCTCATGTGTCTCCAGAAAGCTCAGCTTCACGGGAGGCAGTGCATTACTCCAAATGCTAGGTGACCACCCATTTTGTGAGCATTTTCCAGAGGACCTTAAGTATTTTACCTGTTTTTTTGTTTGTTTGTTTTTGTTTTGTTTGTCCTTCTGAGGGAACCCTATGGGACTGCCCACCAGGAGAGATCCCCTTCTGACACCTCTAAGAGATTCTTAGTTACCTAAGAATATCTGAGATTTGGGCTGGAGGGAGCAAATGTCTCATAACTTTGGAGCAATTTTATCGCAGTTGCTCTCAGAAGGAATATAAAAGATTGGTACAGACAAAAGAGGTTTGAAAAGAGAAACATTCAGCTGATCGAAGAAACCACCGTTTTAACTGCAGCAATGCTTGGTTGACCCTACTTTTCTTTCCTTTCTTCCTGGCAATTTAGAACAAAGGGATAACCCTAGGGAGAACTTAGCAAACACATATACTACTCCTCCTAGAGATCTGAAAACACATGATATACCACTCCTCTTAGAGGTCCTAAATAAAGCTGATTTAGACCTTTAGCAAAAGAGAAGGAGGTCTGGATTCCAGGTAACCCACCATGTAAACCCAGTGGTTCCCCTATAGTTGGTTCAAACCCAATGCTTTTGTGTTGGTACCAAGCACTGACTTGGTACCAATACAGAACTCACTCCTTAAATGAGTCTTGTGTGTCCCTGAATCTGGCTGGA
>NW_012103721.1:2359045-2360087 GCF_000951045.1 Mandrillus leucophaeus
CAGCACTTTGGGAGGCCGAGGCGTGCAGATCACGAGGTCAGGAGATCGAGACCATCCTGGCTAACAGGGTGAAACCCCATCTCTACCAAAAATACAAAAAAATTAGCCGGGCGTGGTGGTGGCCTCCTGTAGTTCCAGCTACTCCCGAGGCTGAGGCAGGAGAATTGCTTGAACCCAGGAGGCGGAGCTTGCAGTGAGGGCACTCCAGCCTGGGTGACAGAGCAAGACTCCATCTCAAAAAAACAAAGAAAAAATGAAACAAAAAACCAACAAAAACAAACAAAAAAACTGAGAATGTGTTCCCAAGTGGGCTACACAAAACACTGTATTTATACATTCTGTTACGTAGGAAATGGAAGAAGGGGAGCAGTGAAGTGAAAGTGACATTCTTATAATTTTGATTGATGCTCATTTACATTACATATAAGATAAAGCAAATGTGGTTACTGTATGTACAGTAAAATGTTAATGAACATGTTGGTTTCTTACGGTCTGGAAAGTGATGACTTATTATATCTTCCCTTTGTGTTTTATCTGATAGACAAAGTTGTAATCAGTAAACATCGATGAAATGTTTGACAGAATCCAGCCCTGCAGAGGAGAGTTCAGCTTTAGTATATAGGCCTAGTTTTTATTATGCATATGGCCAACCTGAAGCCATCTTGGCCCACTTTTAGAATTTTATTTCAAATTTTCTTTTTCTGATAGTTGCAAATAAATAAAAAGTACTGGCATACAACATAAATCCAATATAAGAATTCATGAACAATTACATCTCTTTTGTAGCTCCTTCCTAAACCATTCATCACATTAAGTTGTTTGCATCAAAGACAAACAAACGGCTTCCTATGGTGAATAAAGGAGGTTTGAAATACTTAACTAACTATGCCAGAACAGGGTTTTATAATTTCAGTATCAGCTCATTGTGAATTTCCCAAATAAGTAACTAAATAAGTGATTGATTGGAGAGGAATGAAAATAGTTCCTGTTTAAACTTTAATGATGCTTTTTAATTCATTTTCTTCATTGTCCAAAGCTTGCT
>NW_012103721.1:2362330-2373392 GCF_000951045.1 Mandrillus leucophaeus
TTAACATACATATGCAATAAATAGTATTTCTGTACTTTCTATAAATTTCTACTCCAAGACTCTGTTCTGCTTGACTGCTTGAATATTTGCTCTCAATTGTTATTAGACCTGCCCTTGCCCCAGGGTTTACAAAGGTCCTGGGTACTGTCAATGGAAGACAAGTCTCAATCATTTTTAGAGATTTATTTGCCAAAGTTAAGGATGCACCTGGGAGACAGGTCTATGCCTTTCTCTGAAAATGATTTTCAGGGGTCCAAATTTAGAAGGGAAAGAGTGGTATATTGAGAAGCATGCAGTTTTCACATAAACAAAAGGGTCAAAGGAAAAATGGGGGTAATCTTCATTTACATAAGATAACACAGACAAATGGGGTAGGGGAACAACCGGATATGCATTTGTGTCTGGAAAACTGGGGTGACTGCATTTGTATAGAGCTATCAGTGTGCATTGCCATGGTGAAGTTTTAACAGCTAACCAGGAATTTCCTTGTGGGCAAAACATGGAGGAGGCAACTAGCTTTTCATCCTGTAGCGGGCCATCTTATTTAGCAACCAAAAGGTGGAGGCAGGTTTGCGTGACCCAGTTCCCAGCGTGACTTTTCCTTTGGCTAGATGAGTTTGGGGTCCCAAAATTTAATTTCCTTTCACAGTGCTCATACATCAACAAAGCATTGGAGAGATACCTCAGGGTATTGGGTCAATTGTCCCATCTATACGGCCTCATCTGGTTTGACATACCTCTTATGGGCCACAGTTAGGCCCAGGAAAGATTTTTATGCCTCTTCTAGGCTGTGGGGTCCAGTCTCCTAAGGCACAAGGCCCAG
Organism: Mandrillus leucophaeus; assembly: GCF_000951045.1. NCBI lineage: Eukaryota > Metazoa > Chordata > Mammalia > Primates > Cercopithecidae > Mandrillus > Mandrillus leucophaeus. The sequence goes on from NW_012103721.1 coordinate 2,363,154, forward strand.
CCATTTCTTTTGAGGTACTGTCACCTCCTGGGAGTGCCACTCCAACAGAGGACATGTATCTGAATGACTTCTGCTACATTCCAGTCTCAGGAGATATCTCTCTTTCTCCACAAGCCCAAGAAATTTGTTTCTCCCTATGTAACATTTACTGTCATCTCTTCCACAAGCTTAGCTTTTTACTTTTGTCTTTTTAAGTCATAGCATAAGACAGCTTCAGTTTTCTGCCTTGAAGTTCAGGCATGAATGGAAGAAAACCTTCTTCTATCCAACTACGTATGTCTCTATGTATCTATATGGTTATCCATATAGAAATGAAATTCTACATTTATCTTCTGCCAGAACACTTTTGTGAATAAATTAATAACTTAATTGTCAAAACAAAACTATTAAAAATTACACATAAATACACACACACACACGCACACCCTCAGAGTAGAGAAGTACAAACCATGAAGACAGAGGAGTTACTAAACAAAATATGCAAAGCCTTCATACTTAAGAGACATCAGTGATATCCCATCACCTATGTGTCTCTACTTCACTTTTACAAACCAATCATCTTTTTTTTTTAACTATTTCCAAAAGGGACATTTTGTTACATTGCCTCACTTTTCCCTTCACACTACTCTGTAAGTTTCCAAATGGTGTTTTCTAATGTAAGTGTGTGGGACCCCAAAATGAATAAGATAATCCATTTTCCAACATATTTTGCACCAAAGGTTTGCAATTAGGATTTATAATATATATGTGTGTGTGAATATATATGTGAATATGTGTGTGTGTGTATACACACACACACGTATATATATAGAGAGAGGGAAAGACAGAGAGAGAGAGAGAGAGAGAGAGAAAATTTAACTTTATAATAGAAACCAAAACTACATTTTTTTCCCCAAAACAATAGATATAAATATAAAGCATATATTCAAACCTTATGCTCCAGGAATCTGGATAGTCCCTATGAGTTTGGATTTTATTTTATTGGCAATAAGGTTGTATTACAGGGTCTGAAATTAAAGGGTCTGAAAGGCTGGTAGAAGAGTGAAATGATTAGGAGATTTATGTTTCTGAATCATGTAAAAGATGAGACTAGAATATCAACCTAAAGGAAAAAATGGAGAGAAAATTAATATAGAGAGTTTATTTGGGTCAGATTTGAGGACTGCAGCCCAAGAGACAATTCAAGTTGCCGTGAATATATGCTCCAAGTAGCAGCAGTTACATGTGGGTTTTTAAAGGAAAGAAGAGGCAGTTCCTAAGTTGTTTACCAATAACTTACATTAAAATAAGAAACTGTTGATTAGGTATACCTGGTTTTTGTGCCACAGATTCCAAGAACATGAAGATAATGGGTGAGGCAGCACTAGTCAGACTGCTCTGAGTTATTTCTCTTAGGAGGAAGAAAGGTCAAAAGGAGAATGATAGATAAGCAGTTATTGCATTAATCGAGGATAGAGATAATGGCATCCTGAACGTGAGAGAATGGCAAAGGGATGAAAAGCAGACTTGATTAACAGTGCTTCTTTGAAGATGAGGATCAATAATACATAGTGACCAACAATGGCTCCCCAGTGATTTGATGCTACATGAGCCTGTGAACAACCTGAACTCAGGGGAGGCCTAACAAGGACCATGAAAGGAAGATTTAGACAGAGGCTGATCTCATGATTGTGAAGCTGCCAAATACACCCTACATTGTTTTTGAACTTTTAGATTCTTTTCTTTTTTCTTTTTGTACATCAGAGAGAAATATGCTTCTATACTGTTTGAGCCCTTTTTATTTCTGTTATATGTCACTAATTCCAATACAGTATTTTCTCTTATAATCTTATTTGTACTGAGGGCAAATTTGCATGTAGTGAAATGTATAGATGTCCACACAATTCAGTCAGAGTTCTGGTTATCTATAACTTAGTGGCTTAAAACATTTGTTTTAATCAACTCTCACAGTTTTGGAGTTGACTGTCTTGTCTGGATAATTGTCATTTGGGGTGTCTCCTTAAACCACAGGATGTGGTTTGATGTCAACTGAGTCTGTAGTCATCTGAAGGGTTGATTGGGTTGGACAACCAAAATGGCTCTCTCACATGCCAGGCAGTTTCTGCTTGCTGTTACTTGGGCACTTGGTTAGAGCTATAAACCTGATCCTCTAAACATGGCTCTCCATGTGACATTGTCTTCTCATAGCATGGTGGCTGGATTCTGCATGTCCCAAGAGATCCAGGAGCAAATTGTAGGGCCTTTTTAGTAGTTTGGCCTCTGAAGTCCTAGAGTGTCAATTCTGCCACATTCTGTTAGTCAACTAAGTCACTAAATTAAGCCCAGATTCACAAGGATTGGGATTAGACTGTATCTCTTGTTTGGGGGAGTGGAAAGGTCACATTGCACAACAACATACAGTATGGGAGATATTACTGTGGTCATCTTTACAAATTTAATCTGTTTCATTGAGTTTTGATACATACGTACACCCATGTTACCACCACTAATATATACTATATCCATCATGCCACCTTCCATTCAATCCTTACACCTCCCATAGACCATCACCATGCAGTAGTTTTGTCTGTGCCTGAATTTCGCATAGATGAAATAATATAGTATGCACACTTTTGTGTTTGGCTTTTTTCACTCAGTGTAATATTTTTGATATTTATGCATGTCGTTGCATGTAGCAGTAATTCGTTCTTTGTTGTTACTGAGAATAATCCTATTGTATAAACATACCACAAATTGTTCATCCATTTTCCCACTGACAGATGGTTTAGTTGTTTGTAGTTTGGGACTATTGCAAATAACAGTGCTATAGGCATTCTTGTACAAGTCTTTTTATGACAGTGTTTTCATTGCTTTGGGAATGAAATTTCTAGGTCAGGGTGTAGGTATGCAGTTAACTTACAAAGGCACAGACAAATAGATTTCCTACATTGTTATAGCTTATTTTCACTTCCATCAGCAACGTTTTAGAGTTTCATTGTTCTATATTCCTCAAAATTTGGTATTGTCAGTTTTTTTTTTTAATGTTAGCCATTCTAGTTAGTGTGAAATAGAAGTTTGTTATGCTTTTAATTTGAATTTTTCTGAAAACTAATTATTTTTATCATATTGGCTTTGTTGACTGTTGTCAGATTTTGTTCTGTATATCACCGATATCTGCTCTTAAAATTTCTCTTTACTTCTACTTTTTTTGGGGTCTATTTTGTTGTTATTTTTCTCATTTCTAATGTTAGCTAGTTAATTTTTAGGTTTCCCTTGATGTTAGATGAATGTTTATGTAACATTTCCTCTGAAGTGCCATTTTCTTGCACGTTATAAGGTTTTATATGCAGTATTTTACTCTCATTTAATTCTAAATATTTTTCAAATTTCATTGTTATTTCTGTTTTTGAGCCATAGGTAACCTAGAATTGTTTTTTTTTTCTTTCCCAATATATGTAGGGTTGATTTATCCTTTTGTTATAATTTTCTAACTTAATTGTGTTTTGATGTCAGGGAATATAATCTACTCATGTAGATTACCAACATTTAGCAATTTGTTAAGACATACTTTCTAAGCTAGTATGTGATCAAGTTTTAGAAATTGTTGGCCTCCTGGTGCTTACCACCAACTGTGTGCTTGCATTGACTGTACAGAAAAAGAGATAGAGTAAACACACCACATATACACCTCAGCCCAGGTCCTGTGCCAGGTCTATATTGTGAATAGGGGGGACATAGAAAAAATCAAGAGAGAGGTAAATTGTTCTTGTGTGTTTGGGAAAAATGTATATTCTGTAATAAATAAATATAGAATTCTCTATATGTCCATTTGGTCAAGCATAGTAATTATATTGCTTGTATAGCTTTGCTAAATTTTTGTTGTTTGTTGTTGCATACATATCAGTAGTTATAAAGAATAACTCGAACTCCTATTTACTAATTTATTCTTGCAGAGCTGCACTGACTAACCTCTTTCTCTAACATTTTTAAAATAGCTTTTCATTTTCCAGGGGCTTAGCTCAAGTTTTTTTTTTTTTTTTTTTTCTTTTGGTCTATAGTATCCTGGATTTCAAGTTTCCTTCTTTAGTCCTTCAAAGTTGCTTTTAGAGACAGGAGCCAAAAGCCATCTTTACTGGCACTAAAACCCGTATCACTAACTTTTCTGTATTAATTGTTTATTCAGAAATCTCTTTTTATTTGGACATAATCTATTTTTTGTATGTACAGATTCTTCTGAGATTTTTATGTAAATATTTAAAAATAAATATGGTGTCTCTTCATGTATTTATATTCTTTTTCTTTTTAATATTATTCTTGACTGCAACTGCCTATTACATTTTGAATAGTAGTAATGATACGGATACCCTTGTATTGTTTCTGGCTTTTAAGATAAAGCTTCCAAAGATTTATCATTAATTATCATGTTTGTTTTAGTTTTTCCTAGATACATTTAATTAAAATAAGGAGAACTATTCTTAGCTTGCAAAAATTTTTTTATTTGTTTTTAGAATCATGAATGGAAACTGAATTTAATGAAATTATTCTTTGGCATATATCAAAATATTCCCTACTATTTTGCTTTAAGTACATCAATACACCAGTGTTATGGTCTGTAAAAATAGATTTTACAGTATTAAATCATCCTTGCTCTTCTGAGACTAACCAATCTTCATTATAGTGGATTCTTTTTTATTGATATCCCTAGGTATGGTTTTCTTATGTTTTGTTTAGACATTTTTTTGCAGCTAGGTTAATAGGTAATATTTCCCAATAAGTACTCTTTCATATATTGCCCCAGATTCTATAACCTTGGGTGGCTCAAAATTTCACATATTTTTGTATAGAATATAATAAGATTGTTGAAACTCTAAAAAGGCATAATAATGGTAAAACTACTAAAAGCCTTAGGAAGATATTCTGGAAAGAAAGAATAAGCAAATAAAAATAGATAGTGATAAAAATAATTTAAATAATTTTATTAACAACTTTAAAAGCAGTTTTTGTTTAAGTGTGCTGGTTATTCTTTTGATTAATATAATATTAGATATTGTATGTTTTTGGTTGTTTAAACATCTAAGAGAATCAACATGTACTCTATATATATTACAAGGCCACAACATATATGTGTGTGTGTGTGTGTATCTCTTTGTAATTTATAATTTAATGCTGAAAAATTGTTAAATCTATATAATCGTGAATCAGTACTTTCAATATTTTATTATAAAAGGCCAAGTATGCACAAAGGTTAATAAATCCCCATTTATTTTCAACCTAGATATTATAGTTATCTATTAAACCCACACATTTTGATGTACTAATTTTGTAATATTTTCATGTTTAAAGTATTTATTGCTTAGTGCATTTATATAATTAATTAAAAGGGTATTACACAAAAAAACACCTAATAAGTATGCCTTTCCACTTGGATAGTAAGGTCTCATTAACAAGAAATACCAATATAATCCCTATTTGCAGATGAGATAACTGAGGCACCTGCAGTTTAAGTAATCTGCACAATGAAACAGACATAGTCTGTTCTGGAGCAAGGATTAAAGTAAGCTGCTGATTCCTGCGTTGCACACTTACTCACTATATCACACAGAAGTCTGAGAGGGAGAAAAGCCAAATGTCCTAGGAGTGTAATGATGAATGAAAAAGAAGACATTTAATTCCAGAAGGGATAGTTGACAGGATCAGATACCATGGAGGGATCAGGTAAGGTCAGTACTGAGAAGCTCATAGTGGATTTGTCCACTGGGAGATTCTTGTCAGCCCAAAGCTGAGGTCATAGGAGAAACTATATTCCAGATATTATATTTTTTTGTACTAGAATAAATTTAATAGTAAATATCACTTAATATAAAAACCATATCTGATGTAATTACAGCCTAAAATCAAGCCATTTTTTTGGCCACTTCAGATAAATATGCTAGGTAAATCTTTGAAATCTATTTAAATTATCAGAATTTACCCCTGGGAAGTGATAGAGAAAATGTGGCAGCTACTTTAGACCATCTTCCACAGTGGGACGCTTTGTAAGCCAAGAACATTAGAGCAAGCAGAGAGCTGGGTCCTAGAAATAGTTGGTGTCTAAAATAACTGTTTTTTTTTTTTTTTTTTTTTTTTTTTTTTTTTTACCTTTCATTTCATTATTTGGGGAAGGTTTTGCTTATTTTAAAAGGAGAGCAATTGAGTCATTCAGATCATTTTTATTCGCTTAACATTTTATTTCCATTTCTATCTACAAATTCAATGAGTACTTTGTGTTTTGGGACTGTAGAAAATAAAAGGATATTTTAATCTTAATAATAATTTTAATTTACTTAAAGCTAATTTTTACTTTTACATCATGTGTTGCTGATTCAGTACAAATTATGGCTACTTCTTGACAGTGATGTAAAAGTGAAATAATCCAATTTAACAAGTTCATTTTAGTTTCTTTACATTTAATTGTGATTTTCCTGCCAAGAAAAAAAAAAAAAAAAAAAAAAAAGTGTCTTAATAGCAGAAGAAGTTAAAATTTTTAGCCTCATTTTATTTTTTATTTCTGTTGTAAAATGATCTGGGGGTTACTAACGACTATGAAATATCATGAAATATGCTACTGTTGGCTCCTTTTTGTCCAGTTCACAAGTCAACATGCTGTATGCATATAACTGTCCTGAGAAGGAGTGAAATGTTATGAATTATTTCTGCAGTAGGTTTTAATAGATGGTTCAAGACTCTCTTTTTAGCAAATACCATTTTAGAAGCTGAATGTTTGAACTCCATTACTGATTAGCATTTTTGACCAAGTTGTATTATTCAACTCCACTTGAACTTGTAACTGTAACTTGTTTTTGCTCATCTATTCTGGTAAATGGTTCTCAACTATTTATATAGTCCACTCTACTTTGAAATCTCTTTGAGAATTTAGGTCCAATAATGAATAACACAATCCCCCCTTTTTTGGATGAAGATAGATATTTAATCTCTCTCTCACGCTCAACTATTAAACGACTATCATTTACTGACACCCTACAATATGTGAAATATTTTATCTTGCCTAATCCTCAGGCAACTCTGCTTAGATATTATCATTTCTGTTTTACAAATGAGAAACTGATACTTGAACAAGTAAGAAGCGCTTATTGAATAATCAGGGAGGAGGGATCCAGAAGCCAAGTACCTAGCATTCCTGCCCACCTTCCTGATGCCCTGCTCCTCCCGGAAGCAATTGCCATAGAAGATACAGATGTGGCTGTTAACATTCCTCCCTGGTCTTCAGTTAGTCCTTGGGATGGGACTCCCATCACTGGGAGTCTCACCCCTCGGCCAAATTTCTAGTTTTTTATGGTTATCAATACCGCCTGAGAAATTGTCGTATACAAGTGGTTTTCAACCAGTGAGCCCATGCGGAACTACCTCCCCTGGCTTTTATGAACTGTATGTTTCCTTCCTCCTCAACCTCTCTGCTGAAGCTCTTAGAGAGTCTAGGTTGGTACTGGCAGAATCCTGGTGTTGGAGTGTCATCGTGTATAGTATGAAACAATCCCCATTTCGCTTTGCCCTTGCCCTTCTCTTTTCCCTCTCTCTTTACCCCTTTTCTTCCTCCTTTCTCTTTGCAGATTCTTCTCTACCCCTACCCATACCCACTTTTCCTCTCTCTTTTAAGGAAAATCAGATTAGATGAGTTAATTTAAAACTTCCTTGGGTGATTTTACTTTCTTTTCCCCTCCTTCCCTAACTCCTGTGGTCTTCTGAACCCCCTTCCTCAAATATGAAACACATGTTAATGTCAGTGCAGTTATTTTAACACAGGTTTTCTGATTCTAATTATTTTCCATTTTTTTCAAAAAAGAAAAAAAAGACATATCTAGCCTGCTCATCCTATGATAAATGTTTAAATTTTAAGGTAGCTTCTTTTTAGAGAAGGTTTTTTACTTTAGAATATGGTTTTACTCAATAATAGAAAAACGTTTATGTTAGAGTAAGGGACTGTACTTGACAAAGCTAAAGGACAAAATAAAAGAAGACCAAGAAAAAGATGATTCTACTTCCTACATCTCTGCAAACCTTATATTTTTCATATTTACGTCAAAGCTCTGATTTTGTTATACAATTACTTTAAGCTACTCAGGTTGCATTTTTTTTTTTTTTTTTTTTTTTTTTTTTGAGACAGAGTCTCACTCTGCTGCCTAGGCTGGAGTGCAGTGGCACAACATCGGCTCACCGCAGCCTCCGCCTCCCAGGTTCAAGCAATTCTCGTGCCTCAGCCTCCCGAGTAGCTGGAATTACAGGCACGTGCCACCACACCCAGCTAATTTTTTATTTTTAGTGGAGATGGGGTTTCACCATGTTGGCCAGGCTGGCCTTGAACTCCCTACCTCAGATGATCCTCCTGTCTCGGACTCCCAAAGTGCTGGGATTACAGGCGTGAGCCACTGCACCAGGCCTCGGGTTGCATATTAAACTCACCTGGGAAGCTTAAAACAAAATAAGACAAACACGCATTCCTGGACAACTCCAGAGACTAAATGTAATAGGCCTGGAGTTAGGATGTAAGGAATCAGCAGGCATATAGATTACTTTTGAAAAATGCTTTTCCAACTCTCTATAAAGTACCAATTTTAAAACTTCCAAATTGTCATGGAAAAATTAAAATGAAAGATAATTACCATAAAATGAAAAATAAAGACACCCCAAAACCAAATGTAAATAATTCGAATCAACAGACATAAAGTTGCTTTTGAGTAAATATAATCAAAACAAATATAACACAGGGGAAAGGAAAACAATTACAAAATTATGTATATTATTGAGTGAAAATGCATGTAACTAATATGGAGATAAAAATGCTCATAACTTTTTGTCATTCTTCAGTCATAACAAAACAGAGATATTAGTGAAAGAGTAATTTCATTTATTAAAAATCTATGTGCAGATAAAAATCTAGATGACTTGGAATATAATGGTGACTTCTTAGATATGACACCAAATACATGATCTATGAAAAAAATAATTGATAACGTGGACTTCATTAAATTTCATTATTGGGATTGTCCTGTTAAAGACAATCCCAATAAAATGAGAAGGCAAGCACAGACTGTGAGGAATCATTTGCAAAAGACTCATTTGATAAAATATGTTATTCAAAATATACAAAGAACTCTTACAAACTTGAAAAGAAGAAAAAACAAACAACATGATTAAAAATGGACCAAAAACAGCACCTCAACAAAGATGAAATATAGATGGCAAATAAGCATGTGAAAAGATACTCTATATCATAAGTCATCAGATAAATGCAAATTAAAGCAATAATGAGACACCACACACCCTATTAGAATGGCCAAAAGTCAGAACACTGACAACATCACATCCTGGCAAGGACATGGAACAACAGGGGCTCTTATTTGATGCTGGTGGGAATAAAAAATGGTACAGCCACTTTGGAAGACAATTTGGTGGTTTCTTACAAAGCTAAACATACTCTTACCATAAGGTACAGCAATCATGCTACTTGTTGCTTACCAAGAGGAGTTGAAAACTTAAGTCCAGAGAAAAACCTGCACATGAATGTTTTAGCAGCTTTATAATTCTTAAAACTTGAAAACAACTAAGATGTCCTTCAGTAGATAAATGGAAAACAGTGGTACATCAATAGAGTAGAGTATTATTTAACAGTAAAAATGAATGTGCTATTAAGTCATAAAAAGACATGGAGGAACCTTAAATGCATATCACTAAATGAAAGAAGCCAATCTGAAAAGGCTACATAGTGTTAAATTCGAACTGTAAGACATTCTGGAAAAGACAAAACTATAGACAGTAAAAAAACTAGTTGCCAGGTGTGGTGGGGGATCGGGGTGGTGGGGCTGATGAATAGACAGAGCATAAAGGATTTTTAAGGCATCAAAAACACTGTACAACAATAGTATAATGCATACATGACATTTTACATTTGTCCAAACCCATAGAATATACAACACCAAGAGTGAACCCTAATGGAAACTATGAACTTTGGGTAATTATGATGTGTTGATGTAGAGTCATCAGTTATAACACATGTACCATTCTGGTCCAGATGTTGATAATAGGACAGGCTGCGCATATATAGGAGTAGGAGGTATATGGGAAATTTCTGTGCTTTCCAATTTTGCTCTAAAACTGCTCTAAAAAAAACATTGACAAACCTGAGAGAAACAAGAAATGGGGAAAGGATTCCCTATTTAATAAATGGTGCTGGGAAAATTGGCTAGCCATAAGTAGAAAGCTGAA
>NW_012103721.1:2374452-2388366 GCF_000951045.1 Mandrillus leucophaeus
CAGCACAGCAACATGGCACAAGTATACATATGTAACAAACCTGCACGTTATGCACATGTACCCTAGAACTTAAAGTATAATAATAAAAAATAATTCAAAAAAAACCCAAAAAACATAAAGTCAGGCTGGGCATGGTGGCTCACGCCTGTAATCCCAATGTTTTGGGAGGCTTGGGAGGCTGAGGCTGGTGAATCACCTGAGGTCAGGAGTTCAAGATCATCCTGGGCAACATGGTGAAACCCCATCTCTACTTAAAATGCAAAAATTAGCTGGGTGTGGTGGTGGGTGCCTGTAATCCCAGATACTCAGGTGGCTCAGGCAGGAGAATTGCTTGAACCTGGGAGGTGGAGGTTGCAGTGGACCAAGACTGCACCATCACACTCCAGCCTGGGTGACAGAACGACACTCCATCTCTAAATAAATAAATAAAGTCTTTAAACAAACAAGAAAACAACCCATGTGCACATAGGGAACACACATTAGGTATATCAATATCAAAATTTTTATTGTGACCAGTGATCTTTCTGATGCTTCTTAATTTTATCCAATTTAGATTGAATTTCAATACTATTCTTTGCATGAACTAATGTATCTCTCCACTGTTTCTGTATTTTGTTTGAATAATATTCATAGTAGAAAAATGAGTCTCACCTAAGTATGATGGGAATCGAAGAAATTTTTTTCAAATTTCATCAATTTAAGAATGTTAAATTTTTTGCCTACAAAGTTACACTGTATTTTCAAAATTTAATGTCAAACTTTTTACCAGCAGCCAGTTCCTATAAGTTCTCCTATTACACAATACCCAAATTATGTTTTAAAGAAAGAAATGAATTCTGGATTCATGAACTCCTTATGTGTGAATCTTCTTTAGAAAATAAAATCTAAACATTCCATCAAATAATACGATGCTTAGTGATAACTTTTTACAGACTGCAGTAAAAAGATTATCACCCACTTCAATGATAATTGCTAAATTACGGGGTATCTTGTTTTAGTTTTCTATTGTAACCAAAACAAATTACAACTTAAAAGATTTAAAATAATATTCATTTACTATCTCACATTTCTTTTGGTCACAAATCCAGGTAGATTCAGCTGGGTTCTCTGCTTGATGTCTCACAAATTGAAACTAAGATAGCAGATGGAAAACAATATTTGCATACCACACAGCCAAAAAAAGGTTAATATCCAATATATTTAAGTGACTCAAACAACTCAATAGAAAAAAGAACAGACAATTAAAAAAAATGAACATAGAACCTGGATAGACATTTCTCAAAAGAAGACATACAAATGGTCAATAGGATATAAGAAAAGATGCTCTGCATCACTAGTCATCAGATAAATGCAAATTGAGATCACAATGAGATATCACCTTATATCTGTTAGAATGGCTGTTACACAAGAGATGAGGCCGGGTGCAGTGGCTCACACCTGTAATCCCAGCATTTTGGGAGGCTGAGGCAGGCAGATCACCTGAGTTCAGGAGTTCAAGACCAGCCTGACCAACATGGTGAAACCTTATCTCTACTAAAAGATACAAAATATTAGCCTGGTATGGTGGCAGGCGCCTGTAATCCCAGCTACTCAGGAGACTGAGGCAGAAGAATCGCTTGAACCCAGGAGGTGGAGGTTGCAGTGAGCCAAGATCACTCCACTGCACTCCAGCCTGGGTGACAGAGCGAAACTCCGTCTATTAAAAAAAAAAAAAAAAAGATGAAGCGTCCAGCGTGGTGGCTTACTCCCATAATCCTAGCTCTTTGGGAGGCTGCAATGGGTGGATCTCTTGAGCTCAGGCATTTGAGACCAGCCTGGGCAACATAGTGAAACCCCATCTCTACAAAACAAATAAATGCATACATACATACATACCTACTTGCATACATACATACATACATACATTAGATGGGTATGGTGGCTCACACCTGTAGTCCCAGCTACTTGAGCTGCCAAAGCGGGAGGATCGCTTAAGCCCAGGAGGAGGAAGTTGCAGATTGCAGTGAGCCCCAAGATCGCGGCCAGTGCACTCCAGCCTGGGTGACAGAGTGAGACCCTGTCTTAAAAAAAAAAAAAGATGACACTAACAAGTGTTGGTAACGATGTGAAGAAAAGGGAACCCTGTACGCTACTGATGTCAATGTAAATTAGTATAACCATTGTAGAAGTTCCTAAAAAAAATTGAAAATAGAACTACCATAGGAACCAACCATCCCACTACTGGGCATATGTTCAGTGGAAATGAAATCAGCGTGTCAAAGAGACATCTGCCCTCTCATGTTCATTGCAGCACTATTCACAATAGCCAAGATATAAAATTAACCTAAGTGTCCATTGATGGATGAATGCATAACAAAAATGTGGTATATATACATATACTTTTTAGCCTTTAAAAAGAAGGAAATTCTGTCATTTGAGATGACATGGATGAACTTGGAGGACGTTATGCTAAGTGAAATAAGCCCAACATGGAAAGACAAATATGCCATGTTTTCACTTATATATAGAATCTAAAACTATCAAACTCATGGAAGTGGAGAGTAGAATGATGGTTGCCAACAGCTAGGAGTGGGAGGTAGAAATGGGGTATGTTGGTCAAAGGGTAACAAGTTTCAGTTAGAATCAATACATTCTGGAGATCTGTTGTACAGCATGGTGACTATAGTTAATACATACTTGAAAGTGGCTCAGAGGGTTGACCTTAAATATTCTCACTACACACACAAAAAGATAACTGTGAAGTAATGGAGATATTAATTAGCCTGATTGTGGTAATCATTTCACAATGTATGCATATATGAAAACATCACATTATACAACATAAATATATACAATTCTTATTTGTCACTAACATTTGCTCAGTAATGCTGGGGATGGGGAAAAGGGGCCAGCTGAGCCAGTCTGTTACCTGGAGGCTCTGGTAAAGAATGTACTTCTAAGATCATCCAGATGGTTGGCAGAATACAGCTCCATGCAGTTGTAGAAGTGAAGTCCCTGTTTTTCTTCTGTTTTAATTTCGTCATTTTCGTTATTTGGCTGGAGTCAGTATTTCTCAGCTTTTAGAAGGTTTCTATTGTAAACTCCTCCATTTGAATAACTACTTCAAGTGATTACATTCCATTGCAGTGGTCCTACACAAAGCTTACTTGTAAGAATTTTTAAGGCCAGGCACGGTGGCTCATGCCTGTAATCCCAGCTCTTTGGGAGGCTGAGGCAGGCAGATCACTAGAGGTCAGGAGGTCAAGACCAGCCTGACCAACATAGTGAAACCCCGTCTCTACTAAAAATACAAAAACTAACTGGGCATAGTGGCATTCGCCTGTAATCCCAGCTACCTGGGAGGCTGAGGCAGAGAATCACTTGAACCTGTGAGGTGGAGGTTATAGTGAGCTGAGATGGCACCACTGCACTCCATTCAGCCTGGGTGACAGAGTAAGACTCTGTCTCAAAATAAATACATAAATAAAATAATAATAACAAATGCAAGCTTTTCTAGTTTTATTCCATTCAGAGCTAATTATACTTGTAAATAATGGTGCTAATCCAACAGTTCTACCTTTATGTCACTAATATGTCCAAATTGCACTTGTGGTAAAGCAATTGCTGAAGTTTGCAACGTCTGTGCATTTCTTAAGTTGCAATGAAAAATAGTTTACTAGATTTATTTGTTCTCTAAGTTTGTCTCCATATTGTCAACCAGTGCTGAGTACATTGCACTATGTGGTCGACCAGTGCTGAATACATGGCAAAGATTCATTGGAAATCTCTGATGCAGTCTGTGACTCTTGTTTGTCAATTAACTATACTTTTTTAGTCTTAGCAATACAAAGTGCTGTTGGCTACAGCCAACAGATGAAATATTGACACTTTTCAGGTTCTTGTAATACTTTCAAGCATTTTTTAGTTTGAACTTCTTTATGGTTTACATAAATGGCATTTAAAAGGTGATGTTTGTTGCTTCATTAGACATACATATTCAGAAATAACATACTTTGGTTTTAGCACCTCAAAACTCAAACTCAATACGTAAAAGACTAGTAGAAATTCTTGGTTTCTTATTTCTTTGGAATAACATCATTATTATTTGCTTCATTACTTTTTCACATTCATGCAAGTTAAACATTTTTACCTTCATAATTTTATGTGATTCACAGTAAATACTTGTCAAATTTACATTTATTACTACATTTCTCAAATTAACTCCTTTTCACATTCCTGCTTCTTGATTATTGTTTTTTCTTGACCAAGAAAGGTCTAGTAAAGTTTATTTTGTCATCATCAAATTAGAATAAAATGACAATTTTTTACTTTGCTGGTTTAGCTAATTATGTTAAAAGTGGGTTAAAAAACAGACTTGATGTAAATTAGAATAATTGCAAAATAACATGTAAAAATTAAATGCTTACATTTTCTCAGATATTTTGTAGTTTGTGTTGGAGTTGGAAAACAAATCTTAAAATAATGCACAATGCAATGTGGCCCTGTTGTACATGCAATAACAATAATAATAGCAATAATACTAAATTCTTTTGTTGATAGCTCCAAGCTTTGGGATGTACTGGGAATTTGATGAAGAATATCTTTAGAAAAGAACTAATATTTTCCTGAAAGTTGATGACAATTTCAGATTCTCTATTTTTATTTTTAGAGGGAGGGATTATTTTGAAACTTTTTATTTGTTTATTTACTTTACTGAGGATTTAATCCCAACATCTCTATGCAAAATATTTCTGGAGGCATTAATTTTTTTTCTTTTTGGAAATTTGAAGTTGTTTGGCTATTTTTTCCCATTACTCTTAATCAAAAGCAATCCTAAGTAATAAAATATATTAGAGGGCACAAATTGTCTCTCTTGTATATCACAACACTACTCAAATAGTGGTTTACAAACTTGTGTTGGTTAAATACTTTTACCAGTACTGCTAAAATAAGCCAGAAATTTAGAGTAAGCATTTAGAAACTTACATTTTTGATGTTTTTATCCCATCCCACTGGAGAAGTTTCTTTAACAAGGCATTGTGGAACTTACATGTTGAGCAGAAAGTGCAAATATCTACCACTATTAGCAGCAGATGTGAGGAATCATTGGACAATAAGTTCAGTGATTAAAAGATAATATATGAAATAGTTTCTAACTTCTTGAAAATCAAAAAATGTGATTAATTATAACCAACTCTGTGAAATATCTCAGGAAATAGCCAAAAGCTACAGGTCAATTTGCCTAACATAATGTACATGAAAACGAGTTTTAGCCTTCAATTTCCCTTCAATTTCTTTTTTTCTTTCTTGATGGCATGTATTTTTTTCTTTTCCATTCATTTGACATTAAACTCTTTAAACTAATTTATCTAAGAGTATGTCTAACACAAATTTATATTTCTAGATATTTCTGATATATGCAATGTTTTGTGTTTTTATTATACTTTAAGTTTTGGGATACATGTGCAGAACATGCAGGTTTGTTAACATAGGTATATACATGCCATGGTGATTTGCTGCACCCATCAACCCATCATCTACATTAGGTCTTTCTCCTAATGCTATCCCCTCCTTGCCCCCCACCCCGTGACTGACCTTGGTGTGTGATGTTCCCCTCCCTGTATCCATGTGTTTTCAGTGTTCAACTCCCATTTATGAGTGAGAACATGCGGTGTTTGATTCTGTTCCTGTGTTAGTTTGCTGAGAATGATGGTTTCCAGCTTCATTCATGTCCCTGCAAAGGACATGAACTTATCCTTTTTATGTCTGCATGGTATTCCATGGTGTATATGTGTCACATTTTCTTTATCCAATCTATCATTGATAGGCATTTGGGTCGGTTACAAGTCTTTGCTATTGTGAATAGTGCTACAATAAACATACGTGTGCATGTGTCTTTTTAGTAGAATGATTTATAATCCTTTGGGTATATACTCAGTAATGGGATGGCTGGGTCCAATGGTATTTCTGGTTCTAAATCCTTGAGGAATCGCCACACTGTCTTCCACAATGGTTGAGCTAATTTACACTTCCACCAACAGTGTAAAAGCATTCTTATTTCTCCACATCCTCTCCAGCATCTGTTGTTTCCTGACTTTTTAATGATCACCATTCTAACTGGCATGAGATGGTATCTCATTGGGGTTTTGATTTGCATTTCTCTAATGACCGCGATGATGAGCTTTTTTTCATATGTTTGTTGGCCTCATATATGTCTTCTTTTGAGAAGTATCTGTTCATAGCTTTTGATGTTTTAGTCATGAAGTCTTTGGTGGGCTTGCTTTTATAGCCTCATAAGTTTCTTTTGGTCTTCTTTTGAAGATGTTTTCTTTTCCTTAAAAGAAACATCTTACCTTCATAATTTTTTATAATTTATCTTTAGTTAAACACCTTACCTTCATAATTTTTTATAATTCACAATAAGCACTTGTCAAATTTGCAAAATTTGTTACTAGATTTATCAAATTATCTCCCTTTGCAATTCCTACTTATTGAGTATTATTCTTTTAGGCTGCATGTGCTTAGCTGTACCTTATGATGCATTTTTATTGATAATATGAATTTGTTATTTTCCTGAGTGCATTTTAAGGTAGAAATGCCCAGTGTGATTTTGTTAGCTGTTAAAGAAAAATAAATGTCTGAAAATATTAATCCTGCTTGGGAATAACTTTTGTTTTACATTAGTTAGACCCAGTCTGGATGGCACTCCTGTATATAGCTCAGCACAGCTGCTGACTTAAAAAAAAACCCATTTGTTTTATATTCTGATGAATGTGGATTATTAGAAGCAGATCTTGCTATATACCAATAGCAATAGACAATGACATTTTGTGTCTATGACCCATCTTTTGCTGGATATTTTCCCATTGCCGCTCAGATCTGCTTCCCATTCTTCTTCACTTCGCCCCTGTACTTTCTGGCTTCTAGTTTGGTTTGGCAAATGGGTAGCACAGGCAGATGACTAAAGTGGAGCATGCAAGGAGACTGAGATTGGAGTTTCTATCCTCCAGGCTCCCTCTTAGAGGGCAACCACAGTTTGACTGCATTTCTCTCTTAAAGGCCAAAGCTTTTTATTAAGCACATCTCCTCAATAGTTATTCTGTCTTGGTCTATCTTCCTCTTCAGCCCTAAGAGTGATAACAGTTTATTTTGTTCTGTCCCTGAGAACACAACCATCTTGTTTTATAGCTCTGCCCATGTCTTTGGAAAGAATTCCTTCATTCAGGTACCCTATTTGAGTGTGCCCTGCATTTCCTACCAAAACTTTGACTGATCTAATGATCAATTTTTAAATGTAGCTATTTAAAAAATGAAAGACAAAAAATGCAGTATAGATATGGCTACCCATGTCATTACTTCATTTTGCTGACTAAAACTCCACTAAACACAAATGGGATGTCTTAGTTTTGGTTATGCACTCATAGAATATACTCAGATATGAATCAAAAGGAAAAAATTTCTGGGTGTAAAAAACAAGCAGAGAAAGCACTAACTATCTAAATGACAAAAAGACAGGAGACATGAAAAGGAGTTTACAAGAAACTTTAAAGAACAGACAACAGTGATATGATCACAAGTGATTACATAAAGTTTCCTATATACTAGGCTCATACTAAGCAATTTACATGTATTGAACTATTTATTTCTCACAGAAACTCTATGAGGAAATACTATTCTCATTTTACAAGTGAGGAAACTGCGGCACAGAGCACTTAGTCTGGTTGTATAGCCTATTCTCTTAGCTACCGTGCCATGCTGCTCTTTCAATGATTTTGCTGATGAAACTGCTAAAGTATAATAAAGACTAGATATATAGATGGATACACTTGTAATAGTAACTTTTTGTCCTTATTTCCATAATATCCTTATAGTTTACTTATTTATTTAAATTCTTCCTTAGTATAGAATTATTCTTAAGCCTAACTTTAGTTCTTGCTATTCTTTTCCAAAAATAATGAATTTGCATAACATATTATTTGCTACTATGAGTACATTTGTATGCTAACATACATTTAATATTCCTTTTAGAATTTATGATTGGTGAATATGCCTGTTAACAAATCACCTATGATTAATACATATGGAGGCATATCTTCCCCTTATCATGAAGAGCTCTGGAAATTAAATTTTCAACATTTAAGTGGAGAAAGGAGTCATAAATCAAGGTAAGCTAGAAAATAATTATAGGACCCATATGTATTGTAGAGAATTTAGAAAATATGGAAAACTGTGAAAAATAAAAATTCACCCATAGTTCTCTAACCAAAGATTAAAATTTTAAAGTTTATTGTTTTTTAATAGCCTTGTTTATTACAATTATATGCTTTCTAAAATTTTGAATTCTATACTTTTTGTTTGAAATAATTATCTATACTCATATGTTTTCTTAATTTGTCATAATAATGCATAGATTTCATGAGAAAATAGTTGATAACTCCTATATCATGAAGCATTCTATTTAGGTCTAAGATCTTTGATATTTCAAATTTAGACAAAATAGAATGTTTTTCTATTTTGAAATATTTCAAATTATTTCCTTGGGATAAAGTTTCTACAACGAGTGCAAGAGCAATTTGAAAGAACTGTCACAAAGACTTTACAGTCACAAATAATGTACTTTTTCTAGTTGTTTTCTGTGGTATCCTTGTCCCAATACCATAGTGATCCATACTGTAAAAAAAGTGGCAGGAAAAGTTGTTGTCCACCTAGAATCCTACAGAGAAGAAAATAAAATTCAAAGTGTATCATTAAAAAACTGAATGGTTTTGCTATTAGTCATATAAACATAATATACTGAAGAAATATGTAAAACTGGTCAGTGCGTCTAAATGGTGAAGGATGCTACAAATAAAAAGCAACAGAACCTAAATATACAAACCGTGACTAGATCATTCTGTTACTAATAGGATATAGATAAACAGCGGAAAAATAATTTGTATTAAAATGTTCAGAGTAGTTTTAATTAATTTAAAAATTGAAAATAGCAAATGCTTTATAATGGAATGATCAAGTCAATTAAATATATCTGAATAGTAGAATACAATAGAAATGTTTATAAGAAAAAATTGAAACAGAAATTAGTATACAATGATTAAACTGATTATATCAAATGTGTATTATGGATACCACAATTCACCAAGAATGGAGTATAATCTTTTTCAGCCTACCAGATAGTAATAGATACTATGCTAGAAAGGAGCAGGTTAGATTCTTCATGTAAACAAATTTCAAAAGCCCTGGATTTAACAAAGCACAACTGTTTTCTTTACTCCAAAAGTTCTCAGCTTTTTTATTTGTTTATTTATTTATTTATTTATTTTTAGAGACAGGGTCACCGAGGCTGGAATGCAGTGGCGTGATTATAGCTTACTATAACCTTACTATAACCTATAGCTTGCTATAATCCTGGGCTCAAGTGATCCTCCTGCCTCAGCCTCCTGAGCAACTGGCACCATGGGCACATGCCAGTATGGCTGGCTAATTTTAATTTTTTTTTTTTTTTTTTGTGGAGATGGGGTCATGCTTTGTTGCCCAGTCTGGTCTTGAACTCCTGGCCTCAAGTGATCAGCACTCCTTTTCCTCCCAAAATGTTGGAATTACAGGCATGATCCACTGTGCCTGGCTCAGTTTTAAAATATGCTCATGTGTAGTATAAGTCCGCATTAGGGGGACTGATACAGTTTGGCTCTGTGTCCTCATTCGAATATCATCTTGAATTATAATCCCCATGTGTCAAATGAGGGACCTGGTGGGAGGTGATTGGATCACAGGGATGGATTTCCCCTTGGCTGTTCTCATGATAGTAAGTGAGTCCTCATGCAATCTGGTTGTTTGGTAAGTGTCTGGTGCTTCCTCCTTCGCACTCTCTCCTGCCACCATGTAAGAGGTGCCTTGCTTCCCCTTCCCCTTCTGCCATGATTGTAAATCTCCTGAGGCCTCCCCAGCCATGCCGAACTGTGAGTCAATTAAACCTCTTTTGTTTATAAATTACCCAGTCTCAAGTGGTATCTCTGTAGCAGTGTGAGAATGGACTAATACAGAGACAGAGCTAGCCTTGCCACCACTACCTATACAACCTGCTTCATCAGAATGAACTCATGGAACACGTTTTAAGTATTATTAATTTCTGTTCAATGTCCAAATTTTTATTAGGAAAAATAACTTGCTAGATCAAAATGTGTTGTTAATAGATCAAAATTTCTTAAAAATTGTATGTGATTTTTAAGTTTTAAGAAATTGCTGAAAACTTAGAAATGTATAATGGCATACATGCCATAGAATTTAAGATGTTGGCATATTGTTATGGGCTGAATGTGTGTGTCCCCACACAATTCATATGTTGAAGTCCCAACCTCAATGTGTATTATGGCCGCTGCAATTCACAAAGAAGAGAGTGTGATCTCATGGCAAACCAGATCGTAATAGATATTATGCTAAAAAGGAGGGGTTTAGGTTCTTCATTTAAACAAATTTGAAAAGCCCTGGAGTTAACAAAGTGAAATTGTAATGCAGTTTGATGGCATTAGGAAGTGTGGCCTTTGGGAGGTAGTTGGGCATAGATGAGGTCATGATGGTGGAGTTCTCATGATGGGATTAGTGTCTTTACAAGAAAAGGAAGAGCTACCAGCACTTACTCTCTCCTCTGTGTGAGGATGCAGCAAGAAGGCAGCTGTCTGCAAGCCAAGAACACAGCCCTCACCAATACCAGCCCATGCTGGCACCCTATCTTGGATTTCCCAGCTTCTGGAACATGAAGAAATAAAATGTTTAAGTCACCCAGTTTACATTGTTTTGTTATAGAAGCCCCAGTAGCCTGAGACACATATTGTTACATTTGTTTCAAATACTTTTCTTGAATAAAGAACACTTCAAGAACTACAGTTTCAGCTGTTTAACCCTATGTGCTTTCGACTATAGTAATTGTGGCATGTATCATTCCAGTTCATTTTTCTACTTTAATATACATGAATATGAAATTGTATTTTTCACATTTATTAATGTAATTCTACCTAATACATTTTTCTGTGACTTAGTTTTTTAAAAAATGCTACATTTTAACTTTAATCCATATGGATAATTATGTATTTTCTCCATTTTAATGGCTGAGAAATTCTAATATAATAAATTTTCCTTATTTATTATTTTCCAAATTTTTGACAACAAAATCAATGCCATAGTGAAAATCATTGCATATTTCTCCTTGTGTATGTGTGCAAGTGTTTCTTTTTTTTATATTTTTATTTTTACAGACAGGGTCTTACTCTATGTCCCAGGCTGGAGTGCAGTGGCACAATCATAGCTCACTGCAACCTCGAATTCCTGGGCTCAAGAGAGCCTCCTGCTTCAGCTTCTGGAGTAGCTAGAATCACAGGCACATGTAACCATACCTGGATAAAGAAAAAAGTTTTTTTTTGTAGAGATGGAATTCGCTTCGTTGCTGAGGCTAGTTTCAAACTCCTGACCTCAAATGGTCCTCACCCCTCAGCCTCCAAAAATTCTGGGTTATAGATATGAGCCATTGTGCCCAGCTAAGTATAATTTTTGATTTATTATTTTAAAAAATTTACTTGATGCTTTCTATGGGTCTCCAAAAGTATCTGAAAAAAAAAAAAATACATACACACACACACACACACACATATCCCCCCCCACACTATAAAAGAATAAGAGAGGATCACTCCCCCTTGTCTTCACCAACACCTAACAGATCAGTTTGGGGAGACTTAACATCTTTATCATAACCATATTATAATTTAGAAACATGGCATATCTCTTCATTTATTTATTTATAAAAATTTTCTCAATACAGTTTTAGTGTTTTTATTTTTATATGGGTATTGTCTTAGATTTCTTAATTTTTGACAGTATAATAGGTCAAAAGTGACACTTATAACGAATTTTCTAAGATTCCCTAATAACTATGTGACTATCTTTTTATGTTTGTTGCTGTTAGAATTACTTCTATGTGTTGTCTTATTCTTATTAATATGTTGGTATTATTAAATATTTATTGTAAATTCTCCCAAGGTATGCCTTATCCTTTAACTTTGTTTTAGTTGTGCCTTTACTTACATGGAAGTCTTAAAAATTGTTATAGTTATTATGTTTTTAAGATTCATTAATGTTGTTGAGTGTAACTATGGCATTTTTATTGCTTGTTTTTCATTTCACTGTTGCATTTTATTAACATACTGCAAATTATCCATTAATTCTGTTAATTTTGGACATTTCAATTATTTTCAGTTTATGGTTATTATGAACAATGTTTCATACATTCCCGTATGGGCCATTCGCTTCGTTGCTGAGGCTAGTTTCAAACTCCTGACCTCAAATGGTCCTCACCCCTCAGCCTCCAAAAATTCTGGGTTATAGATGTGAGCCATTGTGCCCAGCTAAGAATAATTTTTGATTTATTATTTTAAAAAATTTACTTGATGCTTTCTATGGGTCTCCAAAAGTATCTGAAAAAAAAAATACACACACACACACAGACACAGACATCTTAATGTACAGACTTATGAGTGGAATTGCTGGGTCAGAGGATATGTATATAAAATGTAGTGACTGGAACATAGTAATTTTTATGAAGTCAGATATCTCAATCTTTTAGGATTAGCCTTTTTTTCCCCTGTATTTTGGTTAAAAAAATCTTTCCCAACCACAAGATCGTGTAGATAGTCTTGTATATTATTTTCTAAAAACCTTATTGTTTTCTCTTTCATGTCTGTAATCTATGTGGAAATTTTTATAAATAATATTAAACACAAGTCTGATTTTCTTTTTAAAATGTGCATAGTCAATTCATCAATACCACAAAAGGAAAAAATCCTTTCTCCACTATTTCAGTAGTACAACTATTGCATAACTCATGCGTTCACATGTAATTGATATGCTTATCTGCTCTATATTCTGCTTCACTGGCCCATTTGTCTAATTCCACACCAACATCACACGGCCTTAATTACTATGGTTTGGTAATAACATTTAATAGTCAATATGATAGATTTTTCCAAACTTGTTTTTCTTGAGTGGTATCTTGCACATTAATTTTGAAACCAGCTTGTCATAATTTTTCTTTTCAAAAAATTGCAGGGAGTTTTTAATTGGATTTTTCAGAATCTATAGATCAATTTGGGGAGAAAACATCTTTTTCATAACCATATTCTAATTTATAAACATGGTATATCTCTTCATTTATTTAGTTATTTATAAAATTTTCTCAATACAGTTTTACTTCTTTTTTCATATGGGTATTGTCTATCATTCTCATAGCAGTATTGTTCACAGAGGCATTGTTAGATTTATTTCTATGTATTTAGTATTTTTGATGCCATTTATAAATTATATGCATATATAGAGTTCTAAAATTTGTATTTTCTAACTTTTTTTTTACCAGAAAAGAGAAGTAAATTTTTATATATTGATTTTACACACACAAATATTGCTAAATTTCCTTATTAATTCTGAATATTTTTGTCTCCATATTGACTTAAAAGGAATATTTTAAACATTTGACTGACAAGGGACTATTAACCAGAATATATAAAGAACTCAAACACCCTAATAACAATATCCCAAATCATCTAATTGAAATATAGGCAACAGATCTGTGTAGACATTTCTCAAAAAACGACATACAAGCTGGGCGCGGTGGCTCACGCCTGTCATCCCAGCACTGTGGGAGGCCGGGGCCTGCGGATCATGAGGTCAGGAGATGGAGACCATCCTGGCGAACATGGTGAAACCCCGTCTCTACTAAATACACAAAAAATTAGCCGGGCGTGGTGGCGGGCGCCTGTAGTCCCAGCTACTTGGGAGGCTGAGGCAGGAGAATGGTGTGAACCCGGGAGGCAGAGCTTGCAGTGAGCCGGGATCGCACCACTGCACTCCAGCCTGGGCGACGGAGTGAGACTCTGTCTCAAAAACAAGAAAAAA
>NW_012103721.1:2389031-2391328 GCF_000951045.1 Mandrillus leucophaeus
AAAAAAAAAAAAAAAAAAAAAATCAGCCAGGCATGTTGGTGTGCACTTGTAGTCCCAGCTACCCAGGAAGCTGAGGTGGGGGGATTACTTGAGACCTGGAGGTAGAGAGTGCAGTGAGCAAAAGACTGCAGCACTGCACTTCAGCCTGGGCCACAGAGCAAGACCCTACCTCAAAAAAAGAAACAATAAAAGAGATATCTGTCCTCTCATATTAATTGTAGCATTAGTCACAATAGCCAAGACGTGGAATCAATCTAAGTTTCCATGCATGATAAATCGATAAAGAAAATGTGATATATGTACACAATGGAATATTATTAAACCATAAAAGAATCAAATCCTGTCACTTGCAACAACATTGGTGGAACAGGAAGACATTATGTTAAGTAAAAAAATAATTCAGGCACAGAAAAATACCGCTGTTGTCACTCCTATGTGTGTGCTAAAATAAATTGATCTCATAAAGGTAGAGAGTAGAATGATGGTTACCAGAAGCTGGGAAGGTTGAAGAGGTGGGGAAGAAGAGAGGTTGGTTAATGGGGACAACATACAGTTAAATAGAAGGAATAAGATCTAGTGTTTAAGAGCGTAATAGGGTGACTATACTTAACAACAATTTATTGTATATTTCAAAATTACTAAAAAAGTGATATTGCAATGTTCCTAACACAAATAAATGATAAATGCTAGAGGTGATGGATATTATAATTAACCCTGATTTGATTATTGTATGTTTGTATCAAAATATCACATATATCTCATAAATATGTACAACTATGTATCCACAATCATGAAAAGTAAAAAATAATAAAGCAAAAGGTAAATCTAAGTATATTTGTTTTTTAAAAAGTGTAACATTTTTTCTCAAACTTTATCTGGTATTCTACCTTATGTGTTTTATAATTTATCTCCACTAAAGTTTATTACCATTTTAAGTAATCAGTGCTCCTTTTTATTTTATTTCCTGTTTACCATTTTCATTGCTTTTTAACTCTTCTTTCTTCTTAGGCCTCCTTTCTGGACTTGTTTATCATTTGCCTGCTGTAAGATATTTTGAATTTTCCTTACTGTCAACAAAAAAAAATCTCTGAATATATCTTTTGTTTGTCTGAATATATTTTTTATTCTTATTCTTGAAAAATGTTTAAGACTGAACATAAAATATCTTTGAGCAATTATTACTTTTATTCTTTTTTCCTCTAGAACATTGTTGGTATCATTTCACTATCTTACAGTTTCCATTATTGCTTTTGAGAAGTTAGCTGAAATTTTAATGTCATTTCTTTAAGATTATTTTGGCTTCCTTCCCCCAAACCTGGCAATTTTAAGTTTCTTATTGTCTTCTGTTTTCTTCAGTTTTACTCTGATGTATCAGAATATAATGTTAAAAATTATCTTACTTAGATTTGATGGAACTTTTTGAATCTGTGGATGTATCTTTCTTTCATCATTCCTGAAAAATTATTTGATATTGTTTATACATATATTGCATTGACAACCCCATTTTTTCTTTTCTCTCCTTCTGAGCCTATTGAATATATGTGTATGAGATCATCTCATTAAATTTGTTACATCTTTTGTCCTTTCTTCTCCATTTTCCAAATTTTTATCGCTTTCTACTGTATTTTGAACAATTTATTCTGATCTGCGATTTGTCTTTCATGTGACTAATTTTCCCATTCTCAAATGTATCCATTGAATTAAAAACTTATATCCTACATTCTATTAATGTATTTAGTTTTCCTCAAATCTGTTACGTAGACTTAATGTTTCGGGTTCCCTGCAGATCTTTTTAAGCATGTGGTGGGATGAGCATGGTAATTTTATAATATGTGTCTGATTATTTCAGTGACTGGAGTCTTAGTAGGTTTGTTGTTTCTGCTTGTTCTCATTTCTGCCATATTTTTCCTTGTATCTTGTCATTACTCACTTTCCTTTGGATGGAAAATATTTCTGCATGTTTTTTGAGAACTAGGATAAATGCATCCTCCTCTAGAGAATCTTTGCATTAGCTTCTCTGCCAGGCACCTGTAAGTGTACCAGCCTGGGACAACTGAAACTAAATTCACTGCCTGAGTTTTCTTGGCCAACAGTCTATGTTTGTCTAAGGTGTAAATCTGGGTCAGGACCAATCTTCTCAGCAACAGTTCTTTTACTTTTCCATTCTCATTCTTTTTCTGCTAGATGCCAAGGTAGCCTTCTATGTGGCTTCCTGAGGTTAGGAAGAGGGGATCTTGCAAGATACTACATACTTTATGCAGATAATCCTAAAGGAAACTATACTACAATTATTATTA
>NW_012103721.1:2395968-2396806 GCF_000951045.1 Mandrillus leucophaeus
AAAAAAAAAAAAAAAAAGACATACAAATGGCCAACAGATATATGAAAAAATTCTCAAAATCACTAATCATCAGAGAAATGTAAACTAAACCCACAATGATATATTATCTCACCCCAACTAAACTGGCGTTTATTAGAAAGACAGTAATGGATGCTGGTGAGGATATGGAGAAAGAGGAATGCTCCTACACGGTTGGTGGGAATGTAAATTAGCATAACCATTATGGAAAACAGTATGGAGGTGCCTCAGAAAACCAAAAATAGAATTGTCATATCATCCCATAATCCCACTGCTGGATATGTGTCCAAAAGAAGGGAATTTAGCAGATTAAAGAGCTATCTGGGCTGGGCATGGTGGCGTGCTGGGCACCTGTTATCCCAGCACTTTGGGAGGCCCAGTTGAATGGATTGCTTGAGCCCAGGAGTTTGAGATCAGTCTGGGTAACATGACAAAACCCGCCTCTACAAAAATTACAAAAATCAGCCAGGCGGCTGGGCGCTGTGGCTCATGTCTGTAATCCCAGCACTTTGGGAGGCCAAGGTGGGCGGATCACGAGGTCAGGAGATCGAGAGCATCCTAGCTAACACGGTGAAACCCCGTGTTAGCTAAATACAAAAAATAAGCCGGGCGTGGTGGCAGGCGCCTGTAGTCCCAGCTACTGACCCAGGAGGTGGAGCTTGTAGTGAGCTGAGATGGCGCCATTGCACTCCAGCCTGGGCGACAGAGACTCTGTCTCAAAAAAAAAAAAAAAAAAAAAAAAAAAAATCAGCCAGGCATGTTGGTGTGCACTTGTAGTCCCAGCTACCCAGGAAGCTGAGGTGGGGGGATTACTTGAGAC
>NW_012103721.1:2401391-2406856 GCF_000951045.1 Mandrillus leucophaeus
GTATTATGGGAAGAAAATAAGCATGTCTAGGGTTCTATTCCATTTCCTTGTTTGAGGTATTGTTGCCTTACATTTCTGGTGAGCTCTTCCCAAATAAGTGATGTCCTTGCTTTCATCAAACCTTTCATTGTGGCTTCAGTGGAAGATTAACCCATTGTCAAAAAGAAATTTATATGCATGGTTTTCAGATGAATCTATCAGACTCATTTACTTTTACTTTCATCGGCTAATGACGAAGATAAACTTTGAAGCTCATTTTTTTTAAGCCCAATAATGCAGGCAGTTTGTCCATCTTTGGTAGTTAAATACATCAATTTGGGTATTGTTGCCTCTGCCTACCAATTAACCCTCTTTGGGATTAATAATTACATTTCACAAGAGATGACATTACACTTGAGAAGCTTAGTTGTTTCTAAGTGGGCTTCTTACAGACAATCTTGAAAAGATCATGACTGTTACCAAATGCAGAATAGAATGTTTCCAAGTATAAAAGCAATCATTTAGAAAAGGAAGTAGGATTTTACTCTTGAAAATATTTTCAGCCTTCAATTTTCTTCTAAATGGCTGTCTGCTCAAAATTCGGTGGGTGTCAAAGGTCCCCTCTCCCCTAATCTGTTTAGGATTCCCTTTATTTGTAGCTACTAAAAAGGAGGGCTTGCATTTCAAAGCTTAAGATAGTTGCTAAGATTGAAACAGAAAAGTAAAATCTAAAGAAACACAAAGGCAATAAAAGAACATGTAAAACCATAGATATTTTTAGAAATGAAATGAGGACTGTATTTCTGGTTTCATACCATAAAGCCTTTGGATATCTATAATGTGATGATGCTGTAATCAATCACACAGGCATCAGGATGACAGAGGACATTTCCAGTGTCTGACTCAAAAGCCCAGACCCCAAACCAGTGAGTCAGAAATGACAAATTCAGGGGAGGTATTCATAGAATAAATTTCTGCAGGTGTTCACATCACCTGCTCTTTATTTATGCCCTTCAGTTTATTAAATCTGTCCCCAAATTCCTCAAACATTCAAACGTGATATACACACCAAAAGGAGCAGACCTTCCTTTCATTCTTCTGGTACTTCTGATACTTAGGAGAAACCATATTAATTGTTATTTGAAGTTTATATATCAATTCCATTTTTTTTTTACCTTTTCATAGTACCAAACTTATCAAAAGAGTAGTCAATATTTAATATTTTTCTTTTTTTAATCCATATATTGATTAGCACCCTAAAATCTGGGTTCTGTTTTTCTGTAATGAAATTGCTGTCTTAAAGATCTCTACCAATTTAAACATGTATTATTTCTTTGTGGTGACAACATTCAAAATCTTTTCTTCTAGCTATCTTGAAATATTCAATACATTGTTATTTACTATAGTCACCCTACTGTGTAATAAAACACCAAAACAAATTCTTCTTAACTGTAACTTTGTACCCATTGACCAACCTCTCCCAGTTCCCCCCCCAACCTCGACCCTCCCCAGCCTCTGGTAACAACAATTCTACTCTCTAATTCTATGAAGTAAGCTTTTTAAGATTCCACATATGAGTGAGATCATGTGGTGTTTATCCTTCTGTGCTTTAACATAATGACATAGTGTTATCCAGGTTCATTCATGTTATTGCAAATGACAGGATTTCATTCTGTTTTATGACTTTATAGTATTCCACCACACACACACACACACACACACACACACACACACACACACACACAGAGAGATATATCCATTCATCATTAGATGGGCATATAGGTTGATTCTATATCTTGGTTACTGTGAATAGTGCTGCAATAAACATGGGTGTACAGATGTCTCTTCCACATACTGATTACATTTTCTTTGGATATATACCCAGTAATGGGATTGCTGGATTATATGGCAGTTCTATTTTTAGTTTTTTGAGAAACCTCCATATGTTATTCATTATGGCTGTACTAACTTACATTCCCACCAACAATGTATGAGTTCTCTTTTCTTCTATCTGTTACTTTTGGTAATAGCTATTCTAGCTGGGATGAGGTGGCTTTCAATATTGTCACCACAAATAAATGATTAATATTGAAAGTGATGTATATGGCAATTACCCCAATTTTATCACTAAGCTATGTACACATGCACTGAAACATCACATTTTATCCCATAAATATGTACAATTATTAGGTGTCAGTTATAAATAAAAAATTCAATTAAAAATATATCCACTGACTTTTAAAATATTAACTCTAATGGTTTTCTTTTTGTATTTAGTCTTGATATTTCTGTGGATGTACATTTGATTTGCCATCATTGTTTTTATCTTTAATGTATTCTTTGATATCTCAGTCTAGGATACTTGTTTGTATGAAACAGGCACACAATCAAACTAACTCAAGCAAAAAAAAAAAAAAAAAACAATTAACATAAGGATATAAGGCTGTGTTGTGGAACTTGCGAGCAGAATGTATAGCTAAGCCTTTTTCCCTCATTCAGTACTCTTAACACACGTGGAGGTAAAATGGCCAGCTTAGCAGATATAGTCTGCATGTACACTATGATAAACTTGAAAAGTATAAAAACTCTAGATTTACATCAGTAAATCATTTGGCAAACGTTGATTGGGGGCTAAAATGGTGAACATGCAGCTGTCTGAAATTGGAGGTGCTTTGTTATTTGCTGTCTTGAAAAAGCTGTCAGCAAAAGCCACAGGTTTTGGCTCTACATAACCTTTCAGTTCTAACCTCAACCAATTAAAGTATTGTTTTATTTAAAATCCTTAGAGAATTGAATGGGCCCAGCTGGCATCAGATGTCTACTGTGACAAAATCAGCAATAAGTCATATGGACTAATATCGAACTTAGGCCCCAGTGCAGCAGGGACTGTTAAAAATGAACACTTTTCAGAGAAGGAATTTGCACCCCATATTATATATACATCTGAATTCCATTGTAGTACTTTCCTGAATCTCCTCTTATATTTATTGTTTCTTTTTTCCCTCTTGCTTCCTAACTCTGGGATTTACCAAACGAAACTTTCCTTTGATTGATTATTTTTTTCCTTAGTATTCTTCCTCTTGAAATTTTAAAACTTTGATCATCACTGATATGTAGGTGAATCTGACATCTTTATTTCCAGATCTTATCCAATTCCTAATGCTTGACTTACAAGATCCCTTTGGATTATAAACCTTTCCACTTGGATGTCTCATAGGTAAATCATCCTATGTCCAGAATGGCACAGATTATCTGCTCAGATTCCTCCCGTCCAATTTTCTTGATGTCATCTTCATACTTCCAGTCATGTGGGCCAGAAACATTGAGTTTATCTGTGTGCTTGGCATCATGATTTCTTTTCTCATATTCCATTATTCATCAAGCCCTATTGATTTAGCTAGATCAATTTTAACTTGATTTAGCTTGACCTCCACCTAATCTCTAAATTCTGGCTGATCATGTGCCCAGGAAAAAGCAGAGAAAGAACTTTGAAAGGACAACTGCTATTCTGTCCTTTCCAGCTCCTGCCTAGTCTTCAAGGCTCACCTGCTACTTCCACAAAGAAGCTTTTTCTGAATCTCACCAAAAAGAGTAATGCTTATAACTAACAGTTTTCTAGCACTGAATATATGCCAGGAACTAGGCTGTGTGACTTGATTTGATGCTTTCCAAAATTCTGCAAGATCTTTTCACTATTTCTACAGATGGAAAATTGTAGCTCCCACAGATTAAGTGATTCAGCAAAAATTATAGGACATGGGAGTGCTGGAATCATGATCTCTACTTCTAAACTCCCACAGAGTTTTATTTCTTTTTTAAAGATCATCTCCTTATGTTGCATCACTGTGAAGTGTCTCACTTCCCTCCCAGAATGGGAACTTCCTGAGGCCATACCTGATTTCTCTTCTAGCACTCATGGTATCTAGCAAAATATTTTGTATGTAGGTGGCTTTCATTAAATAGTCATTGAACAAATGAATTGGCAGCTAAAAAAAGTTCTGAATTCACAGATAATGTAAATACAGTCAGTTTGGATGGAGTGCCTATTTAACCAGGAGACATCAGTATAAATATTTTATACATAAAATTAGAATGATCTTTATTTACTGTCTGTTCCACAGGACTGCTCTTACATATTTAGACTAGATTATCTTTGTGAAATCCTTTGATATTTCAGAGATATTGCAATGCATGAAACTGAAGTCTGTTTTTTGAAATGCCTGTATTTACTTTATAAAAGTTTCCCTTTGCTTCTTACCATGTGTTATATATGTCACTAAATAAGTTTTAATTTTTATAATAATGTCTATTGTGATGGGCAGGAATTGGTTAAAATAGCTATGTTTATTTCTCACTAAATATTTAACATGATCTGTAGGAGACCAATTAAAGGACTCAGGATTTATATAGAAAGTTAAAAATAATTAGCTTTCCATGTTTTCAATGATGTATTACAAGCCATAATCCATACTGACAAATGTTTGACAAAGCTAAAATTATTATGCAATGTAGTTTGAGCATAGAAATTGAATTAGATATTACTTTCATCCTAAGCCTGCATTTTGCTTTAGAAATAAAATGACATAACTGTATTTTCCCTAGAGCCTATGAAAAAGCTGAGGTAAACTATCTAATTTCAGAAAATTTAATTTTAATTTGTATTTGAAACCCTGGATAGTGTGTGTGTTTTGTGTGCTTGGGGGTTGTCTGTGGTTGGTAATGAGGAAATCTAATTGAATTGAATTTACTATTATTTTAAAAGAAGAATGAATTGCACATTATTATACTATAAATCATTCTTAGGGATCTTAGAAAAACAGCTAAATGCAAAGACTTTGAGTCAGACACTTCATTTCAAATTTGGCTCAGTTTACTTTCAACATATAACTTTGAGTGTGATACTTAAACTCTGTCAACCTATTTCTTCTTGTAAAACAAAGTACATTTTATACATTTCAAGCAGTATATATAAAGCAAACACCAGATTTTCATTAAGCAAATTCTATATACAACAGTAAAAAGAAACTTAAGCAACTAAAGTTACATCAAGGAATATAAGGCAGGTACATTAATATTACATTATGGGGCAGATTTTTGTAGGCTTTAGAGGTAGACTTGAGGTGAGTTTCTGGCCCTTTGTAATTATGTGACCTAAAGCACAGTTTCTTCATTTCCACTGCCTCCACCACTTGCCCCACCCCATAACCAAGTGAACATGCTTGAATTCGTGTCATTCTGCCACACATTCCTGCTGGTGCCCCTGTTTCTGCTCTCACCCCCTTGTTCTCTGAACAGCAGTCTCAGTAATGTTTTAAGAATGTTAATAAAATTGTGTCATGCTCCAATTTTAGCCCTGTAATATCTTTCCATTACATCCAGAGTAAAATACAAACTCTACCCCATGGTTTAAATATGCTGAGAGAACTTGTCCCTAGCCTGCTCTTTGATCTCTTAACTTCTTTCTTTTCTGTTCTTTCCCTCCCCCC
>NW_012103721.1:2406906-2446409 GCF_000951045.1 Mandrillus leucophaeus
TTTTCTAAGTCTTTTGTTTTCTGTCTCTTTCTCATTTCAACTCAAATGTCTCTCCCTCAAGTATTAAAAAAAAAGTATTTTTTAAATCTGCTATAATTAAATGTATGCATACTCTTGTAATTAAAAGTATAAACACTCATTTTTTTTTGCTGTGAAATGCTAACACACATACAGAAGACTATATGAACATAAATATAATGATTAATAAATTATTATAAATCAAATACTTGTGTATTGACCAAATGAAGAAATAAAATAATTTTCAGAAACTTTTTGTGTAACCCTTTTAAATAAAGAAATCCTAGTGCTGTCTTCATCAACATATAAACCAATTAAAAAGTCTTCTCTCCTTAACTTTTTTTACTCTCCCAAAGTTTCTTTTTCTTTACAGTTTTATGCTTTATATAAATGTAATATTGTGGGGTATATTCTTTTGTGTCTGGATTAGCTGTATGTTTGTAAGATCATCTATATTGTTGCAGTTTGTTTATTTTTATTCCCTTAACATTGAATACTTACCTTTGGGTCTTCAAACTCAACTAGACAGACTAATATGATGATTATAGGCCACACTAACTGCTGACCTCACTTAGCAGGATACAGCACAGGGAACAGCATGCCAGCACACCAGTAACTGTTTACCTTCTGAAAGAGTTCTCAACAGAACAGAAATGGGAGCTAGTCTTCTGTAGCTACTCCAAATGACTGTGCGTGTAAGAATGTGAGACTTAGAGAGCTGAGTGTAATAGATAGATAACCTTAGAATCCTTTGTCCCAAAGTAGAATCAATGACTTAAAAAGTCCTGCAAAGAACATGCACTTAGGACAGCCCAAAGTTTCTCCTAATAACATATTTATAGTTTATTAGCAGTCTAGGTATAATGTGTCAATCAGGAGGTTTTTTGTTTTTGTTTTTTTTCTTACCATAAGTGGTGGTCCCAGTAACACAGCTGACATCTACTTTTCCTATGTTCTTAGGGGAATGGAATTAGAAAATAACCCAAGCTCAAATTCATGCATTATAAAAAGAAAGAACATTTTGCTTCGCCCTTTATTCACAGACATACCATACTTTTTGGTTCACAAGATAGAATGTTGTTTGATTCCATGTTTTATCCCTGATGAAAAATATTGCTGGGACCATTCTTATATATGTTCCCTGGTGCATAGGACATATTTCTATCGTACATATATAAAGTTGTGATATTGCTAAGTCAGTTTGTATGTCTGTCTTGAATCATCTTGATAGAAAACACCCAACTGTTTTCCAGTTGGTGGTTTTACCAATTTACACAACCACACGCAGTTTGTGAGAATTTCTATTACTCCATATTCTCTTCAGTTCCTGGTATTGGCATTCTTTTAAGTGTTAACCCTTCTGGTGAATGTGAAGTAGCATCTAATTTTGGTTTTAATTTGGATTTCTCTATTTATTATCTTGATGATTATTTCCATATTTATTGGCCACTGGGATTTCTTCATTTGTGAATTACCTTTTTAAGACTTTTCTCCATGTTTCTATTTATTGGGAGTTCTTTGTATCTTTTGTATATGAGCCCTTTATCAATTACATGTTGAAAATTTGTTCTACCACTTAAAATTTTGCCTTTTCATTCTCTTACACTTTCTAATTCAGTTTTTGGAAGATGCAGTCTTATAGTAATAAAGTAATCATATGTATAATGTATTTATAAGCAGAGGTGGTAACCAAAATATTTAACTATAGATATAGTGTGAGGGTTGATAAAACAGAAGTGCACCTGTTGAATGTCAGGTCAGTATAAGGCTCTTTTTATGATGATGATTACTATTACTGCATTGGTTAGCACAACTAACATTTTATAGGAAGTAATGTGAAATGTCAATCAATAAAGGAATTATTGGATTTGTTGAAGTACATCTATATTCTGCATATTAAGATCAATTGAACTTTAGGAGCTGACCGTTATAATCTGGAAGGATGAAAATCCCAAAAATATAATTCTGGGAAATATTTTGAAAATTCTTTAAGTGATATTTATTTACATTTTTGAAAGGAGATGTATATGTGAAACATATAAAAATATGACAAAAAACTTCATAGGCCACTTTACACAAAATAAGCAATAATGACATACCTATTTTTGCAAACATAAAGAGGTATATTAATGACCACTGCATAGTTATAATGGTTATGAGTGACAAACCATATTCATAAAAATTGGACAAAAGGACATGTGTAAGTGCATATTACTGTGGTTGGTAATTGTGTCCACCCAAATTTATAACTGTGTTCATCTGACATTCTTTGATGAACAACGTAAGTCTTGACAAGATTGGCACAAACTGTGATGGGTCAACACCACATGCGCAGTAACCTAAAAGAACCAAGATCTCAATATATTTTATCTTTCACAAATGCAGCTGTACAAAAAGGACATGTCTTCATTTACTGAGAAAGTTTTAGCCTTTTTTTGTACACATACAATGCTTGCACACTAAGTCAATGTTGTTATAGTGCACTTTTTTGTAGGCAAATTTGCAAAAAAAAAAAATGCATAAAATGAATTATAACTCTCTGAAAGTCTCTATACAACTTATACTTCCAGTATACCATAGTAAAATATTTTTAAAAATGCTGATCATTTAAAATAGTTGAAAAAGACAAAAAAAAAAAAAAAAAGAAGAAGAAGAAAAGAAGAAAAAAACACAAAACCTTTTCACATGCCTGTTGGCCATCTGTATGTGTTCTTTTAAGAAATATCAATTCAGGTCCTCTGTACATTTTTTAATCAGGTCATTTCTTTTTGGCTATTGATTTTGGTTTCTTATATATTCTGGATATTAGCACCTTCTCAGATACATGGTTTGCAAGTATTTTCTATCAATCCATAGATTGCCTGTTCACTCTGTTGATTGTTTTTATACTGTGCACAAGATTTTTAGTTTGATGCAATCCCACTTGTCTAGTTTTGCTTTTGGGTTCATAGCTGAGAAATTATTGTGAAGACCAATATCAAGAAGCATATTCCCTATGCATTCTTTTCATAGTTTTACAGTTTCTGGTCTTACATTTAAGTCTTTAAGTCATTTTGAATTGATTTTTGTATGTGGTGTGGGATAAGGGTCTAATTACATTCTTCTGCATGTGGATATTCAGAGACTATCCTTTCCTCATTGTGTATTCTTTCAACCCATGTCAAAGATCAGTTGACTGTAGATATATGGATTTATTTCTGGATTTTCAATTCTCTTCCATTGGCTTTTAGGTCTTTTTTTAATGCCAGTACCATGTTGATTTAATTGCTGTGGCTTTGTAATATTTTGAAGTCAGGAAATGTGATGCCTCCATCTTTGTTCATCTTGCATAAGATTGTTTTGGCTATTCAAGGTCTTTGTGATTCCATATGAATGTTATTATTATTTCTGTAAAGAATGCTATTGGGATTTGATAGAAATTGAATTGAGTCTGTAGATCTCTTTGGGTAATATGGAAATTTAAACAATACTGAGTTTTCCAATCCATGAACACAGGATGTCTTTCTATATTGTCTTTGTTTTTTATAGGTCTTTTTTTTTGTGTTTTCTGTAAATTGCTTTATCAATGTTTTATAATTTTCAGTGTACAAGTCTTTCACCTCTTTGATAAGTTTACTCCTTAGTATGTTATTATTTTTGTTGCTATTATAAATGGATTGTTTTCTCCATTTCCTTTTTTGGATAGTTCATTGTTTATATATAGAAATGTTACTGATTATTGTATGTTCCCTTTTTTATCCTGCAACTTTATTGAATTCATTTATTAGTTCTAAGGGATTTTTGTGGATTATCTAGGAATGTCTACATATATGTCATTTTCAAGAAGAGATAATTTTCTTCTCTTCCATTTTGGATGGCTTTTATTTATTTTTTTCTTATTTAATTGTTCTGGCTAAGACTTGCAGTACTATGATGAAAAGAAGTGGTAGAAAGGGACATCATTGTCTTGTGTCTTAGAGGCAAAGTTTTCCGTTTTATTTCATTGATTATGATATTGGCTGTGGGTTTTTGATATGATGGTCTTTATTGTGTAAAGTAAATTGAAGTAAATTCTTTTTACACCTGTTTTCTTGAGAATTGTAATCATGAATGGAAGTTAAACTTTGGCGAATGTTTTTTCTCTGTTGAGATGACCCTTTTTTTTTTTCTTTAGTAATATGGTATATTACACTGATTTATTTTTGTATGTTGAACCATTCTTGTACTCCAGGGATAAATCTCACTTGGTCATGGTGTATAATTGTTTTAATTTGTCACTATATTTACTTTGCTAGTATTTTATTTATGATTTTTGCATTGACGTTCACTAGGGATTTTGGCCTATAGTTTTCTTCACTTGTAGTTCTTTGTATAGTTTCAGTATCAAGTTGATGCTGGCCTCGTAAAATGAGTTTGGAAGTGTTCCTACTTGTATTTTTTGCAAGAGTTTAAGAGAGTTAGTAGTAATTCATCTTTGAATGTTTGGTTGAATTCAACCATGAAACCACCTGGTCCTGGGCTTTACTTTGTTGGGAGATTTTTCATTACTAATCTAATCTTGTTTTTCTATTGGTGTGTTTAGCCTTTCTATTTCATCTTGATTCAGTTTTGGTAGCTTGTAAATTTCTAGGAATTTATTCATTCTAGGTTATCCAATTTGTTGGTATATAATTGGTCATAATAGTTTCTTATGTCTCTGAGGCATCTGTTATAATGTTTTCACTTTCATTTCTGATTTTATTTATTTGACTTCTCTCTTTTTTCTTGATTATTCTAGCTAATGGTTTTTCAATTTTGTTAATTTTTTCAAGAAAACAACTCTTGGTTTTGATGATTTTTAGTTTTTTATTCTTTAATTTATTTCTACTCTTATATTTATTATTTCCTTCTTTCTGCAGACTTTAGGATTATTCTTTTTATAGTTCCTTGAGGTATAAAGGTAAGCTGTTTTTTTTTCCAGTTATTTCTCCGTGTAATGTGAGTATTTATTATTATAAACTTTTCTCTTATTACTGCTTTTGCTGCATCCCAGAAGTTTTTGTAAAGTGTGTATATAGGTTGGTTGGTTTGTGAGCGCTGAGAAAGGTATGTAAAGATACACAATAAGTCATTAATCTTGGCTCTTAATCTTGACAGTTCAAATTGGAGGCAGTAGTGTTGGGAAGCAATCTATTAACTTTTTCATTATGCATCTCTGAATGTTTGGGTTATTAAAAACAGCACTGTTACTTTCATATTTTAAAAAACATAATTCCTAATGATATTATAAAAATTAAATGGATGAAGGGGCTATCTTTTTTAACTTCCAAACTCTTCACACAAATGAGAAGATTAAAGCTAGTTTGGACACTTTATGTAGAGTAGGTTCACATAGATCAAAAATATGTTATCCCAGATGACTACTGAGAAACAATTTTCAGCCAGTGCTCACCAAATATCTCCAAAAGCAAGAATGAAATGAAAATCAGGAAATTAAAGATGAAGTTACTTATTTCAAAATGCCCAATTATCACAGACTTTGTATATTCTAACACCTGAACACTTCCTCTATTGTACTGCAAGCTCCATTAAGGCTGGATTATTTGTCTTTTTTGCTACTGTATCCCCAATGTGAAACTTAGTTCCTGATATATAGAAGACCATCAATAAATTCTTAGTAAACGAATTAATAAATGCTTATTTTAAGATTGGTATTTAACTGCCCATTTAAAAAATAGCAGTTAAAGGGTTGATTATTTCATTAATTGCTCTGTTCTGGGATATCTTATATTTGATTCCAGTTTACAGAACACCTTATCATTACCTCTGTTCAGCCTGTGATCATGTGGCACTGTTGTTATTTGTAGTAGGTCTGTCTCCCCAGTAGGACTGTGAATTACTCAGGGACAAAATCTGATTTCTATTCATTTTTTTCTTTATCTCAGAGAGCAACAAATTTAGTAAATTCTATTTCAGTAAATACAGTAATTTAAAATGTTTTATTTTTTCAGATTATTATTTCTAATAGCATGACTCCAACAATAATTTTACTTCACAAAAACAAAGTTCATTGATTCTACTGTTCACTATTCTTTTGCTATCACTTTGATCCTATGCCCATCTTCAATTTTGTGGTACATCCTTATTATCACTTCACTTATTCTCTTGCATACGCCTTCAACTTATTTGTCCTACTTTTCTTTGAAATTCTCATATACTCTCTCTACATTTTCCCTGTGGGATCCATTTAATTCATAAGACTTTAAATTCCATATGTATGCTGATGACTCGAATACTGATATATCTTGTCTGAATTTTCCCTGAAATTCAAACTCATATATCCAACTGCTTACACTCCATCTCCACTTGGATGGCCATGATAATCTCAAACATAACATGTCCAATACTAAAATTATTCTCTATCTTCACCCCACATCTACTCCTCTAACAGTTTTCCCCATCTTAGTAAATAGCAATTCAGTCCCTCTAGTTACTCAGTTGAATCACGACTTCTTTCTTTCTCTCATGCCTAATTTCTAATTCATTGGCCAGTCTGATTGGAGCTGAAGTCAAGACATATCCATTATCTAAATTCTTCTCCTTGTTTATATTCTATAATCCTGATCCAAGCCACTAATACGTCTCACCTAACTACATATAAGCTCCCCCTTTTGCTACATCCCACCTCCCTACATGCTAATTCTTAATATAGCATTGGAGAAATTTGGTTGAAGCTCAAGTTAAATCTTGCCACGCCTCTTCTCAAACCCTGTAGTAGTCTCCCATTTCATGTAGTTAATATGGCTACTTGCTACCTCTTTGACCTTACTTTATACTTATACTTCTTTCTTCCCTTGCTCCCTCAAATCCAACCATGTTTGGGCTGATTCCACTTGCATAGAAGGAGTAAAAGTTTAGCTTAAATGAATCAATGCTGATTTATGTGAGGAGATAAATCAGCCTTCAACAAAATTGAAGCTGTGCTGGATTTTATCTGAAGAAGGCTTATACCAACAAGACTTCTAGCAGTCATCTCAGAAACTTTTTCTCAGGGGCCACAAAGGTCTTTAACAATGGGAATTATGTTTCTCAATCTAATAGTATGACAGGATCAATCCAGGAGGCTTGCATATATCTTTTACTGATTTTTTGTGTGTGAAATAGTTTTATTAAGAAAGTATTTTTTCTAGAATATAGTTATACATAGCCACTGGAAGTTGATTAATTGAAATTTGGAAATGATAGCTATAATTTTTGAATGTTAATTTTTCAATGTTTTATTTAGGGCAACATTTTCAATCACAAAAGAATTCATCTTGAGATTCAATCAAACACAAAATTCCAAAGAGAAGGAAGAATTGTTGGAACTAGCCAGAAAAATCATTGTCAGATGTAAGGTAATGGCATATCATTGGATTGTTCTGCATGTTAACTTCCTTTTCTAGTTGGTACATGATTACACATTCTAAAATATTGTAAGAAAAAATAGGAATACATCTTTCTTTAATTATAAGTAGGGAGAGTTAAAATATTAATGCAAATTAAGGTTAAAGCTTATAACCAAATAATAAAAGCTCCTGTAAATTTTTGTGGAAATATACCAGTCCAGGAGCCCATAGTGAAATGTTAAGTCTGGCAAATAAATTTTTGATTATGAAAATTCTATTTTTTCTTAAAAAGTTAACTGAGATACGCTGTGTCTCAAAGGAGAAAAAGGCCTTTCTAAACTTTTATATATACGCATGAAGTACTCTGTTCTTTCTCTGTAACAAACTATTCTTCACCTGAATTGTGAAAAATATATTCTTTAAGAATATGACATTAATCCCCAAATTTACAAATAGATATCAAAACAGAACAGGAAGTAAAGTAAGTCCTTGCTTTTCCTTTTCTACATTGGACTCGGTTTAAATTTTACAGAGAAATAACATACATATTTTGCTTTGATATGAATAATTCATTAAATAAAAGCTGCACAAAACTGATGCATAAATTAAGCCACCTTTTTTGTGGTGTTGTAGTGGTTGTTATTTTCCAGTTCATGGCTGCCCATATATTTGAAGATTTTGAAAAAAATTTGATTAGAAAAAGAGTATACTTTTGATAAGTGTATATGCAGACAGGTGCCAGGAGGTGCATTCATCAGTGAACTTTTCTCCAGTTGAACGAGTATTCCCTGCAACAGTCCCAGGAGTGGGCACAATAAGGGAAGTGG
Source organism: Mandrillus leucophaeus (assembly GCF_000951045.1). NCBI lineage: Eukaryota > Metazoa > Chordata > Mammalia > Primates > Cercopithecidae > Mandrillus > Mandrillus leucophaeus. The sequence continues at coordinate 2,415,098 of NW_012103721.1, forward strand.
AACAATCCTGATCATCTCCCTCATGTTCATTAACTTCTGCACATCAACAATGAAGTAACCAGGGTTTTCCAGCAAACTGACATCAAACTCGCTTCTGTTTTATCACATTTCTTCAGTGTTTTTCCTCATAAAATAAAAAAAAATGCATTCTCTTGGGGAAAAATTGGAAGTACTCACTAGAAAGTAAAAAATGAGAATTATTTTCAGCAAATAGCTAATTATATTACTTATAGTATCAACATTTTTTACATCTTAACACTAATACAGTTTGCATAAAATCTCCAAAAATTTGAGTAATAAAAGCAAAAATATAAAATTGTATACAACTCTGGCCACCGAGCATTAGCTTCATAGAATTACTTTTGGAACACAACTAAGAATTAAAAATTATTAAATATATAAAAGATGTACATTTTGATTTGTCTTTTTCATGCTTCCTCATAATAGAGAAAATTGGGTCTCAAAACCCTGGGCTCTGGGAAGCATGTGCATCTTCCTGCTGCATGGATTGAAGTAATATATCTGGCTCAATGCAAAGGGGAAATCCAAGATGGTATGTACTTTAAATTCTTATTAGGTATCCTAAGCATTTTCTAGATTATCAGTGAAGGCATAATTTGAGAACTTTAATTTTTAAAAATTGTGCAGAAGACAAGAAATTCTTCTACTCTATCGAAATACATTTTATTTTGAAAATTCATTTTGTAATTTAGAATTTATGATTTTAACTACTTAGCTTTTTAGTGATAAAATTATTTTCAAAACTTTACTCAGCATAGTCTTTATTACTTTTTTGCTAAAATTAGCAACTAATTAAAAACTAATATAAAATGTCATTTAGTGATTTCCAATTAAAATAGGCACTAGACTTTAGAGAAATTTGCTTCTTCATTTTATAATTATTACTTATAAAACATTAATCAAATGACCATTTGTTTTCCACTTATTTTAAATAGCAAGCTTTACTCATTACCTTTTCATTTATCACTCCTCGTTTATGCCTCCTTTAAAACATCCTCTAACTAATCTAAAAAAAAATTAACGTTATTTCTAAGGGGGTAAAATTCCTTCCATCACTATTGTAAAATTGTATATATATGCCTTTTAAAATAGTTTTAGAATGTTAACCACATGAGTTCAGAGAGAATTTTCCCCATGTAAATTAGGTTTTTGTAGTGCTATCTAGGAGTTTTCAAGCAGCAGGAAGAATTATTTTGTATTTAACTTGCCTTTATGGTCCTTCATCACAGTGCCATCCACAGCCTGACCTCTATTAATAATTTAAATGATATTGAGGTAAACACTCTTGGTTTACCAGCAAGAAGAGGCTGTTTGCTCTTCATTGACAATTAAATTTCAGTTTTAATTAGTCATGTGATTTAGAAGAGGACTGGCCCTTGCCCAACCCGACGGGGGTGAATCATGGATGGTCTAAATCAGAGGTCCCAAAACCCTGGACCATGAACTGGTACCAGTCTGTGGTCTGTTAGGAACTGGGCCACACAACAGGCTGTGAGCAGCCAGTGAGCGAGCATTACTGAGCTCCACCTCCTGTCAGATCAGCAGTGACATTGGATCCTCAGAGTGTGAAGTCTATGGTGAACTGCACACGTGAGGGATCTAGGCTGCATCCTCCTTATGAGACAAAGCCAGTCCTTGGTGCCAAAATGGTTGGGGACTGCTGGTCTAAATCAATTATGGTAATTCCTTTTCACTTGCCAGTGATTTGATTAGGGTTAGTCACATGACCTGATCCTCAGCAAAGTGATGTAAAGACAGCTCTATTTCCCGTACTTTTTGTTGACTTGCTTTTGAAAAAGACATGCCTGGGAAAAAAGCATTCCTTTCCTCCCTATACTCTTGTTTGTTCCTGTCTAGTTTGCTTGGTAAGAACATGATGCCTGGAGTTTGTGCAGTCATCACAGTCCTCATGCACATGAGGGGGAACTAGAAGATGAAAGAAATGTGCATCTAAAGGGCAGCTATCTTAGCTGTCCCTGGAACCTTTCCAATTCTAATCTTGTGAAATAATAAACCTCCTTATTTTGAAGACATTTTTGTTATATTTTCTGTTACATGCAGCAAAAGCATTTCAATACATTCACATATTGAACTCTAAATAATACTCTCAATATGACTTCTTACTCTCTTCACAACTAAAATAACTGAATGGGTGTTTTACCTGTACTTTTGTCTGCTCCTCATTCTATAGTCCACCCTCCACTCAACAGCTTGTGATTACACTCAAATGAGCCCCAACTCCATATCATGGCCTACAGGACTCTGCATGTGCTGGCTCCTGGCTACCTCCCTACTTACTCATTATGTTCAGCCCTACTGACCTCCTTCCTGTCCCTTGAGCATGTCAGGGTTGTTCTTTCCTCAAGTCCCTGTATTTGCTGTTCGTCCTCATATATTTACATGGAAGCTCCTCAAAACTTTTGTAATGATTTGAGAAGCTGTTTTCTCTAGGCTCTTATCTCTGTATTCTTCCTCCTTCAGCTTCACAGGGTGGCCCTGTTTCCTCTTGTTTGATTCTCTAGTCTTCTGTTCTTCCCTTTTTATCTTGAGCACTGCCTTTTATCATCTGGTTCTGTCCTATTTCTCCACCACTATGTGTGTGACCTGGTGATTTATTTAGTGTTGGGCCTGTATAGTGTTGAATCTATAATAGCTGAGCCCCCTTGGACATTTCTTCCTTCCTCTAGCCTCTCGACCTTGGTGGTTTCTGTTTCAGTTGCTTCATGCCATGAAGTTGAACTTCCTATATGGCAACTTAGAGTTCCAAATCTAGTATCTTGAGAGAGAGAGAGAGAGATCCAGGTGGAAGCAGTGGTGCCTTTTCTGATTCAGTCTTAGAAGTCACATAGTATCATTTCTGCCACATTTCATTCTATTGGTTGAAGCTGTCACAGGGTCTGCTCAAGTTTAAGGAGAAGGGCGTATAGACATCACCTCTTGATGAAAAAGGTGTCAAAGAATTTGTAAATACATTTTAAAACTGCAATTTGGTCTTAATGGTAGGAAATAATTATAAAAAGTAATTATAGCATGTAGAAAAACAGGATGATTTTCAAATGATGAAGTTTCTATATTTTTAATATTTCAGAAGCTTTAAATATGCTTTATGCATCTCTGGACCATGCTTCCTTTGATTATGATCATCTGCCTGCCTTATTTTTTGTTGCGGAATCGGTTTTATACAGACTCTGTTGTGATGCATCCCTCAAAACGTATTTATATTCAGTTGAAATAAAGCTAGTAAAGGTATGTTTTGAAAAACTTCTTAATGTTCTTAAATATTTCATATACTACATGTAACAACATGACATCTGTTTTAGGATCAAAACAGAACATTTAGTTTTATTATAGAATATTCTTTTGTTTGGTAGTTTAATCTTCTCTAATTGTGAGTAGTACATTATTATTGCTTAATATCTAAATGGAGATAGTAGTTTGAGAAAATATAATTTCACAAACTACATAAGAAAATAACATTTCATTAAAAAACAATATGCTTAACTGTTTTTCTAGGTGTATATATATATATATAGTTTTTGTTTTCTATTTTAAGGGCTTTTAAATGCCACCTCCTCTACCATTTAAAAATGCTAACAAATAACCCTAAATAACTGCCGAATTTGGGAAGCTTAGTTGTTCTTCTAATATTCTATGTAACTTTAGATCTATAAAATGAAAGACTCTTTTCAGGTAACTCATATTTTATAAGATCCTTGAGATCATATTGTTTCACTCTCGGTGATGATCATGGTTGACTACTGTAAAATACATTGTTAGTCAAATAAATATAGTTTAACTAATGGTTTTACTGCAAAGAGAGAAAAGAAAGGCTAAAAGTATTTCTTTAAGATGGTTTTATATATGTATATGTATAAACACATATTTATATATATGAATGAAACAAATTAAATCAATGATGCAGAAATTGTTTTTTTAATTAAATTTTGATTATAAACTGTTAGAAATTGAACATGAGAGAACATTGATGAATCAGTCAATCAGTTGAACATTTTGGGGAGACAACCACATTTCAGTCATGTAAGTCAAGCTTAGATGCTCTCTGACACGTTTGGTAGTAAAAGACTTGTGGAGACCAGGCAAAAGTAGATGCCAGGCAAAAGTAGATACAGAGAACACATAATAGAAATTAACTATGCAAAAAACTGAGCTTTGCATAGAAGGAGGATTGAAGAAAATACTCAAGATATTACCAATAACTGTCTTGGGATGGTGCGAGTATGATGATTTTTTTTCTTTTTTCTGTATTTCCAAAACTGTCCGCTAAAAATATGTATTTATATTTATAATGAAAACAATATATATATAAACATAAAATATAAAATATAAATATACATATTTATAATGAAAAAAGAAATGTAATAAAATTTTTTAAGTGGAATAAAAAAACATGGAGCAAGTCTGGCTTTTATCTCCTCTTTCTCATCTCCTTCAGTGACCTTTCTCCATTTCTTGCCTTTTGTATTTCTGCTAGCAAGAAAAAGATAGCTACAAAATATAGTTTTATGCATTGAGCATATTGCTTATACTTTGCACATGCCCTGTTATCTGCCAAGCCAATTTGTACCAGTTCTGATAGCAGCTGCAAACACTTAAACCTTACTTAACTATGTGCCTTACACAATGATAAGTGCTTTAAATATATTAGACACATTAACTTATTTTATTCTCACAACTATCCTAAGAGGATTATTCATAATTTCATATTCCACATCCGTCACTGTGGCACAGAGAGTTTTAAGTGACTTCCCCAAAGTCTAAGCAGAGAGAGTTTTGATATTCAGTGTGGTTCTGGAGTCCAGTGAACTCTCAGCTATGATGCTACACATCTACCTTGGTTCTCAGATTTACTAATTTTTACTTTATTCTTTCTTCTATTGATATATAAATAGCATTTTAAATATTTATGAAGTACATGTTAGTGTCTGTTACATGACTCGTATGTATAATGATCAAGTCAAGATATTTAGGCTATCCGTCACTTTGAGTATTTATTATTTCTATGTATTTGCATCATTTCAAATCCTCTCTTCTAGTTACTTTGAAATATGCAAGGCATTGTTGGTAAGTATAGTCACCCTATTCTGCTATAAAACATTCTTTCTAATGCTATATTTGTACCCATTAACCAACTTCTCTTTATTTTCCCCTCCTACTTACCCACCCTTTTTGGTCTCTAATATCTATAATATTATTCTATTATCTTTGTCCATGAGATCAAGTCTTTTAGCTTCCACATGTGAGTGAGAACATGTGATATTTGTATTTCTGTGCCTAGCTTATTTCACTTAACATAATGACTCCCAGTTCCATTCATAGTGCTGCAAATGATATTTCATTATTTTATGGCCAAATTGTATTGCATTGTGTATATACAACACATTTTCTTTATCGAATCACCCATTATGGATACTTAGGTTAATCATATCTTTACTATTGTGAAGAGTGCTCCAGTAAACGTGAGAGTGCAGGTATTCCTATCATACACTGATTTTCTTTATCTTCCTAAAAGATAAATGCCCACTAGTGGAATTGCTGGATAGTATGGTAGTTCTGTTTTTAGTTTCTTAGAAAATCTAAACACTGTTTTCCTTAGTGGCTGTAATAATTTACATTGCCACCAATAGCATATGAGTTTTCTTTTCTCTATATCCTCGCCATCATGTGTATTTTTTTTTGTCTTTTTAATAATAGCCATTCTAATTGGAGTGAAATGATATTTAATTGTGGCATATGGTCTTTATTACTTTGAGGCATATTCCTTCTATGCATAGTTTAGAGACTTTTTATCATGAAGGGATGTTGAATTTTTTCTAATGCTTTTTCTGCATCTGAGATGATCATATGGTTTTTGTCCTTCATTCTGTTGTGATGTATCATGTTTATTGATTTGTGTATGTTGAATCATTCTTGAATCCCTGGTATAAATCCAACTTGAACATGTTGTATAATCTTTTTGATGTGCTATTGGATTCAGTTTGCTAGTATTTGGTTGAGGTTTTTTGAGTCTATGTGCATTAGAGATATTAGCCTATAGTTTTCTTTCTTTGTTGCACGTTTTCTGGTTTTGGTATTAGGGTAACACTGGCCTTGGGAAATGTGATAGGGAGATTTCCCTTGTCCTTAACTTTTGGGAATTATTTGAGAAGGGTTGGTATTAGTTTTTCCTTATCTATTTGGTAGAATTCAGTAGCGAATCCATCTAGTACTGCACTTTTCTTTTTTGGGGGAATCTTTTCATTAATGATTCAGTCTTGCTACTCATTGGTATGTTCAGGTTCTGTATTTCTTCCTGAGTCAATCATGCTAGGTCATATGTTTTCAGGAATTTATCCATTTCCTCTAGTTTTCCAGTTTGTTAGTGTATAGTTGTTTACAATAGTCTCTGATGATCTTTTGTACTTCTGTGGTATTAGTTTTAATATCTCCTTTTTCACTTTTGATTATGTTTGAGTGGGCCTTCTCTCTTCTTTCCTTGGTTAGTTTAGCTAGCAGTTGATCAGTTTTATCTTTAAAAAAAGTTTTCATTTTGTTGATCTTTTGTGTTGCTTTTTTAGTCTCCATTTCATTTATTTCTTCTTTGATCTTTATTATTTATCACCTTCTACTAATTTTGAGTTTGGTTTGTTCTTGCTTTACTAGTTCCTTGAAGTGCATCATTAGATTATTTGAAATCTTTCTGTTTCTTTGATGCAGGAATTTATTGCTATAAAAACCCTTCTTAACACTGCTTTTGCTCTGTCCCTCAGGTTTCAGTATATTGTGCTTTCATTTTCATTTGTTTCAAAACATTTTTTTTAAATTTCCATTTTAATTTCTTCATTGACCCAGTGGTTGTTCAGAAACATGTTGTTTAATTTCCATGTATTTTTATAGTTTTCAAAGTTCCTCTTGGTATTTATTTCCAGTTGTATTTCATTGTAGTCTGAGAAGATACTTGGTATGATTTTGATTTTAAAAATTTGTTGACTTATTTTTTGCCTAGCATATGATCTAACCTGGAGAATATTCCATGTACTAATGAGAAGAATGTACATTCTGTTGTTGTGTTGGGAAAAATATTATGTGAATATCTTTAAAGTCCGTTTGGTCTAAAGTCCAAGTTAAATACAATGTCTCTTTGTTGATATTATATCTAAATATGTCTCATGCTAACGGACGAGTGTTGAAGTTCTCCACTATTAATGTATTGGAGTCTATGTTTCTCTATAGATCTAGTAGTATTTGTGTTGTGAATCTGGGTGCTCACCGTTGGGTGCATATATACTTAGAATTGTAATATCCTCTTCCTGGATTGATTCCTTTGTCATTATTTGATGTCCTTACCTTTTTTAAAAACCTTTTTTGACATAAAGTCTGTTTTATCCAATAGAAGTATAGCTACTCCTACTTGCTTTTAATTTCAATTTGTGTGGAGTATGTTTTTCCATCTCTTTACTCTCAGTCTGTGTCTTCACAGGTAAGGTGCGTTTCTTGTAGGCAACATATAGTTAAATTATGTTTGTAAAAAAGTATATTAAGCCAGCCTATATCTTTTAAGTGAAGAATTTATTCTATTTACTTTTAGGTTATTATTGATATGTGAGGTTTTGTTCCTGTCATATTGTTAATTGTTTTCTGGTTTGTAATAGTCCATTTTAACACTGCTATAAAGAAACACCTGAGACTGGGAAATTTATAAAGAAAAGAGGTTTAATTGACTCACAGTTCTGCATGGCTGGGAGGCCTCAGGAAACTTAACAATCATTGCAAAAGGCGAACGAGAAGCTCGGGCCTTCTTTACAAGGCAGCAGGAAAGGGAGAGCAAAGGGTGAACTTCCAAAGACTTATAATACCATCAGATATCTCGAGAACTCACTCACTATCACTAGAAGAGCATCTGGGAAACCATGCCCATGATTCAGTCACCTCCCTCCCTCAACACGTGAACCTCCCTTGACACATGGAGATTACAATTTGAGATGGGATTTGGGTAGGAACACAGAGCCAAACCATATCATGGTGGTTTTGTGCATTCTTCTCTTCTTTTTCTCTTATTGTTTTTCCTTGTGGTTTGCTAATTTTCTGTTGTAATACCATTTGAGTCTTTTCCTCTTTTGTGTCTTTGCTTTACTCACAAGTTTTACACTTTCATATGTTTTCATGATCATAACTATCATCTTTCCTCTTCCTGGTTTAGGACTCCCTTGAACATTTTTTGTAAGGCTAGTCTAATGATGATGAATGATCTTAGCATTTGCTTGTCTGTAAAAGACTTTATTTATTCTTCATTTATGAAGGATAATTTTGCTGGATATAGTATCTCTGGGTCTTTCAAGTGTCAAGTATTTTTTCTTGCAGCAATTTGAATATATCGTTCCATTCTCTCTTGGCGTGTAGTTTTCTGCTGAGAAATCCACTTTTAGTCTGCTCAAGGCTGACTAGATGATTTTTCTTTCTGTTTATTTTAGAATTTTCTCTTTGTCTTTGACTTTAGACAGTTTGACTGTAATGTACCATGGAAAAGTATTTTGGGTTTGTGGGGTCTCCTCAATCTGGATGTCTAAATCTCTTGGTATACTTGGGAAGATTTCAAGTTAAATTTTGTTAAATAAGTTTTTGAAGCCTTTCATTCACTTTTTACCTTTAGGGATACCAATAATTCATGTATTTGGTCACTGTATTGTGTCACATATATCACAGAGGCTTTGTTTTTTCTTTTTCATTATTTTTTCTTTATTTTTCTCTGAGTTACATCAAAAGTTATGTCTTCAGGTTCTGAGATTCTTTTGTATTGCTGTTGTTTTAGTTTATTGTTTAAACTCTTGATTGTACTTTTTATTTAATTAAAGAAGTTCTTCAATTCCAGATTTTGTTTGGTTCTTTTGTATGATATGTATCTCTCATAAATTTCTCCTTCAAATCTTGAACTGTTTTCTTCTGACTTTTGTATTATTTTTTGAAATTCTCTTGTATCTCACTGTGTTTCTTTAGTGTCATAATTTTGATTTTTTTCCCTGTGATTTCACACATTTCTTTTTGATTGGGATATGTTGCTGGGGAATTATTGTGTTCCTTTGGAAGTGTCATATTTCCCTGTTTTTCATGTTTCCTTACATTGATAACTGTGTATCTTGTGTAATATTCACTTATTCCAATTTTTTGAATTTGCTTTCACAGTAGAGGATGTTTTCCTGAAGATGTGTCATAGTGTTGGTTAGTAGGACCCTTTGTATTTGATTCTGAGTGCATGCAGTGGTGCAGTCCCTATATGATTTATTTGGCTGTCAACAGCATCAGTGGTATCTATGATTTCCCAGTGGTTTAGAGTGTGGTTAAGAGTAGAGGCCATGGTGAAGTTTTGCTCAGGGACAGGGATTCCAGATGGGTTAGTCTTTGGTCCCCAGTGGTGGCAGCAGTGGGATGAGTATGCCTGTTCTTGTGCCCCTGTGTACAAGATACTTGCTCTGGTATTAGCAGGACCAGGCAGGCCAATTCTTGGGCTTCTAGGTAGTTTACTTAGATCATGGTAGTGACACTGGTGGATCAGGCAGGTGAGTGAGTTCTTGATTCCCTGGGTAGGTGGCGTGGTGTAGGTAGTGGCAGTAGCAGTTGTGGGACAACCTTCTAGGTCCTGAGCAGTGCATGCTGATGTTGGAGATAGCTACAGTGCAGTCTCCACCTGCAGCCCCAGTCATGCAGCTCTCAGGCTTGCCTGTTCTCAGTTGTAGCAGCACTGCAGTGGTGCACATAAAGGTAAGCAGCCCTGCCCTTTGCACATGAGCTTGATCATGGAAATCATTCAACCAGTAGGAGTGTGGTCACTATCCAGGCCCACTCAAGGAGCCATCCGGTTCACCTGCCCTAGCCTCCAGTGGCAGCAGTGGTGACTGAGCCTGCAGAGGTATGCAGAGTGGGAGAGAGAATCCCTGTGCATGAACCTGAACACAGAGGCCACTCCACCAGTGGAAGTGGGGTCACTGCCCTCAGCCCCAGATAGCTGGCTCTCATTTGGATTCCCAGCGGCAGCAACTGCTGCTGCAGTGTTAGGTGGGGAGTGTGATGGATCTCACTCTGCTTGCAAGCCTGAACACAGAGTTTGTGCTACTGGTGAGGGAGGGTTTCTTCTCATAGCCCCAGACAGGAAGCTTTCAGGCTCTGGAAAGTGCGTGCCTTGGTTTCCTTTGTCCCAGAGACTGCAATGTTAATGCACTGCACCATGTCTTTTCTGGGAAGTAATACTACTTGTGGGCCACAGTACTGGGGCCCTGTAGCACCTTTGTTTCCAGCAATGCTATGCCACTGTAGCCCACTGGGTAGGCACTAGGGAATGTCAGTGGGGGTTCCTGGGATATGGAGATATGAAGGCTATGTTTCTAAAGGGAGGATGTAACCCCATGATGGCTGTACTCTCACAATGGCACCCTGCTGTAGTTGCTTAGGTCTCAGGGGTGTGAGTGAACCAGCAAAAGTTCTCTGTCTGGTACAATGTCCTTTGGGGGTCTCTAGCTCACTGTCCATGTTAGTGTCAGGAAGTATGTGTGTCAAGGAGCTCTGCCGTGGTTCAGGTTGTTGCAGTCCATGGTAGGGACATAGACCACTGAAGTTCTTATACCCTTTCCCCAAATAGCAAGCCCCTATGTGTTCCCAGCCGATTTTGCTTCCCTTCTGTATTAGTTGATTCTCACGCTGCTATAAAGAAGTACTTGGGACTGGGTAATTTATGAAGAAAAGAGGTTTAATATTCTCACAGTTCCACAGGCTTAACAGGAAGCATGACTGGGAGGCCTCAGGGAACTTATAATCATGGCAGAAAGTGAAGGAGAAGCAAGCACATCTTCACATGTTAGAGGAGAGAGAGAGTGAAAGGGGAAGCACCACACACTTTCATACAACCAGATCTCACTGTCACAAGAACTGCAAGAGAGAAGTCCGCCCCCGTGGTCCAATCACCTCTCACTGGGCCCCTCCCCTGACACATGAGATTATAGTTCGGGATGAGATTTGGGTGGGAACACAGAGCCAAACCATATCACCTTCTGTGTCTCAAGTATTTCCTGTAACTTCTCTATTGTACTCCAGTGTTCTCTCCTAGTTGTTCCATCTGAGGCGTGATTATTGATTCATAATTTTGGCTCTTCTTTCTGGAGAGAGTGAGTATGCAGTGTCTCTAGTCAGCTATCTTCAACTGGAGTCCCAAGATTTAATATTTTTAAAGCTTGCTTTTTATTATTCTAGTTCGTATAACTATCTATTGGAAATAAGCATACTCTATAAGTACTTTGAACCCAGGCAAGAAAACATTTTACTTGTCCTCCTTGCCTTTGTAGGGTTTTCATTACATATCTGAAAGACTATTGGAAATCTCCCTTTTGTTCTTTTCTTTTTGATGGAATGCTTTATTAAAGGATATTATCATAGAGGCATCACCCACTCTATATGCATTGTTTTGTTTCTCCTTTCGAGAAGTAGCTCAGGGTTGAATAGATCTAGAAATATATGATCCACAAATATTATTTCTTTTAAGTTTTGTTTACATTCTTTCCTTTCTATCTAGCTCTAAGTGTACAATATTCTTAATGATTGAATTCTGTTTACAGAAGTATAGAGAATAACATAAAAGCAACAACAGTTTTATATGTATTACATAGAAATATATGCAGTGATCGTCAAGATTCTATGCAAGAACCAAAAACATACAACTATTAAAATACAACACATGATAAATATTATCCAGCCTTTAATTTTACAGCCAGCTAAAAGGGTCAGAAAAAAGAGAAGAAGAGATGAAAATAGAAAGAGAGGAGGAGGAGGTAAAGGTCAAATGAAGGAAATGTAGGAGAGCTCAGAAAGAGAAACTGACAAGCTAAAATTCAATGTAGGAGGCAAAGCTTGAGTTGTCAGACAACAAAGAGAATATGTACACAAATAATACATGAAGAACAATACATAGAAAATCCAATATACAATATGGAAAGGTAGATTTGTCAAAAATTTGACCTTCAAGAATATTAAGATGAAAGCTTTTAAAATCATTTTCAAGTATAGCTATAACTAAAGATAGTCTCTGGGTCAGGTAAAATCCATGACCAAATTGAGGTATAAACACAGATGTTATTAATACTGACATGCTTGTCATGTATTTTCTATTTTGTCCCCTGTTACATTTTTGAATATTATATTCCTTTCAGTATTTATCTATAGTCCTTGAAAAATATTAACTTATCCCCCTTCTGATCAGTTATTCATTCGTTGTCTATATCTATGAGAATAGTTTCCTTTAATTCTGTCATCTAGAGTATTTCATTATTCTTTTAAATATTTTTTTCACATTTAACTTCAGCATCGTAGAGAAACACAGTACTATAACAAAGCTGTTTGTATGAAGAGACCCCTTGGGCATGCCTTATAAACATGTTATTTTTATATACTTCATAAGTCTACAAATGTATATGTTTATACTTTATGAATACATTTATAAATATTAATGATGCATTCTCAAAATTTATTAGTAGTGATAGAGGTTTGTAATAAAAAATGTGGAAATCACTGCCATAGTAGAAAGCTCATGGCTTTTGGAGCAGTACATACATTCCTGGGTTCAAATTCCAGTAATGTTACTTATTTACTTTATAGTCTTGGATGACGCACTGAGATTTCGTTAGATTTATCTTTTTAATTTTATTTTCTTTTTACATGTATATTGTTACATGATACCCTGCGTTGCTGTTAAGAGGATTTGGAGATACATACATACATACATACACACACACACACACACACACACACACACACACGATAATGACAGCTATTGCTGTTATTTGGGTCTTCTCCATAATTTAGAAACTGTATTCCATTTATTTCTATAGTTAATGTGTTTTTTATAATTTTCTGTAAAATGTTGCAAATTATTTTTGCAGACATTCCATTTTATGTAGTCTGTGTAAAACAAACTATATGTTTACTAATCTTACAGAAGTAAGGTTTTGCACTGCTTATTTAATAATGACCCTGTGAGAGGTCTTTTTTCTTGAGGGAATAAGGAGCTTAGCTCAGCATGTTATGCAGAAGTAGGATAGTTCTCAACACTATGTAATGTGAGGGTCCTCAAACTGTTGACTGGTATGCATAGAAAGAAATACCCTTTGCATTGCAATCCAGATAACATAATATATATTCATTTATATACTGAAACAAGGAATTGTACAATAAACTATGTTTTGTTTTTTCTTCCCTTTTATTTTATTTAAAAATCTCCTGTCAATTGATTTCATGACTCACTTAAAGGGTATAACTTGTAATTCGAAAAACACTGTTCTAAAGGACATAGAACAAAATAGCATTTAGCGTTGGTCATTATATGTAGTATAGAGATGATTTATAAAAGTTTTTTGGCTGAGCTAGCATTTCAATCTTGATATAAATGTTTTAATGTTATTTCAAAACCACATAATGTTGAACAAGTTTAAAATTGTTTTCTCAAAAGAAAATGTAATAAAATAATGGTTGATTTTTCTTATGGTTTTTAAACATTTATTGATGTAACATAAAACTGCATTTTTCTTTTCTCTTTTGACAGATTGGCTATTTGGTCTTCTTACGACTTTTTATATTTTTCCTTCATGGTCATCTAGAAAGTTTTAAGCAACATTTACTTAGGCTTCAACCACATTTATACGGTAGAATATCTTTTATTTTTTACACTTATAAATGTTTTATGTTATATTTTGAGAAGCTCAGACTGTCACTATAAAGAATGTAAGCTGCATTTTATTTTTCATAAGATAATAGGTGCAGTGTTGAAGAGCACAGCTTCAGGGCCAGATTGCATTTTTTCAGCTCACTGCCCCTCCAACCCCCATACTTTTGTTATTTCTTTGTGGTGAGAACATTTAGAACCTGACTCTACTTTTTTCCCAGCAATTTTGAAAAGTACAGTACATTATTATTAACTATAGTTATCATGTCGTGAAATAGATCACTAGACCTTATTCCTTCTATCTAACTGAAGCTTTGCACCCTAATATCTCCCCTTTCCCCATCCATTCCTGCAACCTACTCCCTGCTCCAGATGCTGGTAATCCTCATTCTGTATTCTGCTTTTTACTTTGCCACTTAAGTGTATGAGCTTTTTTGTGACTCAGTTTTCCTATTTGTAATAGTATGTACCTCCCTGAATTTCAGGAAAGTTAGATTCATATTTTAGTAAGGTTCTGGACCTGGTGATCCACTGAATCTAAGCTATATGTAAATAAGAGTGAGAAATTCAAGCAGGAGCTGAAGTTTTGCATATTGAGTAATAGAATTGAGATGATATTCTGAACTAGGAAAAATTTGGAGAAATATTGGACATATTGAATTTGAAGGTCACTCAGGTATATATACCCAGCAAGCAGTTGAAAACATAGGTTTGGAACTAGGGAAATAAGTGAAGCCTGCCTGGGATATAGAATTGACAGTCATCCATGTTAATGTGGCTGCGGGCAAGGGGCAGGGAGAAACTAATTCCAGGAATGAAATCTTGGGGAACATACATTTAATGGATTATTGATGTAACAGGGCCCAGGAAAAGAGAAATAAGGGAGGTGAGAGGGAGTGATTATGTTTAAGGAGAGAAGTTCAAGATCAATATTGCCATAGAAGTATTAAATAGTAGAAGGTCTGAAAAATAATGAGTTTCTACAATCAGAAAATCACTGCTGATCTTGGGAGCATACCCAGTGGAGAGGTGGAAGCAGAATTCAGATTGGAGGTAAATAGTGAGGGAAATTTTAAGCATAAGTCAAAAATTGTTAACTATTTCAAAAAAAGCTTAGCCATAAATATTTATGCTGATATGTAAATATGTCAATAGTTTAGATGGATAAAACAAAGTCAAAATATTAGTGTGTTGTAGGATAAGGGAAGGAGAGACTCAAGATAAAGAAAGGGAATAATATTTGATGAAAAAAGTCATGGAGGAGGGAACAGAAGGTAATAGCAGAAGCGTTATGGAGACTGATCAATTAATTCCATTAGCGTAAGTCCTGATCAGATGTGGCTGTAGACAGATAGAATAGGAATTCTTGTCTAACATTTCACTTGTTTTTATATCTTCATTAAATTATATGACCCCTTCTTAACTCCTCACTGTGTTCAGCATAGTGACTTATCAAATATTCAGATGATTATGGCAAATCAACTTTGAAAAATTATTTGAGTAAAACCCTCAAGTTCTCTTATTAGCTTATTATTGAGGATATATCCCCCTCAAAAAAATCTGTCTTTCATATATAATAATAAAATCCCCCAATTTTGTCCTCTTACCAAATATAATAGAGCCTTAGGTTACAGCTCTTCCTTTAACAATAGGCTGTTTTCTACCTGAAGCTATCAGCAGCTGCTCTCTCTCCACATAGCTGTCCAGTAGAATGGTCATTATTAATTTTTCCATTATGTGGATGGACTAAAACCCAAAGTTTGTCTAAAAGTTTATAGAAAGAGCAGCACTGAGATGATTCTGTTAAATATAACGTGGTGTTGTGTTAAATTACCTTATTGTTGTAAATAATAACATCTTGTTTATATTATTTACAACATGTTCTTGTAAATAATAACATCTTGTTTGTATTATTTACAACATATTGTTGTAAATAATAACATCTTGAGAAAGAATAAAACTGGAGAATGTAGGTCTAGAATCAATGACATTGATTCCTTTGTAGAATTACAATGTCAAAGTATCCATTATGAATGCAGCATCTATTACAACTTGATTTATTTTCATCTGGAAGTTTCCAAGCTTTGTTGAACAGTAACCATATTTAATTGGGCATTCAATGATTATGAAATTGCTGTTCTGAAATATATAAACTCTTACGTATAAATTATTTACCGTCTAGTGTTCTATTACACCACCAGGGGGCATACATAACACTATAAATCTTAAATAGGAAACTACAGCAGTTTCTGCATCTAAGTACTGAATTTAATTATAGTTTAATAGCTAAAAGACAAATGAAACACAATGCAAAATATTAATAAAATATTTCTCACAGATGATTTTTCTTACAATAGCACTTTCTTTCTCTGGAGCATCATATCACAAGTATCCAAACATCTTTTCAAATGTGCAATTCATCCTGAAAGCCTCGGAAATTATAGGTAAAAGAGAACTCCATTCTGAATCAATTTTTAGCCCTGTGGAAAATAAGAAAAGACATGAGAACACAGATTCTGATATGGTGGGTAATCTAGTATGGTGAGTATATCCTGTTGTATGATGCATCAGATATGATTACTATGATTAAGTAATGGTGCTTGTCAATACAGTAGGCATTGAGGAATGATGCATTTAGCTGTGGAGGAGGGGTGAACAACAAAGACACAAATTTCATGCAACCATATGCACAGTTCCTGGAGAGTAGTTAATAGGATGAGTAGTGAGGTATCTGTATATAACACTACTACTTTAAATGGAGTAATGCCATAACACCTTCCATAAGTTCCATCTCACCTACTTAACTAAAAATTACAACATAATTTAGACTGACTTGTAAGTTAACATTTTAAGATATTATATTTTTATTAAAGGGAAAGTGTGTACAGAGCAAGTTATTTATGAAAGCAGGCATAGAATTTTTATGCTTTCATAATTCATATGAAATAACATTCAATGGCCAGGCGTGGTGGCTCACGTCTGTAATCCCAGCATTTTGGGAGGCCAAAGCGGGTGGATCACCTTAGGTCGGGAGTTTGAGACCAGCCTGACCAACATGCAGAAACCCCGTCTCTACTAAAACTACAAAATTAGCCAGGTGTGGTGGTGCATGCCTGTAATCCCAGCTACTCAGGAGGCTGAGGCAGGAGAATCGCTTGAACCAGGAGGTGGAGGTTGTGGTGACCCGAGATTGTGCCATTGCACCCCAGCCTGGGCAACAAGAGTGAAACTCCATCTCAAAAAATAAATAAAAATAAAATAAAAAATAAATCACATTTAATATGCTATTAAAGTCAACTGAAAACTTTAAAAAATAGTTTAAATGGGCAAATGATAATAATCTTTAGATTATGATAAATCTCTTAATTTCTAACTCAGATATTAGTAATCTTTAAAAAAAGCCCTAATTAAATAATTTGTTGGTATTTAATAAGCAGTACTGTGTAAACACAAGTACAGTGAGCCATATAATTGTGCATATACCTTATTGATTAATACACTTCAAAAGACAAATTTTAATCTCTGGGGCTAATAATGCCTTTCTTTCCTCACATATTTTCCAAAAAAGACCAGCAAGCATTTCAAAACCTTCTTTTATTTTTTGTTAAACATATTTATTATTTTATAGCCTATAAATAGAAAATTTGTTTTTCTTACAACTTCTAAAAAAGGAAAAATACATTTAACATGACACAAGTTGAAACACCTAAGGAAATGTCAGGAAGATTCTCTTTTTAGATGATGTTGTGTGTTACCTTATAATTTTCCCATGCTTCCTGTGAGCCCTTTCTAAAATCGGCTATAAATTAAATATATAAGAAAAAACATTCAAACACATCTATTTGTAAGAGAAAATACTTTCTGGGCCTAAGTGTTTTCTCTTTGGCACATTACTAGTTCACCATTTATGTAACAAGTGACATTTACCAAGTAAATTGAGCCTTCTGGTTATAATTACTAATGAGCACAAATTGCCTCGTGAGAAAGGATCTGTTTTTAAGTGTAAAAAATGTTTTAACAGTAAATAGATAATGAAAGATATCAAGCAACAGAAGGAGCACTGATCATGAAGAAAACAGACCTGCTTATGAACTGGTTCTGTGATCTAGGAGAGGCCCACCGATCTCACCAAACTCCCATTTGCATATCTTTAAAAAGTCATCATTATTGTCATAGTCATCATCATCATCATCATCATCATCAATCTGTCTGAACTCTTTTACAGCATTGTTATAAAGATTGCAAAAAAAAGCATGTGCTTTATAAAAGTATTAAATGCCATGCAAACATGAAAAATAATTATTGAAAATATGTATTTAGGACCTCACTTTTCCCTAGACAGTGAACTATAGTATTTTCATCTAAGGATGTAAGTATGTTGACTTACTGTTGTGTTTGGAATGTTTTTCCTTTAAACAAATAAGATTCCACGAAATCTTAGCAACGTGAATGGTCCGGTTATGAGGTAGGCAACTGTCAATGTTGATTCTGATGCTCTTTAAGAATGAATCCATTTTGTCTCTCTTAGTGCACACACACAGCAAGCAAATGGAAGCTTACTGCTGTACAGCTCAGCCTGAATTAGAAGGGGCAAAAATGTCAATACAGGAAAGGAACATATTAGCTTAGAGTTGGACAAGTCACTAAATCTCTCTGTGCTTTTTTCCACTTTGTAGAACAAAGCTGAGATTCAACCTCTTCTAAATTCTATTTCAGCTCTATCCATGTGATCCCGTAAGGGGATTATAACAGAGTTTGGCCTATCAGGTTTATTGCCCTTCTTTTTCTCCTCCTCTTATCTCATAATATAAAGATATAAATATAGGATAGCATAGCCACAGTGCTGCTAAAATTACTGATTTGGCTAATCAGCACTCAGTGCTGGACTGCATATCTTAAAGTTTCCCAGTTTCAGCCCAATTTATCCAGTACAGCCAGCCTTTCCAGTTCAGTTGAGTATTTACTCATTCAATACCCATCTCTCTCACCTGGGAAAGGAAAGAGGAAAAAAGATATAAAAGTGATAGAAATGGAAATATAAAATTACATTTGCATCAATCTCTTCTCCTTTCCTTATGATTGTTTTAGTATATTATAGCAGAGGATTTGTGAATTTATTCCTACTGCCCTTATCATTTGATAATGCTAAAAGGTGTATAGCACATATTTTGGCCACTGTAAAATATTTGATTTTTAGTATTCTTATATGCATTGGAACAAAGTCATAATTACTTAATTTGTTTTCAAAGTGCTACCAAAATTGCACGGAAAGTTCTATAGGATATTACAATACATTAGGATACACACCATATGAGCATGGGTTCCACTTAAGAATAGGAAATTTCCTTTCCTCTGCTGTTGGACCCCATTTCTCTTTTTAATGTCTTTTTAAGTGAGCCAGACACAGGGTTTCCATTGACTTTGACAAATGGTACACTTAATTAGCTCTTTGGATAGCAGAGCCAGAATGCTGGATTGAGTTTTCCACTCTGTCCTTTGCTCACTAGCAAAGCTGAATTTTCTAAGCAGAGTTGTCACCTGGTAGTAATAATAGTTACTTGGAGAATGTAGATTTAAACCCTGCTACAATGAAGTAGACCTTTTATTAAATAGTTTCATCTGTTCTGAAGAACAAATAGTTCTCTGAAAACTAGCAAACACAGAGTTTACTTTCTAGTATGATTAGCAATCTCATTCTCTAACACTTTTTGGTAAGCCAAAGTCATTACCTAATTTTGGGACATTTTGTGTTGTCCTGTAATTGTAAATGGTTACTAGGAATTATTAGACTGAGACATAAATTCCTTAAAATTAGGAGCATTATCCTATGATTCATGTCAAATTACCCAGGTAACACTTCGTATTGGGAGATCCTTTCATGGCAATGTCAACCATCCCCCAAATGACTGAAAACTACATGAAACCCAGAAAGCTGTCCCTGAACAGCCAAAATAGAGCCCATGCTTCAAAGCTCATTTCTGTGATAAAAGAAAGCCTAGTCAGACACTCAGAATTTATGTACTTAAATTTGCATAAAATCTAGGCTGGTGTTGTTAACTGAATTTTCAGCCAACAGTAGATTAACAACACTTTTGTAGGTGGGCTTCTCAAAGTAGGCATTGTTCCAGCTACAAATGACAGCCCAAAGCTGGACAGCAAGGGAGGGAGATGAAAGAACTGTGGAAAGTGGTTATAAAAGCCAAAAAAGAAAGGAAGAAAGGGAAGTAAAGAGGGAGAGAACAGAGAGAGGGAGGGAAGGATAGAAAGAAGGAAGAAAGGGAGGGGAAAAAAGTTCTCGGGGAGTCATTTAGGGCGGTGCTCAGTGCTTTTCAAACTATCTGTGGTAAAAGATCTCTCCTAATTTATTTTTAAATTTCCAAGCCATCACAGATGGATAATTTTGTAAAATATAATAATAATAATAATAACAAATTACTGAAAACTAGAATAGAAAAGACGAAAAAACACAAGCTTTAATTTTTAATAGACTGAATATATATATAATTATTTTTCAAATTGTTATGAAAGTTTCTAAATACATGTTTTTCATTTTTTGTGCTCTCATTAACAGTTCGCAAATGGCAGTTATCTGCCAACCACACCTTGAGCAGGACTGACTTAGGGTAAAGGCACAGAACTCCAAGAGTAAGCAACATTGCTCACTCTTGGTCTTCTGCACTGTTAATATACATGATGATTGTATTAAATCACATAGTCATCATCATTACATTAATTCATTTAAGTTTGATAAATTTATTTTTTATTTGGAAAAATGTTCCTTGCTGAAGAATGCTCGATGGGCCAAGCGTGGTGGCTCACGACTGTAATCCCAGCACTTTGGGAGGCTGAGGAGGGTGCATCACCTGAGGTCAGGAGTTCAAGACCAGACTGACCAAAATGGTGAAACCCTGTCTGTACTAAAAATATAAAAATTACCTGGGTGTGGTGGCAGGTGCCTGTAATCCCAGCTACTTGGCAGGCTGAGACAGGAGAATTGCTTGAACTGGGGAGGTGGAGGTTGCAGTGAGCCGAGATCACGCCATCGCACTCCAGCCTGGGTGACAGAGCAAGACTGTGTCTCAAAAGAAAAAGAAAAAAAAAAAAAAAAAAAAAAAAAAAGAATGCTTGAAATACATAAAATCCCTGAGACTAAATAATAAGTCCTACTTATCTGGAAAATTCACAGGCATGGCAGGTTCCTTTCCTCTTGATGATGCCAATGTTCTACTGCCAAAGACCACCGGGAACACATCTGCAATTAGGCATATTGGGTTTATTACTTGTTGCAGAGAGAGAGAGAGAGAGAGGGAGAGAGAAATACATACTACAAGGAACTATGGGATGTCTTAATAAGAGAGTGTTAGAAGGAATCTACTAGAGGATTTGGACTTTATTTGGATGATCTTGGGAAGACTCTAAGGAAGCAAGGGTTCTCTCTAGAGGTCTGATGCTGTCAAAAAGTGGGGGCAATTCTATGAGTAGGCATTTTTTGGGTGGCACAGTGACTTTGTTTATATCTGTGCTTAGAAAAAAAATTGTCCAGTGGCTTTGTTTATTTCTTATGGTCTCAGAGTAATATTGTCTGAAATTGCTATTTTTTGAGTTTATGTCCAATAGGAGATCAAAATCACCTGGCTGTATCAGACTGGCTTGTAATAGTATGTCAAATCAATCCCAGACATGAGAGGATGCTTTTTATTTCTCCGCGATGTGTAAAATTGGCATAATATAAAATTGAAGATAAAACTCAAATCTTGTTCATTGTCTAAATCCTGATTTTTTTCTTTACCAAATGCTTTCTGAATTTTCTCTGATGATGGTACATAAATACATTAATGCAAGAATGGTTGACCTAATTGAATAGTTTATGTAGTCCTATAATATCTATGATTAAAATAATATTTATTATAAATTAATCATTCAAGTCATTCCAAAGTTTTAAAACATATTTATTTACTTATTTATTCAAAATAAGTTTGCAATCTGAGGATTGTCAGGCATCCAGGCTGAGACAACTAGAGCAATTTGAGAAAAGAATTTCATTTATATGGGTTCCAGTTTTGGGGTAGACCCTACCCATAAAGCAGAAATTGAGTTATATGTGGATTTGCTGAAGTCAGTATGTCTCAGACTAATGCTTTACATTATTTTAGAATAGTGCTTTTGTGTGGTGTATTCTAATACTCTAAACACTGAATTGTTTTCATTTGCTTTTCTGAATTATTGTTCCCCAGAGTCAGTAGCTTTGTACAGATGTTGTCTTCCTCATGCCTTTATCTCCAGAATCTAACAGAATTCCTGACATAAAGTAGATAAATACACAACTATGGGACTTAACTAAATTCTTCATTAGAAACTTAAAATAGCTTAAAATTTATGTATGAACTTCTTGCCTTCTATCTGAAAAGTACTCAACATAAAATTAAATTGTAGTCCTGATGTTGTTTTATATAATATATAAGAATTATGAAGCCCTTTAGATTCTGTTTCATTTTAACATAAAAATCACAAAGTATCAACTAAGTTAACAATTGGAGGACCTATCACAGGATATGTATTTGAATCTTCACTCTTGGCAAAAATTTAGAGAATGCTATGTCATCATTTTCTACCAATTACTTTAGTAGACCAATTAAATGTATAAAACTGTTGGGAAGCACTCTAAGAAAAAAACTAAACAACAGCTTATTTGTTATCTGAATTTTTAGACTTTAAGAATAGCTACTTAACAGACATTGACGATGTCTTGCTAGGCATATATTTTGGTCCTTAAAGTAGAAATCCACATTTTAAAACATGATTTGCTGTTAGTGTTTTGTTCAAACTTTCCCCATTCCTTCTTTCTCAAGTGTCAGGGAGAACTAAGTCACATAGAATCTACGAACTACAATTGTGTCTAATAGCCATCTCTTATGGGATCCAGAATTTTTGCCATATTGTAGAGCTGACATCATTGAACACAAGGGACCCATGTGAAAAATACATACATTAGGTTCAGGTTAACTATATGTACTTCAAAAATATGCTTATGTAAATTGCTCCACTTGGTGAAATATAAAGTGTAAGAGAATATGAATTTTCATTTGTATATTTAAAATTTATTTTCATGTTTGTTCAAGTCAGAGTATTCTTTCTCAGATATATTTTTATATTTTAATTCCTGAAACATTTGCAATTTAATCAGGGAGGATATGAAATTAACCACCTGCTCTGGCACTGTGTTGCTGCTTGGTCTTGTGTTCAGAATAACAGTCCTCAGTTGAATAATGTGCTTGAACATCTCATCTTCCATAAGACACAGCTTCAAAAGAAATGCTGGTAAGAGTGATCCTATAAATCCAAAGTAACTCATGGAGAAATCTTTGTGCTTAAATGTTAAATAACCCTTGTACCTAAATGTTAATCACACCTCAGTTGACTATGAAACAAATTTATAATCTCAGTTCCAAAGGCAAGGGCAATTTACATGTTTAGTATTAATTCATTTCATCAATACATTGTTTCTCTCTTTTTCTGTTTTGCTAGATATGCATGCATGCACTGCATATTTTTTTTTATTAAATGCAGTTTTTATTGACAAGAAATTTATTCCTGCCTTGCAAACAGCCTTTATATTCCAAGTTGTTAAACAGAAGCAGCGAAGTACAATATACTGTTGGAGAAAATATACTGATACTGTATTTCTTTATGCCTTACTTATAATGTATAACAAAAATGAATCTTAAAAAAAATTTTTTTTGGTCTCACTCTATAACCCAGGCTGGAATGCAGTGTGGCAGTGCTGCGATCTCGGCTTACTGCAACCTCCATCCCTGGGGCTCAAGTGATCCTCCCAGCTCAGCCTCCCAAGTAGGTGGGACCACAGGCATGCACCACCATGCTGGCTATTTTTGTAGGGTTTTTTTTTTCTTTCTTTCTTTTTATTTTTTAGTAGAGACAGGGTCTTGCCATGTTGCCTAGCCTGGTCTCTGGTCTCCAACTTCTGACTTCAAGTGACCTGCCTACCTCAGCCTCCCAAAGTTCTGGGATTACAGGTGTGAGCCACTGCACCCAGCCAAAAATAAATCTTGACTGACAAATACTAGTTTTCTCCTATACATATGTTAATTTAAGATGAGAAAAAGAAGAGTCATAGTTTTGGCATGAGTTCAGTGTAGGAAAGATTTTTTAAATTGACAATAATTTTATATATTTATGAGGTACAATGATATGTTAGGATATATGTGTATCTTGTGGAATGAGTAAGTCAAGCTTATTAACATATCCATCACTTCACATCCTTATCAATTTTTGGTTGTAAGAACAATTAAAATTTACTCTATTAGCATTTTTGAATTATACTTTTTTTTATCATAGTCACAATGCTGCGCAATAGATCACTAGAACTCATTCCTCCTGTCTAACTGAAACTTTGCACTCTTTGACTGACATCTCCTCTTTTCCCCATCTTCCTTACACTCCATCCCAAGCCTTACACCATTCTACTATCTAGTTCTACAAGTTCAGCTTTTATAGATTCCACATGCAAGTGAGATTATGCAGTATTTATCTTTCTGTACAATGCTTATTTCATTTAGCATAATGTCTCAATGTCCATTCATGTTTTTATAAATGACAGAACTTTCTTCTTTTTAAAGACTGGATAGTATTCCATTGTGTATATATACCATACTTTATTTATTCATCAGTCAGCGGACACATAGGTTGATTATTACATATCTTGGCTCTTGTGAATAATGATGCAATGAACATAGTTCAGTTATCTCTTCAACATACTGAGTTCACTTTTTTGGGATATATATGTAGAAGTAAGATTGTTAGATCATATGGTAGTTCTATTTTCAATTTTTGAGGAATCTCCATACTGTTATTACATCAATAATGTAAAAGGATTCCCTTTACTGAACATCCTCATCAACATCTGTTATCTTTCATCTTTTTGATAATAGCCATTCTAACAGGTGTGAGGTGATATGTCGTTGTGGTTTTACTTTGCATTTCCCTTATGATTAGTGATGTTGAGCACATTTTCATATATCTGTTTGGCCATTAGTATGCCTTCTTTTGAGAAATGTCTGTTCAGGTCCTTTACCCATTTTTTTCATTGGGCTGTTTGTTTTCTTGTTATTAAGTTGTTTCAGTTTCTTCTATATTTTATATATTAACCCTTTACCAAATGTATGGTTTGCACATATTTTCTTTAAATATGTGGATTAAAAATGTATGGTTTGTACATATTTTCTTTAAATATGTGGGTTGTCTCTTTATTTTGTTAATATTTCATTTTGTAATTAAAGTAGACTTTAATCCATTTTGAGTTATCTTTACTATATTGTGTGAGAGAAGGGGCTAATTTAATTCTGCTTGTGGATGTTCAGTTCTCCCAAAACCATGTATTGAAGAGATTATTTTTTCCCTATTGTGTATTCTTGGTAACTATCAAAAATCAATTGACCATAAATGCATGAATTTACTTCTGGTCTTTCTATTCTGTCACTTTGACAAATGTGTCTGTATGCTATTGCCATGCTGTTTTGATTACTATAGCTTTGTAATACACTTTAAAATCCGGTAGTGTGATGTTTCCAGCTTTTTTCCTTTTTGCTCAGGATTGCTTTGGATATTCAGAGAATTTTGTGGTTTCATACAAATTTAATTTTTTTTTCTGTTTCTGTGAATAATAATATTAAAATTTTGATATGAACTGCATTGAATCTGTAAATCACTTTGGGTAGTATGGACATTTTATCAACATTAAAATGTTCCAATCCATGAACATGAAATATCTTCCCATTTAATTGCTTAGGCTTTAATTTTTTCATCAATATTTTAGATTTTTCAGTGTACAGATTTTTTACTTCCTTGGCTCAACTTATTCCTAAGTATGTTATTTTTTGCTATTGTAAATGAGACTGTTTTCATAATATCTTCTTCAGATATTCTGTCATTAGTATATAGCAGTGCTATTGATTTTAATATGTTGATTTTATCACCTGCAAATTTCAATTTTACTGAATTCATTTAACGTTCTAACAGTCTTTTAGGTTGCTTTCATAGACATTTTAAGGTTTTCTATGTATAAGATCATTTGGTCAGCAAACAAAGACAGTTTTACTTTTTCCTTTCCTGTTTGGATGACTTTTTTTTCTTTTTCTTGCCTAATTGCTCTGGCTAGGACTTTTAGTATTATGTTACATAGAAGTGGTGAGAGTGAGCATTCTTGTCTTGTTCCTGATTTTAGAGAGACGCTCTCAACTTTTCACCATTGAGGATAATGTTAGTTGCAGGCTTGCAATATATGACCTTTATTGTGTTGAGGAGTATTTCTGGGGAAATTGATCAGAGGGCACTCCTTTCCAATATTTAAAGAGGATCACAGTTTTGAATTATTTTTCAATGAATATATAAATAGTAATAACTTGTAATACCATACCAAGTTGAAAATGCAATTGCCATATATATTTATTTAATTAGTTCCTGGTTTTCAGCCTCTGGCAGCCCATTCTACACCAAAGGCCTTTGTATATGTAAATTCTAAGTCCCTCAGAATCAACTGCAGACCCTTCTAAAAGTCTGGAACATTCTTTATGAACAAAAGTTATTTTCCCACTTGTATTTGGAAGTTTGTGGGATTCCAGATTAAGTAAAGATTTTTGGAGAATGGCTTAAAGTTTACCTAATTTCCTTAAAAATACTTTAGATTAGAGTTCATCAATAATTTGTTCTGTCTCATAGTGTGATGGGAGACACCTAATGAGTATTGCAGTTTGACAAAGATTGCAGTATTTTTTACATTTTAAAAATAAAGAATAGTATTTATAAATATGAAACTAAAATGCAAACAGATTATATTTACTACAAATAGCACTTAATATAATTTTACTTAATATATTTTAATACAGAATTCCTAAAAACAACAAAATTTAGAGGTTCTCATTGGTGCCAGTTAGGTTATTCTGGAAGTTTTGGTGATTCTTTCAGACCCTTTTTAATGATAGAAAGTAAGTTGTAGGAGATTCAAATATTTAATTTGGTTTTCAAAATGACAAACGACTAGAACTAATTAAGCTCTTGGAAAACTCTAACTGTATTTACAACACAACTAAAATTGCATTTTAACATCTAAAAATAAATGTTATGTGACTTTGTCAAATTTATTTAAAAAGTACTCTAATAATTACCAGACAAACAAGTTTAAATGATTGCCAAAACAGTAAATGTAGCTGATTACGAATATTGAATGGTGGAATTCAATTCTTTCTTTAACCGATTTTTAGATTTTGCTATATTGCATCCACATCTATTTAATTTAACTTGCTAATGATTTGTGTTTAAGGTTGCAAACACTGATGAACCAGTTTTTTAAAAAATACTTAGTATTTTATAAATGTAGGGCATTTGAGACAATACAAAACTATTTTTATTTTAAAAATAAAGAAACTGAGGCCAAATTTGTTAGGCTTATTGATGAGTGGAACCAGATTTTAAGAGTTTTGATATAGCACTCTCTCCAGTGTATCGTTCAACTGTCATGCTAGTTGCATTGTTGAGCAGATAACTGCTTTGAGACAGCCTGTTACTGAATCCTGACTTTTCTTTTTCTGAGAGAATATTTTGGAAATTATCAAGTGAAGAAGGGGATAGCAGTGTTTAGACAATGTTCAGTTAACAGAGGAATAAAGTGAAAAACACAATGACTGCTCATAACAGAAAGGAAAACAATAATTGCTTAAAACAGTACTACCAAATGATTTTGATTCTATTTTTTATATTTATTTTTTTTTTATTTTAAGGAAAAGATTTAAACTTTTTAAAAAAAATTAGTTGGCTCTAGCAAACAAAAACTATTGACATTAAAAGAATAATTTGTGTTTTTAGGTTAGCAATTTGACTAACTATTCTGTTAATTGTAACATTATAACAAATATTTTAAAATCAACTTTTCTCCTTACACAATATTTATTTATATAAAGGCCTATATAGGTGTGAAGAGGCCATTACTCCACATAAACAATACACACTGTAATATAATTACCAAAATAAAACCAGAAATGATTTTATATTTCTAGAGAATCTTTAATATTGGTCTCATATACTCCTAAGATACCACTGGGTACATGCAAAAAATTAAGAAAATGAACTGTATGTATTTAGAATGAAAAAGAAATATCGAGGCACCAGGCCCTGATGATACATTAAGACTTCATCAGGATTTGCTGGACCAAATAGTCTTAAAATTGTGACACTTGGTGGAAGACACCTCTGGTTTAACACCTAAAATTCAATGCCAGTGACCATTAGCAGCAGTAACCTGAGCAATTTCATTTGCTGTACATCTCAGGAAAGTAACATAATGTTGAACAAATGTTCTGAGATTTAGAAAGCAAAGAGACCATTCAACTGAAGTATCTGAAGAAATTTTATTTATAGTGGCAAAAATTGCTTGTGCTTGTGCCCATGAAAGTGAAATATACTCATCTGCCCATTTCTGATGCTATTGGTCAGTAGATAATTCATCATGTATCTACCTGCGTGACTTCTTATAACCCCTTTTATAAAGATCCTACAATACAAAAAGAAACAAATAGAAGCAAATGGTTTCAGCTGAGCCTGGAAAAGAACAGGTTCAGGATCCACAAAAGGACTCAAGGAAGGCAATCACAGAATTAGAGCAGCCTCTCTGGGGGACAGGGAAAATCTGGGGAAAGAAGACACTGAAGACAATAAATTATAAACCCGATGAAGTAAAGAAAAAGAGACTGCAGGAACCCCCTCCCAGCTGCCATGCATTGGCCTTTATCTGCCCATAGCTGGAGATAAGCAGCTTGCTGGAAGGCAGATTTCCATTTAATGCAGTTAAATTTTATATGATGCTTCATACTCTCAATGCTCCACCCTGTGGTTTGGCCTTTTATAAACGGCACCATTTGCTCTGGGGAGATAGCTCAAGTCAACGCAAAAGGCTTTCTAATCTAACATGAAAATAATGAATTGTGTTTATAATTGAATTATTAGCCAATGAAGACTGCTGAGAAAGGCAGTATGGCATTTCATTCAAGCAGTATGACATAAAACTGTATCTTCCAACACAAAATAACTGATTTAATGTGCTCCATAAGTGTATTCCAAAAAAAGCTTGACAATTTAAAACTGTCTTGAACATGGCAAGCGTTTTCCAGACATACAGTGTTTATGTTTGCATTGAAATGAATGAAACAAGGAATTCACTGCTTTGTATGGGTGGCAAGGCACTTCCTTTTCAGTTAGATCACTGATACCCACATTATTTATATCCTTGATCCTACTAATTATAATGTCCATGTGATGGTCTAACCTAGACCATTCAAACAAAAGTTAGCATCAATACTCCTTCATTTCTTGTGAACTGAAATGTCAATGTAGATTCTCGTTGTTCGTTTATTTCCTTGATGCTTCTTGATTCGTTTCTTGGATTTCTTACTGATCCTTTGATCCCTGGAGCCAATTATAACTTAGTCTGTATCAGGTAAATACCCACTATACCCACTATATATGCTGCTACATTATTGTACAGCAAAAAAGCAATGCAACCTGAAACCAGAAGACGTGAATTTTAGTCTTGTCTTTTGCTTCCTGTGTAATTTTGAATGTCGCTTCACCCCTGTGAACCCCAGGGTCTGTTTAGCAGTTGTATCGAGATAACAGCCACCTCAACGAGCTTTTGAAAGATTTAAATGAGATAAGTAATATGAAAAACACCTATTAGACTGTAGTTCTTCCCTTCCATGTCCTGCCAGTTCATATTTGAACTAATTTTTCCCCCAGTCAGGCTCCTACCTCCTGAATTTCTACCTCAGTACACATCGTCATGCCCTTTCCTCCAGCTAACCAAATCAGACATCTTATCTTCTCCATCTCACTTACTCCATCCAGTTCAGGATCTGACAGTGTTGTACGTACATTAACTACACTTCAAAACTGTTCCTCTGCTCTCTGTTCCCACTGTCATGACCTTGGTTTGGGCTCTTACTGTCTCTTGACTATTGTAGCTTTTTAACTTGTCTCCTTGCCTTACGTTCTTCCCCTCAACAATCTGTCATATACTATGCTGCCAGGGCTATAGCATAACTGTGACTACAACACTCTCCAGCTTAAATTTATTTAATAAGAACTATTTTACGTGATAACAGAGGCTGCAACCCCAATCAGTGTCTCATAAATTGCCATTATGTTGAAAAAAATTAAAACAAAAATGATGACTGAAAGATTCTGCTAGTAGGATTAATTACCACCAACCAATCAATAGCCAGAAAAGCCTGATGGGTCTGGGTGGAGGGAAACAATTAGCGCTCCACCTCTGCCTTCTCTGATGAGAGGACAGTCATTACTTGTCTGAGGCTCCATCCCTTCACTCCCACACCAGCTTCCCTGGAACTCAAAGAATGAAGTCCTGTAAGCAGGAGAAAAATCCTTTTAACAGACAGGCTAAAGCCTACATTTTTGTCATCCATCTTTTCTGAGTAAAAAAAATCAGGCAATGGCAAAGTAAATTTATTCGTAAACTAGTTTCCCTAAGTAGTAAAAATCAAGAATGAAGTGCTGACTGCCCTCTTCTCCATGTGCAGTAAAGACCAAGACAAATTTATTTACACGAATTCTCCCCTTCCTAGTCTGTTAATATAATCTTGAGTTCTGATAACATTATAGTTAACTAATTATTTTTAATGTTCTGTCTGCTCCTTAAAGAATGATTTATATATCTGCATTTAATTATTTGGTCATATTTATAAAATTATTTTTCTTTATTAAAACTTACCTATTTTTCTTCTACTCACCTGCAGCCATTTAACACTAGGATTTTCCTTTCTTAAACTGTTCAATACTATTCATTTCTTTCTTAGCTTGAATAAACTTCTAAATATGTTTTTTGATTGCTTATTATATTAGGTAAGGCCATGATTATATACAAACCTTGACTAGCTATAACATTTATGACCATTTATTTTTTCCCTAAAAAGTATGATGTACATTTTGTCTGGTAATAGACTTCTATGATTACAGTGTTTATTTTTTGTTTGATTCCTCCTTCAAATCTCTAAATGTTGCTATGCTGTTTCCTAACACAGTTATGATGAGATATTCAAAGTCATCAGTCCCCTTTTTTTTAATCTGTTTAATTTTCAGTCCAGAATTTTTTAGGAACCTCTTTGTCATTTAGTAAGCAGGAATTAACTGGCACCTTTTCTTGTCCAAGTTAGGAGCCTATTGAGGCAAATCCTGTGCTTTACCTAGAGAGAAACTTCACTTTGAGAAGCTGTGAACAAATACTATGGCTGCTGGTCTACATTTTTTCAAGGTGTTGTATTGACTACTTATAGTTCATATGTGTTCCCAACTTCTGCCTATCTGATGCTTAGGGTTTTTTTATTTATTTATTTTTATTTTATTTTTTACATTATGGTGGGAAAACCCATATATTTCTCATGGATAACTGCATTAAATTTTGGACTTTTTGTTATTAGAAATATTTTTCTTTAGTTGGGCCCCATTTACTTCATAACTTAAAATTTTTCTCCCTCCCTTCACTCACTCACCTTCCTCCCTCCCTCCCTCCCT
>NW_012103721.1:2446464-2494803 GCF_000951045.1 Mandrillus leucophaeus
TTCCTTCCTTCCTTCCTTCCTTCCTTCCTTCCTTCCTTCCTTCCTTCCTTCTGTACTTAGATAGTAATAGGTATGCTTTCCACATTTTCCTCTAAATTATGAAATACTTTTCTCTGTTATTTCTGTAGTTAACTTCCTCAACTATAGATTTTAATTATATTTTTACATTTTAAATTCTTTGCAATCTGTTATCTTACTGTACTACCTTTCATCTAAGCATCAAGGCTTTTTATTGTGGTTTATTATTCCTGGGCTTTATTAAATATGCCTACATGTTTTGTAAAAATAACTTCTAGTTCCTGTAAGAAATCATTTTCAGAATTATGACCCTCTCTGAGTACTGAGACTAATATTCTCTTTAGCCTTTGCTGTAATCTATTTTCCTCGGTCTTGTATAGGTCCCTCTTCTTCACTTTCCAGTTACTTATTCTAGAACCAGGAGAAATATATAAAAACAATATTTTTAAATGAGAGGTCTGTATTCACAGCATTCATAACAAAGTTGGTAAAAATTACAACACTCAATGTGTAAAATGATCAGGGAGCTTCCTGTGTTCTCCTTACTCTTTGATAGTTTACCTGTGAGGAAAAAATGCACTTCTGTATTCCAATTTTATCGTCCTCCCTCCTGCCTTCTCCCATCCTACACGTGTATAGGCACTGTATACTACCCTTTTCATTACCAGGATGTTATCATCTCTGAATAAATATGGAGAGATGAGAATGAACCCAGGAATAATACTCTCACTGCTTAAAAAAAAAATCAGTATCTCAAGATAAAGGATTGGCTGCACTTTCTCTGATTCTATGCAAAACAGGGTAAACAGTAGAGATTATTATTTTTTAAAAATGTTTTCTTCTCTTACTTTTCTTGGGAAAACAAGGTTGCTGTATTTCCAGAAGTGGCATGTGGTTGCTCCTTATTGCTTTGGTTTCATCAGCTTTATGGTTTATGGAAATTCCTTGTAAGTTGCTATTATTAGTGATGTCTCATTCTGTTTTCGGGATCATGTGGATTTTTGACATTGTCAGTGCTTTCTGGAATATCTGTTGCAATGTTGAAATAAGTTGGCAAGGGTTGCTACTTAGATATTTTAATTCCATTTAAACATTAAAATCTTCTAATTGAGGAAATGGATATAGAGGAGTAAGAAGAATCTAGGAAAACTTTTAAATGCTGATATTTCTAACTTCTACAAATGTGTGCATGTGTGTATGTATATATCATTATTTTAGACAAGCCAGTAAAACTCTGGCTCAGTTTCTTATTTACAAAATTAGAGCAAATCTATAATAGTTGCATATTATTTTGTACAACTTTAATTTCACGGCAATGTAAAACCAGGTCAATATGCTGATACTTGAGACTTTCTGTATTATAATGAATTCACAAAGAAGCTAGTGCTGTATGGAAATTTCTAGCCTAATCCAATTTGAATTCCATTCTATGTGCATTGATTTTCAATTTTACTTTTGTTTTTGACAAACTGTACTTTATAAGTATTGATGTTTGTTTTTGATGAAAGCATTTTCATTCACAGACAATTTTGTGATCAGCAGCATTAATTGAAAATAGTGTGTTTCTAGTGAAGCATTTCTCTACCATAGGTGGCTAACACTGATGGATCTTTTTCAATCTATAGTTCAATCCTAGGTTAGCTACAATTTTCCAGACTTAAAAGAGAAAAGAAGAATCAAAACCTTCTGATTATGAAGTATATTCAAGGGAAAAGAAGTTTTATGAACTCTATGAGTATCCTCTCTTTTAATTGACCATAATATGAAGTATAAATGATAAGTAGTCTGGGGAATGACTTAGTTTCCCTCTTGGTGGTCATCTGGATGGACTTCTCCTTCCAGTCACTCTATGACTTTAATGAGAAAGTTATCAAACTCATATCTTTTTTATGTCAAAGAAATAGTATGTTTGTAATTGAATTCAATTTAGCATTCTGAATCTTGACGTTTTACATGGAGTATTTCATTCAAATCTCACAATAATCTCTAAAAAGTGAGTTTTACTGTATTTTCTTTATAGACAAGTAAATTAAGACGAGGTAGGATACATAAGTTGCCCTATAACATATGCCTAATTAGTGGCAGAGCTAAGATTTCATCTTGATGTTTCTGACTCTAAAGTTCATGTTCATAAGCATCATGTTAAGTGCGTCAATTAGGATTTCGTCTTCTTTATTTGGCAGAAACCTGACTACAATTGCATAACCAAACAGAGCTTTCTTTATTGCACATGACAAGTAGTGCAGTGCTGATGTGAGTACTTAAGGAAATCTTCAAGACCCAAGCTTCTTCTAGCTTCCTTTTCTGTCTTTATAGCAGGTGATTTTTATCCTCCTTGTTGAAAGAAGGCTGCTGTGCCTTATGATACCATGGAATATATGCACTACAAGCAGGAAGAAGAGGATGAGCAAAGGAGAAAAATAACACCTGTTATTTAATTAAATTTTTTTTTTTCTTAACCAGAAAAATAATAGCTTGCCTGGAAGTCTTCATAATATGCTTCCTTTTCTAGCTAATTAACCAAATCTACACTGTATGGCTATTCTAAGCTTCAAGGGAGTCTAGGCAGTCAATTTTAAATCAAACTTACTGAAATATAAATTAGATACAATGAACGTCATACATTTATGTACATAGGTCTATGACCCTGGGGAAATGTATACACTCATGTAATCACTACTCCAATCAAGATACAGAGAATTCCATCTTGAGGGGGCTAACTTAATTGAGCATATTGCCATTCTGAACAAAATGCATGTTCCATTAGAAAAGGAGACAACTAGTATTAGGGAGGACAATAGGCAGCACCTGCCACACTAAGATTAAATATTGACGTTTATGTAATGGTTTAGAAAAGCAGAATTGCAAGACAGAAAATACTTCTTGGTAGGAGAAAACTTGAGTTACAACTAATCTAGTTTAAAAAGGGAACTTGGACAAGTCCTTCGGACCTATTTATGTCTCAGTTGTCTAGTATGAAAAAAGGTCTAGAGAAATCTTAAATGTGTCAAAAATTGTTTTTCGAATCAAATGAAATAATTTATGTGAAAGCACATTGATATCTGTAAAGCCCTATTTAATATAAAGAATTGTCTTTGATTTTCATGATAAGAATGGTTTGATTTAGAAAATGATGATGACCTTGAACTTATGGGCCTGAAATATCACAGTTGTGAAATTCAAATAATCTTGTAAAATATACTAACTTTTAAATTTATTAATGGCCTACAAATCAAGACAGTAAACAGCTATAGACCAAAGTAATTTTTAATTTGAGCTCTTATCAGTTCTTTTTCAAACTAGTTTTTGTTTAAATAAAAATATCACAAATATATAATTTTCAAAACATTCAAAATATATGTACATTTATAACTAATAAATTCTTGTGTGATTTCCCAGTTTTTTTAATATTTAAAAAATAATACTTAGTCTTCTGTTCATGTGAAATATAAATTTTATTTTGAGAAATTGTACTTTTTCCAAAATCAAAGAGTGTTGAATCTTTGGAGTATCTTAGAAGAAGGCGGTTTTTAAAAAATTGCTCTGTTTTGAGAAGAAAACACGCTCTTGAAATTCACCTTGTGGAATCAGTTGCAAGAGGTTAAACATTAAAACCTATTGTGAGTTTTTGGGGGTACTCTACAACCAGAGCCCCTGATTGCCTGTTGTTCAGGATCTATGAAGAAATGTGATTATATGTAGTACTTCTTACTCAGATTTGTCAGAGCACTACTCTGAACTCAAACATATTACCAAAATGTGTCTCTTCTTTGAAGATTTTTACCATAATAAGTGAGAACCAATACTAATCTTTATTGAAAATAAATATATCTTGTAATCCAGACATGCATTTCCTCTGACCTATTACCTTTTTTTACATTAAAAAGTTGATTATTATTATTTTCCATTACAGTCTTTATCCTTTCGTCCATAAAATTTTCAGGTTGGATTCAGTACTGGCTTTACTGGTCCTTGGGGAGGCTGCCAAATTAAACATGGCCTGCTTGAAAGCTTTAATGGACATAGTGAGAGATTTTGTTTCAAGCATTATGTCTGTTCAAAATCAGGTAACATTGCTAATTTATATGTGAAAAGAGAACCGAAGAGAAACAGATTTTATTTTTGCCACTATTTAAATTGTATATTGTATTAGGGCATATAATATGCATAACTTTATACTAATAAATTTAATTAAATATAAAAGCAAATTCACAGTTACCATTTATCATAAACAGTTTTCATTTTCATTACCTAATATTAAAATTTATAATTTGGTTGGGGTAAGATCACTTATTGAAACATTTCTGTATTGTTGGTTATTAAATTTGTTTCTACTTGTTCACAGTTAATTATAAGTAATGTTGAATTGTTATTCTCATACATAAAATCTCTATCAACACTTCTATTTCTTTACAGTAGGCTAATAAAATTAAATTACCAAGTGAAAGACTGTGAAGTTTCTTTCAAAGTTTTTGGGCAAGATGTCCAAACTTTTCTCCATAAGATATATTAATAACTTTCTTGCATTCCTATGAACAATAAATGAAAGTGTCACACATTAGAATTGAGCTGTACATCAAAAGGTTCCTTTTGAATATGATATGGAAAATAGTATCTCATTGAATTGATTTACATTCCATTGACTGCTAATTAAATTGTGAAGTTGCTCTTTATATAATTATTAGCTATCTATATTTTTTATTCTTTGAACCGTGTTTTATGCAATCTACTCATGGTAAACTCATTTTTTAATGAACACATTTAGAAATATTAGTTTATTATGCTCTTTTAACAATTATTATAAGTACACTATATAGTTATTGATATGCAAAGACATACTTTGATGATCGGATATCTATTTTATTTCAGGGAGAAAGTTACAAGGTAGATGATTTTTCCTGGGCCTGGAATGTAGTCTACATATATACAGTAATTCTTGCAGAAATCTGCTTGTATGCAGCCACTTCTGATTTGCGAAAAACTGCTCTAATTGGTTTCTGTCAATGTAAAAGTTCACGAAAAAATATTTTACGCTTGGACAAATCAGTCCCTCCAGAATTAAAGGAAGCAAGTATTTTAAGTCTTTTGGAATATTTCTCTTCAAAAATGTCAGAGAATTGTAAGTAGATTGTTTTTAACTTGGATGAGTAATATTTTTAAGTGTCACTGTCTACATATAGTAATAAGCATTTTATAAAAAGTTGATATTTAGAAATAACAAATAATTTTAAATTTCTACAAATTTTGGAAGAATATAACATGATTTCTTTTTCTTTTTTTCTTTTTTTTTTGAAACCAGGTGTCATTTTGTCACCAAGGCTGCAGTGCAGTGGCGTGATCTCTGCTCACTGTAACCTCCTCCTCTGCTTCAAGCCTTTCTCCTGCCTCAGCTCCCCAAGTAGCTGGGACTACAGGCACTTGCCACCATGCCTGGCTAAATTTTGTATTTTTAGTAGTGCTGGGGTTTCGCCATGTTGGCCAGGCTGGTCTCAAACTCCTGACCTCAAGTGATCCACCACGTCTGCCTCCCAAAGTGCTGGGATTACATTCATGAACCACTGTGCCCAGCCAGAAAATTTTTACCAATAATTTTAAAACATCTGAAATAAAAATTAGTTTCAGTTGACTGATGATTCAAATTATATTCCTTGAAAACAAAAAATGGATTTAGGCAAACCTGGGTAGTGTATATGAAGTTTATTTCCTCTTTATTTTTATTTTGTTCCCCATAGGATTTATCTTCTTTCTTCCATTTTCTCTAGGCATTTACTGTTTCCCTCTTATTCTTTTCCTGCCCAGAGGATTTCTCTACAATTACTTCACTCAAATATTCTAGTACAATATTCACACCTGACGTCTTATAGTCCATCAAATAGTAGCTGTCTTATGTCTCAGGACTAAAGGTCATTTTGCTACTGTATTTATGGGAGATAAGAGAATAAAATATTTTGATTTTTCAAAGAGTAGTATGGAGACAATATTAACTCAAAGTAGCCTTTTTTGATTGAATAAAACTTTATAGATTTATTGTGAAAAATAATTGCAATTTATATATTACTATAGTCTATTGTGTATGTGACTCTCACTTCCATTAAATGCTGAGATAATTGATACTGAAGATTCATGTCTGAATTCTATTTCTATTAACCCAGCATCTAGCATAATAACACATAATAGGTAAGCAATTATGATAGTGGATTTATAATGTAATTAAATACATCATTAAATTTCAGATATAATTGCAAGATTTGGGAAGGATTTAAAGAAGTAAGATATTGTCTTTAGCCAAAACCGTAATTCACTGATTTTTGGAGAAATTATGATTGAATATAATTTTAAATAGTAAGACTTTAGAAGTAGATAGAAATTTCATTCTGAAAAACTTGCTCACTATTTTTAAATTGCCTTCGATATATTTTTGGCTTAATCAATATATTGAAACCCAGCTTCTGAGTGTAATTAGTGTGACCTTTTCCCACTTTTCAAGCTTTTATTTTTTTATTGGTGCCAATTGTAAACAGATCTTTATTCTTAAGTACATAAATTGTATTTCTTCCATGTTTATATTATTAATAAAGTGAAGATAAATGAAAGTATTCATTTCTTTTGCTGTTCACAATTTTAATTATTCAGAATGTCAGAAATTTTCCTACATAGCACCTCAATACATGATTTTTAAACCACTACTAAACAGACTCATCTACAATGTTGGCCTTCAAGGCTTGTCTGCCTATGTAGGTTAGTTTTTCCTGACCTCTAGTGGTAGGTCCAGAAAAGACCCTCCATGGGAAGAATCTTTACTCCCAGAAACCTCTTGGCCTCTCTTTGCTCATGACCCCCTGCACTCTGGCATAATCTTATGATGATGGGATTGCAAGTTTCTGTGGACACTCACGAAACTCACATTTTTTTCCTCCTCAATAGTCTGATTTTTAAAATGTATTATTATACTTTAAGTTCCGGGATACATATGTAAAACTTGCAGGCTTGTTATATAGGTATATATGTGCCATGGTGGTTTTAAAACCCATCTTCTTGGTTTTAAGCCCCTCATGCATTAGGTATTTGTCCTAATGCCCTCCCTTCCCTTGTCCCCAACCCCTGACAGGCCCAGGTGTGTGACGTTCCCCTCCCTGTGTCCATGGGTTCCCGTCGTTCAACTCCCACTTATGAGTGAGAACCTACCGGTTCTCACCAGTATGTTGAGAACAGAAAACAGTTGGTTTTCTGTTCCTGTGTTAGTTTGCTAAGAATGATGGTTTCTAGCTTTATTCATGTCCCCACAAAGGACATGAACTCATTCCTTTTTATGGCTCTATAGTATTCCGTGGTGTATATGTGCCACATTTTCTTTATCCAGGCAACCATTGATGGGCATTTGGGTTGGTTCCAACTCTTTGCTATTGTGAATAGTGCTGCAATAAACATATGCGTGCATGTGTTTATAGTAGAATGATTTATAATCCTTTGGGTGTATACCCAGTAATGCAATTGCTGGGTCAAATGGTATTTCTGGTTCTAGATCCTTGAGGAATCTCCACACTGTCTTCCACAATGGTTGAACTAATTTACACTCCCACCAACAGTGTAAAAGCGTTTCTTTTTCTCCAGATCCTCTCCAGCATCTGTTGTTTCCTGACTTGTTAGTGATCGCCATTCTAAGTGGTATGAGATAGTATCTCATTGTGGTTTTAATTTATATTTCTCTTATGACCAGTGGTGATGAGCTTTTTTCATATGCTTGTTGGCCACATAAATGTTTTCTTTTGAGTAGTGTCTGTTCATATCCTTTGCCTACTTTTTGATGAGGTTGTTTGTTTTTTCTTGTAAATTTGTTCAAGTTCCTTGTAGATTCTGGATATTAGACCTTTGTCAGAAAGATAGACTGAAAAAATTTTCTTCCATTCTGTAGGTTGCCTGTTCACTCTGATGATAGTTTCCTTTGCCGCACAGAAGCTCTTTAGTTTAATTAGATCCCATTTGTCAATTTTGACTTTTGTTGCCATTGCTTTTGTTGTTTTAGTCATGAAGTCTTTGCCCATACCTATGTCCTGAACGGTATTGCCTAGGTTTTCTTCTAGGGATTTTGTGGTTTTAGATCTTCCATTTAAGTCTTTAACCCATCTTGAGTTAATTTTTGTATAAGGCTTAAGTAAGGGGTCCAGTTTCACTTTTCTGCATATGCCTAGCCATTTTTCCCAGCACCATTTATTAAATAGGGAATCCTTTTTCCATTGCTTGTTTTTGTCAGGTTTGTCAAAGATCAGATGATTGTAGGTGTTTTGTGTTATTTCTGAAGCCTCTGTTCTGTTCCACTGGTTTATATATCTGTTTTTGTGCCAGTACCTTGCTGTTTTGGTTACTATAGCCTTGTAGTATAGTTTGAAGTCAGGTAGCATGATGCCTCCAGCTTTGTTCTTTTTTGCTTAGCATTTTCTTGGCTATACAGACTCTTTTTTGGTTCCATGTGAAATTTAATGTAGTTTTTAATAGTTCTATGAAGAAAGTCAATGGTAGCTTAATGGGAATAGTATTGAATCTATAAATTAATTTGGGCAGTATTGCCATTTTCATGATATTGATTCTTCCTATCCATGAACATGGAATGTTTTTCCATTTGTTTGTGTCCTCTCCTATTTCCTTGAGCAGTGGTTTGTAGTTCTCCTTGAAGAGGTCCTTCACATCCTTTTTAAGTTTGATTCCTAGGTATTTTATTTTCTTTGTAGCAATTGTGAATGTGAGTTCACTCATGATTGGGCTCTCTATCATTGGTGTATACGAATGCTAGTGATTTTTGCAAATTAATTTCGTATCCTGAGAGTTTGCTGAAGTTGCTTATCAGCTTGAGGAGTTTTTGGGCTGAGTCAGGGTTTTCTAAATATGCAATCATGTCATCTGCAAACAGAGAGAAGTTGACTTCCTCTATTCCTATTTGAATGCCCTTTATTTTTTTCTCTTGCCTGATTTCCCTGGCGAGAACTTCCAATATGTTGTTAAATAGGAGTGGTGAGAGAGGGCATCTTTGTCTTGTACCAGTTGTCAAAGGGAATACTTCTAGCTTTTGCCTATTCAGTATGATATTGGCTATGAGTTTGTTACTGATGGTTCTTATTGTTTTGAGATATGTTTATCAATACCCAGTTTATTGAGTGCTTTTAGCATTAAGGGGTGTTGAATTTTATCAAAGGCCTTTTCTGCATCTATTGAGATAATCATGTGGCTTTTGTCATTGGTTCTGTTTATGTGATGGATTATGTTTATTGATTTGCATATGTTGAACCAGCCTTGCATCTCAGGGATGAAGCTGACTTGATCGTGGTGGATAAGCTTTTTATGTGCTGCCTGCTTTTGTTTGCTAGTATTTTACTGAGGATTTTCACATCGATGTTCATCAGGGATATTGGCCTGAAATCTTTTTTTGTTGTGTCTCTGCCGAGTTTTGGTATCAGGATGATGCTGGCCTCATAAAATGTGTTAGGGAGGAGTCCCCATGTTTCTATTGTTTAGAATAGTTTCAGAAGGAATGTTACCAGCTCCTCTTGGGTACCTCTGGTAGAATTTGGTTGTGAATCCGTCTGGTTCTGGGCTTTTTTTGTTTGTTTGGTTGGTTGGTAGGCTATTAATTACTGCCTAAATTTCAGAACTTGTTATTTGTCTCTTCAGAGATTCGACTTCTTCCTGATTTAGTCTTGGGATGGTGTATGTGTCCACGAATTTATCCATTTCTTCTAGGTTTTCTAGTTTATTTGCATAGAGGTGTTTATAGTATTCTCTGATGGTAGTTTGTATTTCTGTGGGATCAGTGGTGATATCCCCTTTATCATTTTTTATTGCATCTATTTGATTCTTCTCTCTTTTCTTCTTTAATAGTCTGGCTAGTGTTCTATCTATTTTCTTATTCTTTTCAAAAAACTGGCTCTTGAATTCATTGATTTTTTTTTGAAGGGTTTTTCATGTATCTATCTCCTTCAGTTCTGCTCTGATCTTAGTTATTTCTTGTCTTCTGCTCACTTTTGAATTTGTTTGTTCTTGCTTCTCTTGTTCTTTTAACTGTGATGTTAGGGTATTGATTTTAGATCTTCCCTGATTTCTGATGTGGGCATTTAGTGCTATAAATTTCCCTTTTAAAACTGCTTTAGCTGTGTCCCAGAGATTCTGGTATGTTGTTCCTTTGTTGTCACTGGTTTCAAAGAACT
This sequence comes from Mandrillus leucophaeus, assembly GCF_000951045.1. Lineage (NCBI taxonomy): Eukaryota > Metazoa > Chordata > Mammalia > Primates > Cercopithecidae > Mandrillus > Mandrillus leucophaeus. Next base: position 2,456,679 of record NW_012103721.1, read on the forward strand.
TATTTGTTTCTGCCTTAATTTCATTATTTACACAGTAGTCATCCAGGAGCAGGTTGTTCAGTTTCCATGTAGTTTTGTGGTTTTGAGTGAGTTTCTTAATCCTGAGTTCTAATTTGATTGCACTGTGATCTGAGAAACTACTATGATTTCTGTTCTTTTCATTTGCTGAAGAGCATTTTACTTCCAATTATGTGGTTGATTTTAGAATAGGTGTGATGTGGTGCTGAGAAGGGTGTATATTCTGTTGATTTGGGGTGGAGAGTTTTGTAGATGTCTGTTAGGTCCACTTGGTCCAGAGCTGAGTCCCAGTCCTGAATATGCTTGTTAATTTTCTGTCTCGTTGATCTGTCTAATATTGGCAGTGGGGTATTAAAGTCTGTCACTATTATTGTGTGGGAGTCTAAGTCTCTTTGTAGGTCTCTAGGAACTTGCTTTATGAATCTGAGTGCTCCTATATTGGGTGCATATATGTTTAAGATAGCTCTTCTTGTTGCGTGGATCCCTTTACCATTATTTAATGCCATTCTTTATCTTTTTTGAACTTTGTTGGCTAAAAGTCTGTTTCATCAGAGACTAGGATTGCAACCCCTGCATTTTTGTTTTCCATTTGCTTGGTGAATATTCCTCCATTCCTTTATTTTGAGCCTATGTGTGTCTTCACATGTGAGATGGGTCTCCTGAATACAGCACACCGATAGGTCTTGATTCTTCATCCAGATTTCTAGTCTGTGTCTTTTAATTGGAACATTTAGCCTATTTACATTTAAGGTTAATATTGTTATGTGTGAATTTGATCCTGTCTTCATGATGCAGGCTAGTTATTTTGCACAGTAGTTGATGCAGTTTATTCATAGTGTCATTGGTCTTTATATTTTGGTGTGTTTTTGCAGTGGCTAGTACTGGTCTTTCCTTTCCATATTTAGTGCCTCTTTTAGGAGCTCTTGTAAAGCAGGCCTGGTGGTGACAAAATCCTTTAGCATTTGCTTGTCTGTAAGGGATTTTATTTCTCCTTTGCTTATGAAGCTTAGTTTGGCTTGATATGAAATTCTGGGTTGAAAATTCTTTTCTTTAGGAATGTTGAGTATTGGCCCCCACTCTCTTCTGGCTTGTCGGGTTTCTGCCAAGAGATCCGCTGTTAGTCCGATGGACTTCCCTTTGTAGGTAACCTGACCTTTCTCTCTGGCAGCCCTTAACAATTTTTCCTTCATTTCAACCTTGGAGAATCAGGCAACTGTGTGTCTTGGTCTTGCTCTTCTCATGGAGTATCTTTGTGGTGTTCTCTGTATTTCCTGAATTTGCATGTTGGCCTGTCTTACTAGGTTGGGGAAGTTCTTCTGGATAGTATCCTGAAGTGTTTTTCCAATTTGGTTCCATTCTCTCTGTCACTTTGAGGTACACCAATCAATCATAGGTTTGGTCTTTCCACATGGTCCCATATTTCTTGGAGGTTTTATTCATTCCTTTTCATTCTTTTTTCTCTAATTTTGTCTTTATGCTTTGTTCATTCAGTTGATCTTCAATCTCTAATATCTTTTCTTCCACTCGATCAATTCAGCTATTGATACTTGTGTATGCTTCACGAAGTTCTCATGCTGTGTTTTTCAGCTACATCAGGTCATTTATGTTCTTTTCTAAACTGGATATTCTAGTTAGCAGTTCCTGTAACCTTTTTTCAAAGTTCTTAGATTCCTTGTATTGGGTTAGAACATGCTCCTTTAGCTCAGAGGGGTTTGTTATTACCCATCTTTTGAAGCCTACTTCTGTCAACTCATCAAACTCATTCTTCATACAGTTTTGTGCCCTTATTGGAAAGGAGTTGCGATCATTTGGAGGAGAAGAGGCATTCTGGTTTTTGGAATTTTCAGCATTTTTGCTCTGGTTTTCCCTCATCTTTGTGGATTTATCTACCTTTGATCTTTGATGCTGATGGCTTTTGGATGGTGTTTTTCAGTGGGTGTCTTTTTAGTTGATATTGATGTTATTGCTTTTTGTTTGTTAGTTTTCCTTCTAACAGTCAGGCCCCTCTTCTGCAGGTCTGCTGGAGTTTGCTGCAGGTCCACTCCAGACCCTACAGGGGTTATAACCAGACCCTGCAGCCTGGGTATAACCAGTGAAAGCTCCAGTATGGCAAAGATTGCTGCCTGTTCCTTTCTCTGGTAGCTTCATCCCAGAGGGGTACCTGTCTGATGCCAGCCAGAACTTTCCTGTGTGAGGTGTCTGTTGACCCCTGCTGGTAGGCGTCTCCCAGTCAGGAGGCATGGGGGTCAGCGACCCACTTGAGGAGGCAGTCTGCCACTTAGCAGAGCTTGAGCACTGTGCTGAGAGATCCGCTGCTCTCTTCAGAACTGGCAGGCAGGAAAGTTTAAGTCTGCTGAAGCTGCATCAACAGCTACCTTTCCCCCAGGTGCTCTGTCCCAGGGAGATGGGAGTTTTATCTATAAGTCCGTGACTAGGGCTGCTGCCTTTCTTTCAGAGATTCCCTGCCCAGTGAGGAGGAATCTAGAGAGGCAGGCTGGCCACAGCTGCTTTGCTTTGAATTTGGCTTCCTTAAGACTGTGAAGGGAAAACTGCCTACTGGAGCCTCAGTAAGGATGGAAGCCCCTCCTTGCACCAAGCTTGATCCTGCCAGGCTGTCTTCAGCAAGAATTTCAAGACAGTAGTTCTTGGCTTGCTGGGCTCCATAAAGGTGGGACCTGCTGAACAAGACTACTTGGCTCCCTGGTTTCAGCCCCCTTTACAGGTTAGTGAACAGTTCTGTCTTGCTGGGGTTCCAGGCGCCACTGGGGTACAAAAAAAAACCTCCTGCAGCTAGCTCAGTGTCTGCCAGAACAGCCACCTAGTTTAGTGCCTGAAACCCAGGACCCTGGTGGTATAGGCACAGGAGGGAATCTCCTGGTCTGTGCGCTGCAAAAACCATGGGAAAAGTGTAGCGTCTGGCTCAATAGCACAGTTTCTCATGGTATAGTCCCTCAGGGCTTCTTCTGGCTAGGGAAGGTAGTTCCCCAGCCCATTGCTCTTCCCAGGTGAAGCAATGCCCCACCCTGCTTCTGCTCACCCTCCATGGGCTGTACCCACTGTCTAACCAGTCCTAATGAGATGAACTAGGTACTTCAGTTAGAAATGCAGAAATCACCCACCTTCTGCGTTGGTTTCACTGGGAGCTGCAGACCGGAGTGTTCCTATTCAGCCATCTTGCCAGACTCCCCCAACGGTCTGATTTTTTAAAAATTTTAAAATGTCAACTTTCAAGTGTACATAGTAGGTATATATATTTGTCAGGCATATGGGATATTTTGATACAGGAATTCAATGTGTAATAATTACATCAGGGTAAATGAGGTATTGAATACCTCAAGCATTTAACTTTTGTGTTACAAACAATCCAATTATACTCTTTAGTTATTTGTAAAAGCACAATAAATTATTATTGACTCTAGGCACTCTGTTGTGCCATCAAATACTAGAGCTTATTCATTCTATTTTTTGTACCCGTTGACCATCCCTATTTCCCCCTCATCACCCTATTGCCCTTTCCAGCCTCTAGTAACCGTCATTCTACTCTCTATCTCCAAGAGTTTAATTGTTTTAATTTTTAGCTCCCACAAATAAGCAAGAATATGCAGGTTGTCTTGCTGTGCCTGGCTTATTTCATTTAACATAATGACCTCTAGTTCCATACATGTGATTGCAGAAGACAGAATCTCATAAATTTTTACAAGTGTCTGTCAACAGATGAATGGATAAAGAAAATCTGTTATTTTCCCCCAGGAAGTTCATAATTTTATTGAATTCATTTACTCGTTGTTAATCTTTTAATTTGAATTTTTTAATCTTTTCCTGAAGACTTTATTTTGATGGCCTAGAATTTGGGTGAATTCTTGGAAGACATTTTGTGTTTCTGCTAATCATCCAGAGCTTAATAATTCCCGGTTTTCTGGAAAACACATCCAAAATCTTCCTAGCTCAAATATTGTTCTTTTTACTTACAATGGCATCAAAGCAGACCTACTGAGAATCTTTTTGGCATTATGTGAGCTTTCTTCCTTCTGAGCAGTGCCATACATTATGGATAATTATGTGAGGTCACACTTGCTAAGAATATAGTCATCCTTGGTCATTGTTTTCTCATCTTTATGAATTTGAATAAACACACTTGTTTCTGTTTGGTATGACATCCAAGAACAATCAATTCTGATTTTTGTCATATGTATCCCTAGATGAGATAGCTACCTAGATACTTGTATGGTGAGCAACAGTTTCATCAAAGTTGGTACTTTCGTATAATTATTTGTCATTGAATAAACTCAGAGGTTCTGAATACCATTGTGTCAACAGCCAGACAATGTTACGAATCAAAGAGCTATCTCTACAGGTTGCATGCTATCAGCATTTCAATCTTTAAAATGGCACAGTGATAGAGAGGCAGAAGGTAATCACTAACAGACTAGATTCTAGAAGAAATTGCCCTTTGTACATTCACAAGTGGTTTAGAGGAAATGGATAACTTTTTTTGTTTGTTTTTGTTTTTGTTTTCGTTTCTTTTTTTGCTTTCACTGATGCCTTTCTTATGTTCTCACTTGAACTAAGAAATCAAAGAATAACCCATATTTTATCAATGTTTTCTCAACGCAGTGGACAAATAGATGTTCTAATGTTAAATGCTTTTAAAGGTTTGATCTGCATTAAAGAGGATAGACATGAAAAGTGCCTCTTCATAGTCAGAAGTCAGTACATTTTTCTATGGCATCTAACTTCTTGTAGAAGCCATAAATAGTACTAGTGGCATTTGTCTCACTGATGATTCTATTTTGAAGTGCTCAATTCTGACCAAAGCTTTGTGGTTTCTTGTGAGAAATGATTGAAGTAAGCTGATAACATGTTGAAAATTTAGGTAAAGATATCCCAAGGACATGTTCTGCAATTTTCTTTATCTCTGTCATAAGCAGAGAATATAACACCTCAGGATGTAAACTTTTGATCTCTGCTTCATGTTTCTACTGGATCTTTGGCTTTTATATATATCACTACCAAGAAAAGCCATTACTTGACAACTACATTATCAAATATCTCACTAGTCAAATGATAGGAATTGAAAACTGTACTGATGTGGTCCATTGTAACATGATCCTTTGTAGCATTACTGAATAATTTTTCCACATAGAGAAAATGATTTTTTCTGGGTGTCCTGCATGCATGATCATTGGTAATAAAGCCCAGTTCCACAGGACCACAGAAAACAGAGGGTTCCAAAGGTAGTATCATCTGTGTGGGCTTTTACAACATACTTACTGGGCGTTAAGGGTCTGTCTTTCTGAAAAGTGATATAAATAATATGGAGCTTCTGCTTTATTTAATTGAAATTATTTTTTCTCATAATAATACCTTTAATGTTAGTAAGTTTTTTGTTTAGAGTGAAAAAAAACCCAGAATCTGGAGTCAAATAAACTCATACTGTATTTTAATTTTGTCACTTGAAAATCAGAATCCTAGATGAAAGCATTTAATTTTTCTAAAACTTACTTTCATTACCTAATAATTATAATAAGAATACTGTCCATATGATAGGAGTTTGGGTGAGAAAAACTATGGAAACATACAGATGCTTGGCATATTACCTAGTGCATGGTAAAGGCCTAGTAAATGTTAATAGATGTTATGGTTGTTAATATAGTCTAATATTATTATAGTGAGAAACTATACGTGAGGAAGTATTTCTTTTTGTAATGCTTATTCCTATGTACATTATATATCTGTAGGATGCTTATTTTATTTATGTATAAGGTATACATGACCCTGAAAATCGTTTAAAATAGTATCAAGCGATTCTCATTTGACAGCCTCCCAAGTAGCTGGGATTACAGGTGTTTGCCACCATGCTTGGCTAATTTTTGTATTTTTAGTGGAGACCAGGTTTTTCCATGTTGCCCAGGCTGGTCTCAAACTTCCGGCGGCAAGTGATCCACCCATTTGGGCCTCCCAGAATACTGGGATTATAGGTGTGAGATACCACACCCAGCCTATCATAATGTTCTTTTGGACCATTTTTACATAAAGCCTTTATTACAAAGAAACAATTTAAATCATGGTTTTGTGAAGGCATTATTCTAAGAAATTAAAATAATGACTCCTGATATGGTTTAGCTCTGTGTTCCCACCCAAATCTCCTCCAATTGTAATCCCCACATGTTGAGGGAGGGACCTGTAATCTCCATGTGTCTAGGGAGGGAGGTGACTGGATCATGGGGACCGTTTCCCCCATGCTGTTCTCCTGATAGTGAGTGAGTTCTCACGAGAGCAGATGGTTTTATACGTGTTTGGAAGTTTCTCCTTTGCTCTTCTCTCTCCTGCTGCCTTGTGAAGAAGGTGTTTGCCTCCCCTTCCACCATGATTATAAGTTTCCCGAGGCTTCCCTAGCCATATGGAACTGCGAGTCAATTAAACATCTTTTATTTATAAATTACCCAGTCTCAGGGAAGTTCTTTATAACAGTATGAAAACAGATGAATACAACCCCCATTAAGATAATATGAAGATGTTTTCCTTTGATCTTATCTCAGCGGTCCCCAAACATTTTAGCACCAGGGACATTTCCTGGAAGGCAGTTTTTCCACTGACAGTGGGGTGGAGTGGGATGAGGGATGATTTTGATAAAACTGCTTCATCTCAGATAATCAGGCATTAGTTAAATTCTCATAAAGAGCAGCAACCTAGATCCCACTCATGCACAGTTCACAATCAGGTTCATGTTCCTATGAGAATGTAATACCATTGATCTGACAGGAGGTGGAGCTCAGGTGATAATGTTCGCTCACTGGCCACTCACCTCCTATTGTATGGCCCAGTTCCTAACAGGCCATGGACTGATAGGTTTGGGGTCCCCTGTTTATCTGATACAGGAGTAGAACTTGAAGAATCTCGAGGACAAGAAGGCTACTTAACATGTCCCTTTTCCACTCTGAGGTTTGTGTGAGACAAGCTTTGCATAGAGTCAAATGGCTATTAATTCAAGTTGGGGTCTCTGGCTAGTGACTGAAGTGCTGAATGGTGGTTTTTTTAATTGAATAGAACATTTTTTGTATGCTTACAAATATGACTTATGCATTTAACATTTGGTTGAAATTCAAAGAGTCTGACTTTTATTATTCCTTTTATGGAGAACCATCCTACACATGTCTTAATGGAGTTGAGCTACAGGAAGGTTTGAATATGTTCAAGTGCCTAAATAAGCCCTTATTTGAAATACAAATTTCTTCAGCATAGTCTCAAAGAAGAGATTATTTTGAGCTGGAAAACTAGGAGGGAAGGTGATGAAAATTAATTTATTTAAACATACAGAATTTTTGCTTGATCCCTGTTGAGATTCTGATTTTGAAAAACATTTTGCCCTTATGGGTCATAAGGGATATTAATAATTAACTTTATTTTATGTATTTATTGAACTCTTTGAATGTTTCAGGCTTTTTTCTAAGCACTTGGCATGCATCATTTAACTCATTAATAATTACAACAAGATTATAACATAGATACTCGTATTATCCCCATTTTCGAGCGAGAAAACTGAGGCAATAAAAGTTTATTTGTCCAAAGAAGTATAATTAATAAATGGTACATTTGAGACTTAATGAAGGCATTCTCATTTTGGAGTGTATATTAATAACTGCCTCACTATACTGAACTAACTAGACTGGATGGTCCATTCAATGAAATTTTAACAAACGTCCACCTGCATGTTGAAGAATGTGCAAAGGGTGACATTGAGAAATTCTCTCAGTCATTGTCTTCTAGCACTATTTGCCACAGACCCTATATCATGTATGGTCCATATTTTTAATGTAAGTTCCTGGGCCTTTTCTAGAACTTTGCATCAGAGTGGTCCAGGAGTCTGTGTCATTAAAACACTTTCCACGTTATAGGTTGAGAAAACCTAGCCTAAACGTTTAGCTGTTAAACATAATAGTAAAATGTTCTCATTACAGAGGAAAATATTTAATTCCTGTTACAGACCTGTATGCATCCAGACTGTTAATATTTATTTCTGATGACTTATATATATCTTTACTAACAGGGAAGCACAGCTTTGTGTTCTTTCAAATTTGAAATGCCGTCTTGCTGTGTTCCTACTTTGGTTTCACAGCGAAAAAATGATAGATTTTTTTAAAAGCCTGAATTATCTGGAGTCTGTGTTGTGATAACAAAACTTGGAAATGATGTCTTCTGTGGGAAACCAACAGACACTGAGTTAGTGTGTCTTGTAGAAGAGGGTGAAATATTTAGGAATAGATAATGAATGATAGACCCCAAAATATCTCAGAGTAGTAAGTCTTCTCAATCATGCAGCACTCATCTAATGCACAAATCTCTTCCAGATGTTTGCAAACAGTGAACAAAGTCTGCCTATAAGTCAACAGAGAGGTAGGACTCCCAATATCCCAAAGCAGGTCATTCCACTTTTGAACTCTGAAACATCTGTCCTTTTACTACAATGAAATTTTTCTTTCCATGTTTTCCAAACCTTGGCTTAAATTTTGTGCCCTCGAGGTAACCAAAATAAAGCAATTCCTTTTCTCACGTTCTAGCCCTTCCAGTATGTGAAGATAATTGCATTGGTTTCCCTCACCACCTCTCCACCCTGCTGTCATCTCTCATCTCTTTGCTTACTGCCAAGTTCTTGTGGTAATTTTTTGTAGTACATGAAAAACATATTTTCCATATGGCTTATAATTAACTTCTTAAGTTTGCTGGGAGTTTGTTGTGTTGGCATCTTTGCCTGGATTTACAATAATTTATTCCAATAATATAATATGATGTGAAGACATGTGCATTGGACCCAAGTACTTTTCCATTCAGTGTTGTCTCAGAATGGCAAAAGTAAAATATAGCATTCTTCCTTTCATTTGTTTGTTGGGAATGATTTTCTAATCTGGTTCTCCAGTGATAGTGGTGAATGAAATATGTGTCACAGTTGTGAAATAACTTTGTATGCTTCATTTTGATTCATTTTAACTGAGAAAAAAACATTAGCACAGAGCAATAATTCCTTTTTAAAAAGTAAATGAAAGTTAATTGAAATCTTAGAACCAATTGAAACTTTTAATGATACTCTGTTAGATCTTTAATATACCTCTTACCTTGGTGAAGGTTATTCAAGAAAGTATTCAGTAATAAGGTTGTGATTTTTATACATGAAAAATATTTTACTCTTTTATATATATATGTATTTTAGCAATAGAATTGAGGCAATCTTAATCATTCACTGTTCTGTGTGCTGACACATCTAAAAGTATAATATCACTGATCATATATATGTATACAGAAGTTAACCAAATGTATCTATTTTTTAGATTTCTAAAATAATTTTATTGAGGTATAATTGACAGACAATACAATGTACATAAACTGTACAACCTGACCAGTTTGACATATATGTGTATATATGTACCCATGAAACCATCATCATAATAAAAGATGACCCATAAGAATTATTTCCTAGGATCTGGGTACAAAAGTGGCTTCTATTCTCAAGGAAAGAGTAAGGTATGACTGGTGGGTTGGCAACTAAATATAGTAATGACTTTCCTTTAACAGAGAAAATGTCAGGTTTGTGCACAACAAACTTACGTAACTTAGTTATATGTTTTATTGTCTGCAAGTTTTAATAGTCATGGTACTAACAATTTGAACAGCCACAATATTTACACATTTGGAGTTTACCATTTTGTTTGCTAACATAGCAAATGTCAGAGGGGTTTTGTATATGCTAGAGATTTATGAAGTCTAACAGTTTATTTTATAAGCTTAGTGAAACACCTGTAAAATGTTTTATTTTAATATTCACCTGGTGTATTTTGTGTTATTTTTGTTTTAACCTGAATTTATTATGTATGTGTCTATGGGTGTATATGTATATATGTGCCTGTAGAGATACACACACACATACATATATAATACCTCGTTATGTTGATCTGCTAAAACAATTGATAACTTCTGTCCTTATTTAAAATGGATGAATTGTCATTTTTGGATACTGAATTATTTTAGTTACATTTGTCTAATACTGCTTTATTATTAATTTCTCTTTTTATAACTTACAATTTTCCCACTGAAATTGTGTTGCTCTTTTATGTCCTCCAAGTTTTTATTTTATTGGTTGGTTTTTTAAATAAAATAACACTCAGAAGCTCAATTACTGTGTTGTTTTGAGAATGTTATAACATTACACTTGATTCTTGTGCATCTGGGCCTTTAACTATAGTAGTAATAAACTTAAATTTAAAAATTTATGAGGAGTAACATAAACTCACCCTCTGATTACCTATGGCTTATTATTTTGTAAGTCTATCAATAGGATGTGAAAGTCTTTCCTTGTTGTGCTATTTTGTGTTACTGTGCTCTATCTTTCAGGTAAGCCATTGCTAAGCAGCTCTGGGCTTTTGCTATCTATGTCCCATTCATATTAAGATGTTTTTGAGGTAAAAAAAAAACAATCTCGATATACATTTGGGTGTGTAATTGTGTGTGTGTGTGTGTGTTTAAAAGAGTGTGTACGGACATATGCCTTCTATGCTGATATTTCATAAATGTAGCACTTTCATGGGGGAAGGAATTGCCAATAATGTTTTGATAATTAATTATTATTTGACTTTTTAAAAGTGATTATTAAGTACCATAACCACACATAAGTTTCAAAAATTTTTCATAAATTAAAACTTTTAAAATAGGAGAAAATAGAGCACAGTACCTTTATGACTATCAAACAAGAAAGGGTTTCATAAACAAAACAAAAATCACAAATTATAAAATATGTGATTGGAAAATTTATACAAAAATGTAAAATATCTGAGCAGGAAAAGAATGAGAAAAAATTAAAATAAGTTAAAAGTGAAAGTTTGGAAATATATGTACCTATTATAAAATAGAAGTAATAATAAAAGAAATACCACTTGTTACTATTGACATGCTTTCATTGTGGTTTCTAAGCTTGCTAGATGGCCATAAATGGACCAATTTTAAATCTTAACTTGACCGGTATCTCTTTCTCTCCACTGTCCGTGTACCCTGTGATTAAGCTGTGTGCCACAAGTTGACCCTGTAAGTCAGAAGTTCGAAAAATCTAACAAATTCTTCCCAAACCTGCAGACTTCTGTGAGAAAATGTATGTAGTGACTAGTTTGGGATGAGTTTGTCAAATCTCTAGGTTGCAGCAGTATGCGTTTACCTTTCTTGTTTGCATTAGTACTTCAAGGTAAGGGTGAGAAGGGCCTGGAACTGGACATGTCAGGAGAATAGCCATAAGCCAGGGACTTCAGAGACCACAGGGAGCAGGATGAGAAACTGCTGCAGGCACTCTTTCCTCCCTCATGCTCACTGCAGCCTTGGGCTAAGTTGTCACTCAGAGCCCTTGGAACTGCAGGGAGGGCAGAGGAGAAGACTTTCAGTTTAGAATGTGTGAGAAGAAAAGCTAGAAATTTTAAATATGAGGTGAGGGAAGAATCCCTGTGGCCAAATATTCTAAGACTGCCCACTTTTATCCATTTTCCAAATCTTGAATAGAAGCTATATTTTGTGGTCTAAAAATGCTTTGTCCCAACAAACATTGTGAAAACCTGACAATTTTCTACCCTGTCAACACTGCTTCAACAATTAAAGCTTAATCTATGGGGCCTGTGGAAAATAGTTATTAACTGTAGAGGTGAGACTTCACCCTGTAAATTTACTTGATCATTTTCACAAAGCCCCAAATAACCAGGATGAAGGGAAAACATTGCTATTCTTCTCCAGAAGATTTGCTATCATTCCTACTAAATAATTTTAATCTAGCCCTGTACATGTTCAAACTAAAAGTTTACTATTATTTCCCATTCTGTTTATTCCCTTGCATGGTTGGTAACTGTTTCTATTGTTGGGATGGGCTAAAAAAACATGCTGGAACCTTCAATCCAAAGCCTTTTACCACATAAAGGTCTTCACCTACTTAAGAAGAAGGAGCTGGGAATCTTATGGGAATAGTTCTCACATATTTGAAGCATAAACAATACAAAGTATTCCATTCAGATCCAGTGGCCTAAAATCCACCTGCAGCTGAACACAGAGGGAAAAGACCCATGAACTATGCAATGTTTCCAAAGTATTTATGGTGCTAAAGTACATTCCAACATGGCATTTTAAAAATTAATTTTTATAATAATATATCATAGCAGAGAAGAAAAAAATAAGATAGATTTAGTCTTCTTATCTTAATTATGGTGATATATTCATTAATGAAAATAACTTGCTAAGTGCTTGTAAATTTCTTTGTTACACTAGTGAGAATTATATTAAGATCCTTCAGCATGCTTCAGAATGTTTTTTCTGTCATTTAATATGGTCCAGAAATGAATGCTAAAATGATAGTGCCACTTTACTCTTCACTCCTCCCATCCATCAAGAGTAACATAATATGTTCACAGACAGAGAAATCACTAATTTAATCAAACAAATGAATCCTGCATCTAGAGACGCAACGTTTTACAGCAGATCTCTAGAACGTATCCATTTTGTATTACTGAAATTTTATACCCATTGATTAGCAATTCCCTTATTCCCTCCACCAACCCCTGGTAACTACCATTCTATTCTTTGCCTTTGGCAGCTTAGCTATTTTAGATACCTCATTTAGTGGAATCATGTATTATTTACCTTTCTGTGATTGGCTTAATTCACTTAGCATAATGTTTTCAGGCTTTATCCATGTTGCTGCATATTGCAGAATTTTCTTTTTTTTCTTGGTGTGAATATATTTCATTTTGTGTGTATATGACATTTTCCTTATCCATTCATCTGTCAACAGACATTTAGGTTGTTTCTATATCTTGACTATTATAAACAGTGCTGCAATGAATATGGGAATGCCAATATCTCTTTGAGATCCTGATTTTAATTCCTTTGGATCAATATCCAGAAGTGGAATTGCCAGATCATACAGCCATTCCATTTTTAATTTTTAGAGGAAATTGTATACTGTTTTCTGTATTAGTTATACCACTTTACATTCCTACCAGTAGTGTACTGCGGGGATTCCAATTTCCTCACAACCCTGCCGACACTTGTCTTTTTCTTTTTTTCTTTCTTTCTTTTCTACTTTTTTTTTTTTTTGATAATAGATATCCTAACAGTTGTGGAGTGATATTTAATTGTGCTTTTGATTTGTATTTCCTTGATAATTAGTGATATTGAGCATATTTTCATATACCATTTGGCTACTTCTATGTTTTCTTTGGAGAAATGTTTATTTAAGTCCTTTGCCCATTTTGTAATCAAGTTATTAGTTTTATTTTACTATTGAGTTTTAAGAGTTTCTTATTTTCAAGATTAATGTTTCATCATGTAGATATCTGCAAAAATATTCCCCCATTCTGTAAGATGTCATTTTACTCTGTGATTTTTTCTTTTGTTGTGCAGAAGCTTTTTTGTTTGATGTAGTTCCACTTGAACTCGTTTCTGTTTTTGTTGCCTGTGCTTTTGGTGTTATTTCCATAAAATCATTGCCAAAACCAATTTTAAGAGTATTTTCCCCATATTTTCTTCTACGAGTTTTAGTTTCAGGTCTTCTGTTCATCTCTAATCAATTTTGAGTTGATTTTTGTGTATGGTATAAGGGTCTACTTTTATTATTTATATATGGATATCCAATTTTCCCAACACCATTGGTTGAAGAGACTATCCTTTTCCCATTATATATTCATGGCACTCATGTAGAATATCAGCTGGCTGTATATGTGTGGATTTATTTCTGGGATCTCTATTCTGTTCCATTGGTCTATATATCAGTCTTTAGGCTAGTACTGTTTTAATTTATGTAGCCTGGAAGTATACTTTGAAATCAATAAATGTGATGCCTTTGACTTTGTTCTTTTTCAAGATTGTTTTGGCTAGTTGGAATCTTTTCAGGCCATTGAATTTTTGAGTTTCTTTTTCTATTTCTGTCTAAAATGCCATTGGGATTTTGATGGAGACAGCATTGAATTTGTAGATTATGTTAGGTAGTGTAAACATTTAAAAAGTATTAAGTATTTCAATCTAGGAACAAAGGATGCCTTTTCATTTGTATCTCATTTAATTTTTCAAACAATGTTTTGTGGCTTTTAATGCAGAAGTCTAACTTATTTGATTAAATTTATTCCTAAGTATTTTATTCTTTTTGATGCTATCATAAATGTAATGTTTTACTAATTTCCTTTTTGTATAGGTTATTAGTGTATAAAAACAAATAATTTTTGTATATTGATTTTGTAGCATTCAGGTATATTAAATTAGTTTAGTTTATTGGTTTTAACACACTTGATTTTGTGGAGTCTTCAGGATTTTCTTCATATAAGATTATGTTATCTGCAAACAGAGATACTTCTACTTCTTCCTTTCTTATTTGGATGCCTTTTGTTTGTTTATCTTGCCTAATTGCTCTGGCTAGCACTTTCAGTACTCTGTTAAATAGACATCACCAGAGTAAACAACCTTGGCTTGTTCCTGGTCCACGTAGTGAGCTCCAAGTTAGTGAACATGGTACCCAATAATTAGTTTTTCAGGCACTGCCCCTTCCCCTCGTTTCCACCTCTAGTAGTCCCAGTGTCTATTATTGCCATCTTTATGTCCATGTGTACTCAGTGTTTAGCTCCCCCTTATAAGTGAGAACTTGTGGTATTTGGTTTTCTGTTCCTGTATTAATTTGCTTAGGATAATGGTTTGCAGTTGCATACATGTTGCTGTAAAGGATATTATTTCATTCTTTTTATGGCTGTGTAGTATGCCATGGTGTATATGTACCATATTTTCTTTATCCAGTTCACCACTGATGGACATCTAGGTTGATTCCATGTCTTTGCTATTATGAATAGTGCTACAATGAATGTACAAGTGCATGTTGTCTTTTTGGTAGAATAATTTATTTTCTTCTGGGTATATACACAGTAATGAGATTGCTGAGTTGAATCATAGTTCTGTTTTAAGAACTTTGAGAAATCTCCAAACTGCTTTCCACTGTGGCTGAGCTAATTTACATTCCCACCAACAGTGCATAAGCATTCCCTTTTCTCTGCAACTTTCGCTGGAATCTGTTATTTTTTGATTTTTAAATAATAGTCACTCTGTTTGGTGTGAGATGGTATCTCATTGTGGTTTTAATTTGCATTTCACTAATGATTAGAGATATTGGACTTTTTAATATGCTTTTTGGATACACGTATGTCTTCTTTTGAGAAGTGTCTATTCATGTCTTTGCCCATTTTTTTTTTTAATGGAGTTGTTTGGTTTTTCCTTGTTAATTTGTTTAAGTTCCTTATAGATTCTGGGTATTAGACCTTTGTTGGATGCATAATTTGCAAACATTTTCTCTCATTTTGTAGGTTGTGTGTTTACTCTGTTGATGGTTCCTTTGACTATGCAGAAGCTCTTTAATTTAATTAGTTCCCACTTGTCAATTTTTGGTTTTGTTTTAATTGCTGTTGGTGTCTTCATCATGAATTCTTTCTCAGAGCTTGTCAAGAATTGTATTTCGTAGGTTTTCTTCTAGGATTTTTATAGTTTGTGGTCTCACATCTAAGTCTTTAATTAAGTCTGAGCTAATTTTTGTATATAGTTTAAGGAAGGGGTCCTAGTTTCAATCTTCTGCCTATAGCAAGCAAGTTATCCCAGCACCACTTATTGAATAGGGAGTACTTTCCCCGCTTCTTGTTATTGTTGACTTTGTCAAAGATCAGATGGTTGTAAGTATGTGGCTTCATTTCTTGGTTCTCTGTACTGTTCCATTGATCTGTGTGTGTCTGTTTTTGTACTAGTACCATGCTGTTTTGGCTACTGTAGCCTTGTTGTATAGCTTGAAGTTGGTTAATGTAATACCTTTGGCTTTGTTCTCTTTGCTTAGGATTGCTTTGGCAATTTGGGCTATTTTTCAATTTCATATGAATTTTAGAATAGTGTTTTGTATTTCTGTAAAAAATAACACTGGTAGTTTGATAAGAATAGTGTTGACTCTGTATATTGCTTTGGGCAGTATAGCCATTTTATGATATTGATTCTTCTCTCCATGAGCATAGAATGTTTTTCCATTTGTTTGTATCATCTCTGATTCTTTCAGCAGTGTTTTATAGTTGTCCTTACAGAGATCTTTCACCTCCTTGGTTAGATCTATTCCTAGGTATTTTATTTCTTTGTGGCTATTGTAAATGAGATTGCATTCTTGATTTGGCTCTCATTTGCTATTAGTTGGTAATTTCATTCCACCATGGTTGAAAGATATTTAGCATAGTTTCAATCTTCTTGAATTTGTGAATACTTTCATTATGACCTAATGAGTGATCTGTTCTGGAGAATTTTTTATGTGTACTTGAAAAAAAAATTCTCCTGTTTGGGGTTATGTGATCTATATATGCCTTTTAGTTCTATTTAGTCTTTAGTATTGTGCAAGTCGGCTGTTTCTTCATTAATTTTCTGTTTGGTTGTCATCCTTATTATTGAAATTTCCCACTATTATTGTATTGCTGTATTTCTGCCTTTAGTTCTGTCAATGTTTGCCTCATATATAGTCATGCATTGCTTAGGAATAAGGATATGTTCTTAAAAATGCATCATTTGGCAATTTCACCATTATGCAAGCATAATAGAGTATACTCACACACAACTATATGGTATAGCCTACTAAACACCTAGGGTACATGGTATAGCCTATTGCTCCTAGGCTACAAACATGTACAGCATGTTAATGTACTGAATACTATAGGCAATTGCAATACAATGCTAACTGTACATCTAAACATAGAAAAGGTAACACATTGCACTACAATGTTACAACAGCTAAATGTCACCAGCTAATATAATTTTTTTCAGCTCTATTTACTATAATCTTATGGGACAACTGTCATACATGCAGTCTGTTGTTGACTGAAACACTGTTATGTGACAAATGACTGTATTTAGGTGCTCTGATCTTGGTTGCAGATACATTTATAATTGTTATATCTTTCTAGTGGATTGATCATTTTATATTACATAATATTTTTTAATCTATTGTGACAGTTTTTTGACTTAAACCTATTTTTTTTTCTGTATAAGTATAGCCAATCCTGCTTCTTTTCATTATCATTTGCAAAGAGTGTCTTTTCCATGCCTTACTTTCAGCCTATATGTATCCTTAAATATAAAGTGACCCCCTTATAGATACCTTACGTTTGGGTCCTACTTTTTTATTCACTTAGCCACTTTATGTCTTTTGATTGGGAAGTTTAATTAATCTACATTTAAAGTAATTATTGATATGCAAGGATTTATGATTGCCATTTTGTTACTTGTTTTATTTTTGTCTCTCTTTTCCTGCTCTGCCTTTGCGTGTGTGTGTATATGTGTTTGTGTTTGTTATTGGCATGTCTTGATTCCTTTCTCATTTTCTTTTCTGTAACTTCTATAGGTATTTTCTTTGAGATTAATAGGGGTCTTATCTAAAATATAACAATCTATTTTATGTTTAAAACAACATCAATCTTATACAAAGTTCTACACTTCTCAAAGCTCTAATAAACATTTTATGCTTATGATGTCACAATTAACATCTATTTATATTATTATACATTAACAGATTTTTAAATTGATTTACTTACCATTGTTACACTAATATATAGTATTAAGTATTTGTCTATATATTTACCTTTACCAATGAGTTTTATATTTTCTTATGCTATCATATTGTGGTTTAGCATCCTTTTTTTTCAAGTTGAAGAACTCCCTTTAGAATTTGTTGTAAGACAATTCTAGTCATAATGTGTTCCCTCAACTTTTGTTGGTCTGAGAAAGTATTTGTTTCTCTCTTTAAAACAAAACAAAACAAAACAAACAACAACAACAACAACAACACCTGCAGTTTTCCTGGTATAGTATCTTCCCGGCAGATTTTTTTTTTTTCTTTCATCCCTTTGAACATATCATCTCACTTCCTTTTGGCAGGGCAAAACTCCTGCTAAAAAATTCTTTGGGTAGTCTTATAATCATCCCCTTGTAACTAACAAGTTGTTTTTCTCTTACTGCTTTCAAAATTATCTCCTATACTTTTGATATCTTGAATATAATGTGTCTCAGTGTGAATTTCTTTGGGTTAATTTTATTTAAGATCTTTTGGGCCTCCTGGATCTGAATGTACATTTTTCTTCCTAGATTTGGGAAGTTTTCAGCCAATTATGTTTTCTAAATTGTATAGCACTGTGCAAATGGTAGGGGTTATGGCACAAGGGTGTTTCTGCTTTTACTACGGGTTTTAGTGTGGCTAGCTTTACACACTAAATCTAAGCCCTTCTACTAGTTTCTGGATTTTTCATAATGGGAATTGATCCATTTGTTCCTATTGAATTGATGTTTCCGTGATAGAAAAGAGAGTCTAGTTTTTTCTATTATGCCATCTTGCCTATGTCACGAGAATTTTTTCACTTTTTAAAGAGATCCCTTCTAATCAGTTACTGAGTAGAAGAATTAATAAAAGTCCTCAAATGGGATGAAGTAGGAGATATTTAGGTAAGAACAGAAGGAGAAATAACACCAATACGGTTTCAAGAAAGGCAGTAATAGGTGAATAAATTTTCACTGAACTAGAATTGGTGTCACCAATTTTGGATGTTAGCAATTTTGAATGAGTTACAGCTCAGTTTTAGATTACCTAAGGCAACTTGTTTTATCTCTTGGAATCTTAGTTTCTTCAAGATTATGGGTTTTAAAAAGTTTTTGCATATAACATAATGTATTTACAAAGGTAAAATATTATTTTTTACAATTTCCAAGAACATTTTTATTATTTTCTTCTTTATTTCTTTGTTGCCCCTGGAGTACAGAAATCTGTGAGAATTATCTACTTATAATTATTATTCTATATCTCTTGGTAGTATAAATTTAACTTAGTGAAATTTAAAATAAATCCAAAAGTCAGAAGTCTGATATTCCTCTAGTTTATTTATTAGAATCACAATTAATATTGAAAAGATAACTACTTTTATCCTTGGTTTCCAGTTAGAATTCCAGAAGTTAATTATTTTTATATGTTTTTGTAATTTCTTTTTTTTAATTTTTAATTTTAATTTGTTAACTTCTATTTTAAGTTCAGAGATACAAGTGCAGGTTTGTTACATAGGTAAACTTGTGTCATGGGGATTTGTTGTACAGATTATTTTATCACCCAGGTCACTATCACTAAACCTAGTACCCATTAGTTATGCTTCCTGATCCTCTCCCTCCTCCCACCCTCCACCCTCCACCCTGCACCCTCCAAAAAGGCCCCAGTGTATGTTGTTCCTCTCTGTGTCTCCATGTGTTATCATTTAGCTTCCACTTATAAGTAAGAACATGCAGTATTTGGTTTTCTGTTCTTGTATTAGTTTCTAAGGATAATGGCCTTAAGTTAAGCTCCACCCATGTCCCTGCAAAAGACGTGATCTCATTATTTTTTATGGCTGTGTAGTATTCCATGGCATGTGTGTACCACATTTTCTTTATCCAGTCTACTATTCATAAGCATTTAGTTTGATTCTATGTCTTTGCTATTGTGAATAGTGCTGCGGTGAATATACACATGCATGTGTCTTCATAATGAAACGATTTATAGTCCTTTGGGTATATGCCCAGTAATGAGATTGCTGGGTAGAATGGTATTTCTGTCCTTAGGTCTTTGAGGAATTCACACTGTCTTCCACAATAGCTGAACTAATTTACTCTCCCACCAACAGTGTATAAGCATCTCTTTTCCTCCACAACTTCACCAGCACCTGTTATTTTTTGACTTTTAACAATTGCCATTCTGACTGGTATGAGATGGTATCTCATTGTGGTTTTGATTTGCATTTCTGTAATGATCAGTAATGTTGAACTTTTTAAAAATATGATTATTAGCCACATGTATGTCTTCTTTTGAGAAGTGTCTGTTCATATCTTTTGCCCACTTTTTATGGGATCTTTTTTTTTCTTGTAAATTTTGTTTAATTTTCTTATAGATGCTGCATGTTAGACATTTGTCAGGTACGTAATGTGCAAAAATTTTCTCCCATTCCCTAGGTTGTTTACTCTGTTCATAGTTTCTTTTGCTGTGCAGTAGCCCTTTAGTTTAGTTATATTCCGTTTGTCAATTTTTGCTTTGGTGCAGTGCTTTTGGCATCTTTGTCATGACTTATTTGCTTGTGTGTGTCCTGGATGGTATTGCCCAGGTTGTCCTCAGGATTTTCATAGTTTTGGGTCTTACAGTTAAGTTTAAAATTGATATTGAGTGAATTTTGTATATAGTGTAAGGAAGGGGTCCAGTTTCATTCTCCTGCATATGGCTAGCAAGTTATCTCAGCACCATTTATTGAATAGGAAATCCTTTCCCCAGTGCTTGTTTTTGTTAGGTTTACTGAAGATAAGATAACTATAGGTGTGTGGTCTTATTTCTGTGTTCTCTATTCTGTTCCGTTGGTCTATGTATCTGTTTTTGTATCAGTATCATGCTGTTTTGGCTAATGTAGCCCTGTAGTGTAGTTTGAAGTTGGGTAGCATAATGCCTCCAGCTTTGTTCTTTTTGCTTAGAATTGCCTTGGCTAGTCAGACTTTTTTTGTTGTTGTTCCATATGGATTTTCAGTATTTTGTGGTTCTGTGAAGAATGTCAGTGACAGTTTAATAGGAATAGCACTGAATCTATAAATTGCTTTAGGCAGTATGGCCATTTTAACGATATTGATTCTTCTTATCCATAAGCATGGAATGTTTTTCCATTTATTTGTATTATCTTGATTTCTTTGAGTAGTGGTTTGTAGATCTCGTTGTAGAGATCTTTCACTGCCATAGTTAGCTGTATTCCTTGGTATTTCATTCTTTTTGTGATACTTGTGAATGGGAGTTTATTCCAAATTTAGCCTTAGGCTTGACCGTTTTTGGTGTATAGGAATGCTAACAATTTTTGCACATTGATTTTGTATGCTGAGACTTTGCTGAAGTTGTTAATCAGCTTAAGAAGCTTTTGGACTGAGACGATGAGGTTTTCTAAAAGTAGGATCATGCCATCTGCAAACAGAGATAGTTTGACTTCCTCTCTTCCTATTTAGATGGTCTGCAAGGTGCTGTGGAAGTGAAGTCTGCAGACCATCACTGCTCGGCACCCTGGATTCAGCCTCTTTCCTAGGAGTATGTACAGGGACCTAACCTCCTGCTTTGCTGGAGTTGCGGCTACTTTTGCCAGGAAGCCCAGAAAGCAAGAGTATCTAAGCTCCCGGCTCCCCTTGTATGCCTGAGCAGCTGCTCTGCTGAAACTCTACATAACCCTGTGTCAGACTGCAGGCCCTGGTGGAGTGGATTCATGATGTATCTCCTGACCTGAGGGTTGCAAAGATCTGTGGGAGAAGCATGGTTTCCCAAGGTCGCACATTTCACTCACTGCTTCTCTGAGTGGGGGAGGTTTGCTTGACTCCATGTTGCTCCGGGGTTGGACATCATTCTGCCTTGCTTTTCTCCATTCTCCATGGATTGAGTTGTTTCCTTGATTAGTCTCAACTGTAGTACCTGAATGTTTCACTTGAAGGTGCTGTATTTACTCGCCCCTTCCATTTCTCTCCACAAGAGCCACACACCTTAGCTGCTTCTAGTCAGCCATCTTGGCCACAGTAATTATTTTTAATTAATACATTTTCATAATTGACAATTAGAAAAGATCATGAAATTTCAAGTTAAGCAAGTTCTACTCAGTGTCTTCATTATTCATCTACCTTTTGGCATCCTATTTGCTATTGTGCTTCAATCAACTACCACATTCTAATAAAAGAATCAGCTGACTTTTAAAGTTTGGTTTTCCATATTACCTACAACAAAATATGGGCATATAATACCTCTGTTCTCTTCAGTTTATTCTGTTGAATATTTGTTTAATATATGTAATGATCAAATATTATGATATATGCAAAATAATTTCACTACTATATATTATATACATATACGGTGATACATATATTATCATTGTCATTATTAGTATTACTATAATATAACAATATTCTGAAAATAGTGTCCTAGAATTCTTTGTATCCTACTATCCAAAAGTATATTCCTAATTTTTCCCCCCCTATCACTATTGTTATCTCCTCTGAAGTTCAAGAGTCCTCATGACTACCCTCTCTTTTGACACTAACTGCAAGTTTGGGGTCTCCAGAACCACCCTCCCTTCTAAGACCAACTGCAAGTCTGGAGATCTCTAAGACATCCCTCATGTTTGACAATTTGCTAGAAGGACTCACAGACTTCAGCAAGGACATTTTACTCATGGTTATGGTTTATTATTATGAAAGGATATACATTAAAATCAGCCAAAGGAAAAGGTGCACAGAGCAGAGTCCAAGAGAGACTCAAGCACAGAGCTTCCCATTATCCTCTCCCAGAGAAGTTACGTGAAGAACATTTACTTCTAGCAATGATGTGTGACAATATACATAGAGTATGGTCAACTATAGAAGTTCACCTAAGCTTTGCAATTTACAATTTTTATTTGGGCTTGGTCATACACACTTAGTTAACTGCCTGCAGCATGGCTGTCTCTAGTATCCAGCCCCACCAATGTTCAAGCTGATACAACGTGGCCCAAGTCACACCCCCCATGAATCAAATTTTATAGCATAGACTATTTAACATACCCAAAAACCCCAGGTAAATATGTCATTTTTATTAGTCAGGACATTCCAAGGCCTATGAGATTACCACCCAGAGCCAAGGACAAAAGCCACCCCTCTCTTTGAGCATGGTTAATTCTTTAGTGCATCTTTCCCAAGTCCAAACTATCAACACTTTGCTTCTAGATTACTTCAAAAAGTTAAATGTCTTCCTACTTCCCTCTTATATTCCATATAGTCCATTTTCTACCAAGAAGCGAAAAGGTAAAATGTGACAGTTCCTTTTCTCATTTAAAAAGCTGTAATACAAAGTAGCAGACATATAGGATGAACAAGTCTAGAGAGCCAATGTAGAACATGAAGCTTATAGGTGATAAAATTGTAGAAGAGGAAAATGTACCTTTTACTAGTATTCTGTTGAGAGAGGAGTGAGTTGTTGACTAATATTTAATAAGCATCTTATGATTTTGAATTAGTAAAAAAAAAAATGCCATGATAGTTCTTCGTTATCCTGAGAATAAAATCTAAACTCTTTTCCATGGCCCACAAATTGGCTGTGATCATTCAGAGTGTACCTAAGTAAAGGTCATACCTACCTGATATAGTCTTGTCCCATGACCCTCAGTTGTCCTGTAATACATTCATTCTGTCTTTTCTCCTGTTTCTCTAAACTATCAAGCTATTCTAATTTCAAAGCCTTTGTATTTTTCATCCTCCACTCTTGGAAATGCTTTTCCCTTGTTCCTTCAATGATTAACTCTTTTTCATCAGCTAGATCTTAGCTTGACCATCACCTCCTCATAGAAGTTTTGCTCTCATTCTGTCTACAGTAGTTTTCTTCTTCTAGTCATTGTTGGTCCTATCACCATCTTCTATTCTCATAACATTCATAATAAACTGATACTGTTATATTTACTTTCTTTATATCTGTCTCTGTCCATTGGAATTAAGTATACCCAGAGAAGCAGTTTGTCTTTTTCTTTAGTACAGAGAACAGTGGCTGGCATCTAGCATTCATTCACTCAGTAAATATTAGTTAAATGCATGGCTGGCTTACTGGTTCTTGTCCAACTGTTAGTTTCTTGACGTTGATCTAGTTCCTTCAACTCTACATGGCATTGCATAATCAGTGTTTTGAACCACATTCTACATTTGAATTACCTTTAAGTGGCACATTTGATCTTGTAGTATCGTATTACATTTGACAGAATTGCAAAGGCTATACTCATTTACATTCATTCATGTAAGTATAAATATTCATATTTCGCTTTCACTAAATATATGAAATCTAAGTATCTTCAGTGGCAATTAAAGGTTACCAAAGGGTTCAAACACTGGAATAAGGTATTACTACTACAAAGAAAAGTGCATAATATTGGTTTTCAAGTGCAGTGGTGGTTTCTTAATAAAATTTTTGAATTTATTAAGAACTCGTTTTGGTTTGGCTTTTTTATATCCTAGGATACTGTCTGCTTAGCTGCGGACACAGACATATTTTCTCTCAGTATATTTAAAGTGACATCTTTGATAGCTGCCACAGGGTCACTCAAAGCAGAATAGAAGAGTGCCTTATGCTACAGCTTGGTCCCTTGTTGAAACATTTCATAGCAGGCATGCTTCTCAGCAAATGTCTAGATGTGCAAATTAGAATGTGGTCTACTTTTTATGACAGTTGTAACACATACCATCTGTCTTTATAAGGTTGTTTTCATCATTAACTGTCAGTCAATTGGATGTAATAAATTCTCTCTGCGAATATTATTCATCAGCATCACTTCAGTTGAGTTTAAATCAACAGGTGAACAGCTCACTTTTAAAAATATGAATGGAATTTAAAAGGAATTATGACTTTCTAAAACATAACTATCAGAATATATCTTGTGGTTTCTCATTGATCTTGTGGATTCTAAAACCAAACTATATTCTTTTTGATAATTCAACTATTGTAGTTTTATAAAATATTGACCTTCAAAAAGTGATAATTTAAAATATATAGAGGAAGGTGGTTTGTATGTATTTTTGTCAATCATTTGTGTTAATGTTGAGAGTCTGTAAGTAAATGTAGAAATTAGTTAAAATTCACTGTAAGTTTTATTTGTAATATTGTTCAAAAACTTATTTTTTCTCTGAGGCTCACAATCCAGAATTATTAACTTAAAAATTAATGTGTTTCCTTACTTGTATTGACTTCAAGCTAATGACCCACAAATCAACAATCTCACTCTTGCTATTTTACTTGCATTCTAGCCATATTTTTACAACAAACTACAGGACATTGAACATTAGATTCCCCCTTCCGATGCCACATTTTCCAAATATTTATCTTCTTTTTCTTAAAAGTGATTCTTCTACACACTCTTCTCATTTCTTCAAGTGGTTTTATTATTGTTTCAGTCTCCTGAGCTTAAAAATGTACTTCTCCTTCCCCCTTTATTTCTGCCTCTTTCCCCATAGCTAAGAAGTCCAATTAGATCTTCTCTACCGTGTCTTAAGTTTGTGTCCCTTCCTTGCCAATCTCCTGCTGCCCATTGCAGTAAAGACCTAGATTACCTCATAAAACTATATTGGTTTCCCAGTTTATTGCTTGAATAAACATGACATTGCATTGAGCAGACATAACATTACTCCCTTCCTCAAACATCTACCATTTAATCTGATCCCATTTATCTTTAGATAACTTTGGTACCTTATCTTTTTTTTTTTTTTTTTTAACCATAGATCACTGTAGCCTCAAACTCTGTGGCTGAAGTGATCTTCCCAACACAGCCTCCTGAGTACCTGGTACTACAGATGTGCACCACCATGCCCAGCTAATTTAAAACAAAAACAAAAACAAAAAAAACTATAGAGGTATAGAGATAGGGTCTCAATAGTTTGCCCAGGCTAGTCTTGATCTGCTGGCCTGCCTCAAGCAATCCTCCTGCCTCAGCCTCTGAAAGTGCTAGGATTACAAATGTGAGCCACCGTGGCTGGCCTCTTACTTATTTTTAGCATAAACTCTCCGCTTCAGCTTCATTTGAGATCTCTACTATCATCTCTTCCCTTTTCTCTCTGTATAACTACCTCACTGCTGGGGGCCATATTCCTGATCTAAATATCTTGATTTGCTGTGAACTTTCCCAGTTTTGTCCTTGAAAGCTTGTGATCCAAGAAACCCTTCTGCCCCAGGCAAAGGGACATAGTTGTTCTCTCTACCTACTTCCCTAAATCAATAAACAGATTTTTGTATATTAGTTCTGCTATGTTGTAGGCACTTCGTTGTAGGCACTTTACTAAATGCTAAGAATATCTGAGCAAATAAAAGACATTCTGTCTTCTCCAGTAGTTTAGAATCCATAGGTGAGATATGCAATTACAATATGATACAATACATTAGGCACAGGGGCACCTAGCTAGCCATGGGGATTCAGAAAAGGATTCCTAGGAGAAAGAATGCAGGAGAATGGATAGAAGCCAGGTGTAGTGTGGAGTTATTTTTGGACAGGAAAACTTCTGGCTAAGTGAAAAGTTTGTACAAGGGCTAGAAGATTAAATGAAATGTGTATTCTAGAACTTCAAGTAGTTTTGTCTGTTTATAGTGTATTAGCAAGAGGGGTGGGAATAAAGGAGTGGTGATAGATGTGTTCAAAATGATGTCATATTAGAAAGACAGTAATTACCTGGCCATGCGATTTGGAATTTACATAGGGACAAATGGCAATCCTTTGCTGAGTTGTGAGTAGAGAAGTAACATAATGAGATTTAGAAAGGTCAGTTTGCACAACATGGATTAATAATGGTGAAGCAGTAAATATAAGACAGGAAGATGAAAGAACTAGGAAGCTATTACAGTGTGTATTCTCAGAGCTAACCTTTTTCAGATATCCTTCCATTTGAAATACTCCACCAATATCTTCCTCTGCACTTTTCCCAAATTTACTTATTGGACAAGTCTTGTAAACTCATACTTTCTCCAGTCCTTTCCTTACTCTTCTAGCCCTCATTGATCTCTTGCTTTTGTGATTGTTATATCAATGGCCATCATCTTTTCATTTAACAGTTACCCTCTAATTTCTCTTACAAATTATTCTAGTCTCCCAGACATGCCAATTACTTGAAGACACAGATTATCTTTTTCTCACCTTAGCCAAGACAATTCACAAAGACAATGGTTTAAGAAAAAAAACCCAAACCTTAAATTTGGGCTTTTTTATTATATTCCAAACGTTCAGTGCAAAAATATTAATGACATTCATTCAAAAAACATTTTTTATATTATATGTTATTTCAAATATTGTGATATCTCAATTTTAATTAGTAAAGTTCCTATAAGGAGAAAGTGACGTTTCAAAAATAATTGGCTGCTTAACTGTAGCTTCCTACTTCCAGCTTATACTTTCTCTCCTAAAGTTCCAATAATAGAAAAGGTAGATGATACCTTAAGATTGGAAACTGGATATATGCCTTCCTCCTCCTACTTGTAAAACATGTACATACTTTCTCTTCTGCCTCCTCTTTCTTTCAAACTCTTTCTTTCAAACTCTTTCTTTCCTATGAATCGAATGGAAGGTCATGACTGGAAAGAAAAGTGTTTGTGTAAATTGGAGAGACTGTGCTGCATGGGACAGGATTAGATCAGCCTTTACCTGCTCTATCATTCATTCAACAGCTGTCTGATGCCAGGGAGCTTTCTAAGCAGGTTCAAGTTTATATGTTCCCTTTTATTATTCTAAGTATATATAATAACATCTACATAGCAGGATTGTAGTGAGAACTAAAGTTGGACGACATAGTTGGTACCCCCATGTGTACTAGCTATAACCATAATGATGATGATTATTAACCTGCATTATGAAAACTAGATTCATTTGGAAAAGTTGAGGATTGTGACTTTTCAGGTTGTGCTTCTATCTTTATTCAAAAAGGGCAACAATTATCAATGGACTGTCACCAGGGTTTTGGAGAAAAGTGCAATATGGAATTTAAAGGGCTTTAAAACTCTTTCAGTTCCCTTTCTGAACCATTTCCTCTTCTTGTTCTTATCTGCTTCACATACTCATTATTTTCATGTTGCTTTTTGACTAAGTTTATCTCCTCTTTGATAACTGTATTATTTTATTCCCCAAATTTATTTCTCCCACATCTACCTAAATTGGAATTCCTTTTTCCTATTACTGCGTAGAAATATACAATATCTAGGTAAGAAATAATTACCATAAAGAGTAAATAGAAATGTCTTTCTCCTTTCTCTAAGGAAAATACATATTTTGAAAGTGGAACTTGATAAAGTATATAAATTGCTAATTGCTGTGTAAGTTCTAGGAGTGTCTTAGAGTTTTTAAATCTCTGTTTTCATTACTTTTTCCTATATTCCAATTGATATTTCACTATTATTAAAATGATTTTTTCAGCTTATAATTATAACAGTAGTTTTTGTATGCTTTTCACATGATTTAAACATTTTCTTCTTGGTTCAAATACCATGTTTCATAATGTTTGATTTTTTTAATAACAGGAAGTATTTTTCTGGTTTTTCTACTTTATTATAAAAATTCACCATGGTGGTCTGTGTTCACATTCCTTTGAACAGATTCCTCTTTACTTGAATTCTAAGAATTTGTTTTGTATATGTAGTTCACAGTTTACCAATTTAACTTTTAAATTTCTGAAGTATACCAGTTAGGTGCAGTGTTGCTTTTCATGTGGTTAGAAGTTTTAAAATGATCTGTGGTCTTTTTTAAATGTAAAGGAGAGAAAGCAGTGAAGGGTCAGAAATTTCTGCAGCTTAGAATTTCAGACTTTAGAATCTTATTATGAATTATGGTAAAATTGGTTTCTTCTTTTTCACACAATCTTACTTTAGCAAGGCGAATAAAATGATAATTCCCAAAGACTTTTTCTTTTTAAACAGGTGATCAAGTAGTCTGGACTGGTTACTATGGCTTAGTGTATAACCTGGTGAAAATTTCATGGGAACTTCAAGGAGATGAAGAACAGGATGGACTTAGAAATATAATATGGCAAACATTGCAGAAAACAAAGGATTATGAGAAAGATATACGAATCCAAAATGCAATCAATATCGCTCAGGTAAGGTAAAACGCTAGGCAATAAATATGTACATCTATCATTAGGAAGCATGGTTGTCATTTCTCTCCATGGTAAAAGGAATGTCTATATTCAGTGAGTATTAGCGACTTACAGCTGAAAATAATATTTTTAAAACTTAACACTGATCTATTTTTGATTAAAGATAGGAGAGTTGAGCTCTAGATGATAGTGTAAAGGCCTCCAAAAGTCTGTAATAGAAACAGAATTAAATTCATTTAACACATCTAGGGAAAAGTACACCTCAGTAAGGGGTGATTCCACCATAGAACTCTAACTTGGTGGGAAATTCTGATAGAATGTTAGGTACACTAGATTGAAGTAACATGTTAAGCCGTGATTCTTTTTCTCTTTTCTTGATGAAGACGTTTAGAAAGTAATGGAAGTTTTAAGGAGCATAACACAATCCTCTAATTTGAGGGCTATGTTAGGATGAGCTGTGAAAGAACTGTGTAGGGGTGCTTTTACTACCTCATAGCAAGGGCTGCCAAAAGAGGCAGGCTGTGGGTAAGATTCAAATAGTAGGGGTAAGGGGCGGTTTTATGATGTAGCTTTTTACGATGTTAGGAATCCAAAGACCTATTCTCTCACTTGAGCATTTCCTTCCTTGTCTAGTTCAGTGACCAGAAATACCAGGAAGAAGGCTGAACATAGCCATATTATGACACTAGACTAGAGAAAGGGTAAAGGTGGCCCTAACTTCAGAGATTTCAACACACATAGAAAATGAATAGGTAAAGGTAAAAGTTCCTTTGCTGGGTTACCCACTAGCTCCAAGACTCTTCCCTCTCCTCTCAGCCTGCTTGACTACTATATTTATATTTAGATTTAGATATTATACTATATATAAATCAACCTGTATCAGCTAGCCTTCTAAATTATAATTTAGAAGCTTAAAGGGCATCCTGTAGTTAGTGAGAGGATGTAAGAACTTCTATTTTTATATTTTGGGTAATAACACATTAAACAACTACCATATTAAAGTAAAAACACACAGAAACATCTGTTTTTTTCAATGCTGTATCCCAATACACACAATAAGTGCTCAATAAATATATGTTGAATGAATAATCCAAATGAGTTCCCTTTAAATATTAAAATACATGCTATAACTATGTTTAATAATTAAATATTGATGAAATTAATGGCAAAATTATTTTAAGATAAAAATAAAAACCAATAATTTTATTATTAAAAATAACAAAATTAAAGAGTAACCTCTGCAATTCTTTGGAAATTAAACATGCTTTGATAAATGATATGGTTTGTCTATGTCCCCACCCAAATCTCATCTTGAATTGTAGCTCCTGTAATCCCCATGTGTCATGGAAGGTACCTGCTGGGAGTTAATCAAATCATGGGAGTGGGTTTTTTCCCATGTTTTTCTCATAATAGTAAATAAGTCTCATGAGATCTGATGGTTTTATAAAGACAATTTCCCTGCACACGCTCTCTTGCCTGTTGCCATGTAAAACATGCCTTTGCTTCTTCTTCACTTTCCACCATGATTTTGTGGCCTCTCTAGGCATGTGGAAATGTGAGTCCATTAAACCTCTTTTTCTTTATAAATTACCCAGTCTTGGGTATTTCTTCATAGCAGTATGAAAATGGACTGATGCAGTAAATTGGTATTGATAGAGTGGAGTGCTGTTGTAAAGATACCTGAAAATGTGGACACAACTTTGGAACTGAGTAACAGGAAAAAGTTGGAACAGTTTGAAGAGCTTAGAAGAAGATAGAAAAATGTGGAAAAGTTTGGAACTTCTAGAGATGTGTTGAATGGCTTTCACCAAAATGCTAATAGTGATGTGGACAATGAAGTCCAGACTGAGGTGGTCTCAGATGAAGATGAGGAACTTGTTGGGAACTGGAGTAAAGGTCACTCTTGCTATGCAAGGAGACTGGCAGCATTTTGCTCCTGCTCTAGAGATCTAGGAACTTTGAACTTGAGAGAGATAATTTAGGGTATCTGGCAGAAGAAAATTCTAAGTGACAAAATGTTCAAGAGGAAGCAGAGCATAAAAGTTTGAAAAATTTGCAGTCTGCATCCCATTTTTTGGGAAGGAATTCAAGCCTGCCACAGAAATTTGCATAAGTAGCAAGGAGCCAAATGCCCATGACCAAGACAAAGGGGAAAATGTATCCAGGATATGTCAGAGACATTCCCAGCAGCCCCTCCCATCACAGTCCTGGAGGCCTAGGAGGGGAAAAAATGGTTTCCTGAGCTGGGTCCAGGGCGCCCCTGCTTACCGCCGTGCATCCCAGCAACTCTAACCATGGCTAAAAGGGGCCCAGGTACAGCTCAGGATGTGGCTTCAGAGGGTGCAAGCCCCAAGCCTTGGCAGCTTTCATGTGGTGTTGGTCTTGCAGGTGTGCAGAAAACAAGAATTGAGGTTTGAGAACCTCTGTCTAGAGTTCAGAAGATGTATGGAAATGTCTGGATGTCCAGACAACAGTTTGCTTCAGGGGCAGAGCCCTTATGGAGAACCTCTGCTAGGGCAGTGTGAAAGGGAAATATGTGGCTGGAGTCCCCGCACAGAGTCCCCACTGGGGCACTACCTAGTGGAGTTGTGAGACGAGGGCCGCCATCCTACAGACCCCAGAATGGTAGATCCACTGACAGCTTGCATTCAATGCCAGCCCATGAAAGCAGACAGGTGGGGCTGTCCCCTGCAAAGCCACAGGGGACAGAGCTGCCCAAGGCTGTGGGAGCCCACCTATTGCGTCAGCATGATCTGGATATGAGACATGGAGTCAAATGAGATGATTTTAGAACTTTGAAGTTTCATGACTGCCCTCTTGGATTTCGGACGTGCATGATGAGGCCTGTGACCCCTTTGTTTTGGCCAATTTCTCCCATTTGGAATGGGCATATTTACCCAATGCCTGTACCCCCATTGTATCTAGGTAGTAACTAACTTGCTTTTGATTTTACAGGTTCATAGGTGGAAGAAATTTTCTTTGTTTTAGGTGAGACTTTGGACTCGGACTTTTGGGTTAATGCTGGAACGAGATAAGACCTTGGGGGACTGTTGAAAGGGTATGATTATATTTTGAAATGTGAGGACATGAGATTTGGGAGGGGCCACGGGTGGAATTGTATGGTTTGGCTGTGTCCCCACCCAAATCTCATCTTTAATTGTATGGCCCATAATCCCATGTCCAGGGAGAGACCCAGTGGGAGGTAATTGAATCATGGGTATGGGTTTTTTCCCACATTGTTCTTGTGATAATGAATAAGTCTCACAAGATCTGATGGTTTTATAAAGGCCAGTTCCCCTGCACATGCTTTCTTTCCTGATGCCATATAAGCTGTGCCCTTGCTCCTTTTTCAACTTCTGCCATGATTGTGAGGCCTCTGCAGCCGTGTGGAACTGTGAGGCCATTAAACCTCTATTTCTATATAAATTACCTAATCTCAGGTATTTATTCATAACATAAAAATGGGGTGATACAATAAATACTAGAAAGGAATTAATTAATCTATTTGTAAGCACTAGCCATTGTTTTGTGTGCTAGCAATACAGTTTTAGACAAGCAGATAAATATTGTTTTAAATATAAAGTTTGGATCAAGGAGACTGACAATAAACTTGCAAATTAATGAATTAAAATATCAAATGGTGCTATCTATACTATGAAGAAAACAAAACAGGGCAAAGCTACTGGAATGGGATCAGCTAGAGTAGGGAGTGGATGTTGCAGTTGGAGCAGCCAGAGAAAGGTTTCCAATGAGGCATTATTTGAAATGAGACCTAAATAATAAGAAGGAAGTATCCATAAAAAATATACCCTGGTAGTGAGTTTATGGATACAAAAATGTGTCCTACAAAATGTGTCCTCTAAGAAAATAATTAGTCTGGTGTGTTAAGAGAGCAAGAAGACCATGTGTGCTGGCCTCTGGTAAGGGAAGGAAAGAGTGGTAAGAGATGCAGGTGGGCAAGGAGAGTTGTTTTAAGATGGCAATAGTAGCATATAAGTAGTAAGCTCTGGGAATAATTTTTTAAATGTTTGTAAAAAATAAGAAAAAGTTTCAGTGGGAAGTACATTTAGAAAACTAAAAGCATACTATAAAAAGCATAGAACTGATAAATCCTAAAATTGTTTCCTTGGGTAAAATAAAAATAATACATAAACTGTTTTAGACTAGCTAATATAATGGAAAAATGAGGGAAACTTTTATTAATCACAAAATCCAGAGGGTAAAGGGAATGTGATTATAAGAAAGTAATTTGAAAATGATTATAAAAGGATCAGTTTACAACTGTATGCTAATATATGTGAAAATATAGTACAATAAATGATTTTCTAAGAAAATATAAATGATGAAACTGGATTGAAAAAAGGATATAAAAACCTTAACAAACAAGATTTAGAGAAATTTGCAAGTGACCTACTAGATTTGTTCATATGAATATCAAGGACAAGACGAAGATATTCATTAGTATCGCTAATATTTAACATAGTTATTGACACACTAACCTGTGCACTCATATTTAGCAGGTAACTGAATATATGTTGGGTCATAACTGGAGAATGTTTAAATCAAGTTTGTCGTACCAAAGCAGTAGGTGAGAGTAGCTTAAACACTTCGGAACAGAGAAGAAAATAATTCAGTTTAAATTCCAACTCCACACAATCTCTTTATACAGATGAGACTTGGAACAAGTTATTCCTCAGCCTTAGTTTTCTTTTTTTTTTTTTGCGGGGTCGGGGGGGAGTATTTCTAATGCTCACAGACAGGGATAGTAACTGAAAATCACATAAGAGACAGGAAAGCTGAGTGATTTTGAGAGCACAGACCTACAGCAAAGGTTGCCTGGGTTCAAATGGCTGTTCTACCACAGAATATCTAAGTGACCTTGGGCATGTTTTTACCTCAGTTTCTTTCTCTGAAAATGGGGCTAAGAATAGTATCTAATGCATAGGCTTGTTATGATGACTAAATGAATTCATGTTATAAAACATTTAAAGTTTTTGGTAAATAAATAAAATATACTGAGATGAAAGTTATTTGTTATAGTCTAAGTTATATTACTTCTCAATATTTCTAGAGATTATGATTTATTATTATGCTGTTAGAACTATAAGAGGAGAACATTTGCTTTAAATAGAAAAAAATTCAACAGCAAATGTTGATGAATTTCAGCTGAAGAAAGTGAAAATAACATAGCAAAATATTTGGAGGAAGTAGAAATAAGTAAGCTATGAAGTAAACCAATGAAATTTTTTTTTTTTTTTTTTTGAGACGGAGTCTCGCTCTGTCTCCCAGGCTGGAGTGCAGTGGTGAGATCTCCACTAACTGCAAGCTCCGCCTCCCGGGTTCACGCCGTTCTCCTGCCTCAGCCTCCCGTGTGGCTGAGACTACAGGCGCCCGCCACCGCGCCCGGCTAATTTTTGTATTTTTAGTGGAGACGGGGTTTCACCGTGTTAGTCAGGATGGTCTCGATCTCCTGACCTCGTTATTGTGGTGGTTTCTTACAGGTGTGCTAACTGAGGCAAGCTACAAATCTTCATGAAACTATGAGATAGCAGGCTTGAAAAAAGTTTACAACATTGATGAAGTAGACATAGTTTAGGGATTTCACTAGTGGCTTTATTTATCTGTTTCTAAAATAGGTAGGGAAAAATTGGGTTGGTATTTTCTTTTCAGGCAATGAGAATAGGTGGCCATCCTGATCTCTACAGGTCCAGCACTTGCCATTCCCCTGACTAAGCAGCCTGAAGAGAAGAGTTGATTTGTGGGAAGAGTAATTGTTCTGTTCTGGGTTTATGCCTTTTGGAGACATATATGAGTATGCTGACCAAGTGTTTTCCAATTTGCCCAAGTTAGCATGGGTTCATGACTGTTGTCCCAGCTTTCTCACTAGTAGTAAATTAATTCACTTTCAAAAGTTTCTCAATGTGGATGGCAAATTATTAATTTATCTTACTTTTAAGTTTTCCATTACACAATATGTTGCAAATCTGGACTTGCCAATACTAAACTCTTTTTGTTAAAGTTTAAATATATTTTACAGCTTCTTGCTTTTTCTAGCTCTGATTGAATGAACATATATATTTTTCTTCATATTCAAAGAAAACCATTTTGAAATTGGCCATTCATTCTTCATAAAATACACATGATTTTTCCAGTGATGCTTTATCCATATGGCATCCTATGATATTGCAGAGTGCCAACAAACACTTTTTTTTCTTATGTCTTATTTTGAGGCAAGTTAATCTGTTTGTAATCAGGAAATACACATTTTTTCTGTCATTGAAAATTTCTGGTTATTTCTAGCTTTCACAGGGGCAATTATCCTAATATTCCTAATGTCCTGTTTTTAGATAATAATTATGGATACAATTAATGTTAATAGGTAGGAAGGGCAATTAATAAATTTACTCTGCCCAGTTTATTATCAAAGCATATGGATGGGCCATTACTGGCAACCCCAAATATCTATACTCTATATACTTCATAGAAAATAAAACCCTAAACTCTTTGTTTTTTAACCGTAAGTACAATTTGGAATAATAATCATCAAGGAGTATTATCTAAACATAAGAAATTCATGATTTTCTCCAGATATTTTGGGGTTTTTTTTGTTTTTCATGGAAAAAGACAATCACAGAGCTGCCCACTTGAATCATAGTGTCTTGAATTTCATGGACGTGCTTTTATGCAATTGTGCTTCAGCTTTATCCTTGGTTTTGGATTAAGTGCCCCAAAATAAAAGAAAAACAAAGAAAATTAATATATTTATTTCAGTGATGGCCACTATATCGCCCAATATCCCCATTATTGGGATTTAGGAAATAAATCCTCTTTAGTCTTATGCACTCTATGAACCTTATCACTAATTTTGTGTAAACTGTTTGTTGGACCTTAACAAAATTATAGCCTAATTTTTGAACAATTCTGACAGAAATAGAAAATGGAATATAGTCACCTCACCCAGCCTTATTCTTTTCTTTTTATTCTATTTCCATGATTCTTTCAATTACTTGTATTACTCTCTAGTCCTATAACTATTTTTATATGCTACTGTCAAATCACAAATGGATTATACTGTAACTAAGTCAACTCAAATTTATCATTTCTGTAATTAGAATTCTATTTATATGCCATTTTCAGAGCCAATCATTTGATATAAGATATTCTTTTTTCTTCAAGATTTTAGTAAATATCTATAGATAATTACATTTGAAATTCATAAGTCAATCAGACATAGCAA
Organism: Mandrillus leucophaeus; assembly: GCF_000951045.1. Classification (NCBI taxonomy): domain Eukaryota; kingdom Metazoa; phylum Chordata; class Mammalia; order Primates; family Cercopithecidae; genus Mandrillus; species Mandrillus leucophaeus. The sequence continues at coordinate 2,492,611 of NW_012103721.1, forward strand.
ATATATTTTAGATATTAGATACCAGCAAAGACCTCATTACTTGAGTAGTCAGCGCTGAGAATTAAAGAATAAACAAACACATAACCACTATCTGTGCTAATTTGTTTTCAATGCTTAGTCACAAGACATTTAAAGGGTGTTTTCGTTCATTTTAAATATCAAATGAAGGGGAGAAGTTATCTTTTCTCACAGACAAATCGAAATCAGAAATTGTCTAAAAGCAGTTATATTGATTTAGGCATAGTATATGTTTAAGAAATATGTTTAATTTGCATTGAATACATTAACTAAAACACACAGTTAACTCTATGCCTATTTTATTTAAAAGTTAGAGATGGAGACATTTGGATTATTAAACAGTAGCCATATGATTTATGGACATAAATGATAAAGTATTTAACCTAGTGACTTTGAAAAAAATTACTTAATTTAGTTTGAATTCCCTTACTTAATATTAAGACACTACAGATATATAAAGTACAAAATTATATAAAATTTTTCACCAAAATCAGTAAAAATATGAAATAAATATTTATTGAGTATTTACTGTGTCTATTCAGCCTAGCTGAATTCTATGCAAGATGCAAAGAAGTGTAAAACATAACCTTTACACATAAGCTTTACTGTCTCATCCAGAAAGCACATTCTCCAGAAACAGACAAAGATTAATACAAAGAGGACATAATATATGTGGCTAGCCGCATCAAAGTTCATGGCACTCAGTAGGAGCCCAGATAAATGTTTGATCCGTAACTTTTTTTTAATATTAGTGGGAATGTAATATTGTCCTCTTCAAGTATTAAATAGTACTTGAGGTGGAAATTTAAACTATAAGTTGGATTACATGATGCAAAGTGGCAGCGTCAAAGAGCATCTTGCAGATAAGAAAATGTCTTGAGCCATGCAGAAATAAGAACACTGTGAAAAGAACATTGTAGGTTGACTTGCCTAGTTGAGAAAATAGCTTGGACTGAGCACTCATGGGCATTAAATCTGGAAGGTTTGTTTCGATTACCAGGCTAAGGTGATGGAGACTTAGGTGGTTTCATGGCAACAGAAATGCTAAGTGGAGGAATTAGTTGTGTGGGAAAATTGTTGGTTCTAATTGAATTTTAATTGTTTGGTAATTTATGTTGGGTAAAACTTATATGTACAATTTCCTATAACTTTTTAAAATAATGAATTATTGCTTTGGAACTCACAGTATGTTGTTAGAGTAATTATTCCCAGTTTATTCAATGCTCTCTACAACCACAACTTGCATCATTCCCTCCACAGTCAAATTCTTGGCTTGACTATATTATTTGATTTACATAATAGGCTATAGCAAATCTTATACAAGGAGATATTTAAAAAATATTTACACATTGGGGTCTTCCCTCTCTTATTCTCTTGGAATCCAGTAACTGCCATGTCAATAAGTGCATTATCCACCTGGAAGATGACAGACAATGTGGAACAGACACGCCATTTTAACCGATTTACTCCCATCCACAACCCAAGCCAGTCCCCAACTGACCTAAACTCTGACCACAGACACAAAAATAAACTCAGCTCAGACCAGCAGAACCATTCTCTGTTCCCAGCTCAAATTGCTGACCTGGGAAACTATACGCTAAATAAGTGGTTGTGTTAAGCCTCTTAGTTTTTGGTGATATTTTTACATGCAAAAGAGTTTTTGATAGAAAGCTGCATAAATGGGATTTCAGTCTGCTATATTCTTCAATGTGAATATTGTTTCTTTCATATGTATCATGTTTAAAAAGACATTTATAATGTTGCTAAGATTTGATATTCACTGTATGCCATATGATACACAGTTTATGTGCATTACTTCCTTGATTCTCCTAAAACCATATTTTATATATTTTTTATACTCACACATATACACACACATTATGGTCTTGATCTTACAGCTGAGGAAATTGAAACTTTAAATAAGAACAGTTTTTTTTTTGTTTTTGTTTTTGTTTTGCAAGGTGAAGTAACTTGACTATGGATACATAGCTAGCTATCAGCAGTGCTTGAATTCAAACTCATATGTGCTACTTTGATGGCCAGTGCTCTTAAACATTTTTCCCAGTGAGTTATTCCCCATATGAAATTCTTGAGTTATTTTAAGAAAATATACAAAAGCAAAAAAATGAATATTAATAAGGGTAACAAGAAGATAAAAAAGATTGTTAATATTTC